>NC_142011.1:157119963-157469129 GCF_049901735.1 Notechis scutatus | reverse complement strand
AGTTTGCTCCAAAGAAGATGCTAAGAAACGAAGGAGACAGAGAATGTACCCCATCTCTTATTTCAACACTCTTTAGGCAAGTTTAGGTACTGTTAATTGTATATAAAAGATATACACAAAAAGTTACAAAGATATGGTAAAATCACTCAAATAACTGGAGGAATAATCTTGGAATTATTTGAAAAATTTATAAAATTATCTTAGATTCCATGATATGATCACAGACTGCTGCTAAAGCCTCTTTGTTGAGCCTGGTCAGTTTCAGGACAGAATACTGCTTAGAAATCTTATGTACAGTTCCACACTTGAGTTCCACAGAGATAAAATGAAAATCTGTAAGGGGGGAAAAATCCCACAAGTCTTTATTTTTTATTATTTACTGGGGCCGCATTACTAGCTGTCCAGGGCCATATGTGGCCCACGGACTTCAGGTGACATGCATGGATTATAAATGAAATCTTACTTACATGGGCTAACATCTCTGTATCTGTTCCGATTCCGGTTTTCTGCATACTTTGCCACTTTATGAGGATGATCACTGGATTGATGCCGTATATCCTTGAAAAAATAGCAATAGTTAACAAATTTTAATTGTGTTAAAAACAAATTTTTTTGTAAAAACAAAATTAAACAGACCAGTCATTCTTTAAAAAATACACCCACACACAGATATATTTGATGAGGTTGTTTCATCTTTCATAGATTGAAAACTCAAGAACAAGAGTGGAGAACTGATCATGTGTGACATTAATGAGCTCTAAAGCTTCCCTAGATACGAAACTTTTATACTTTCCTGCATGTATTCATTAGAATTGTGACTTTTTGGGGGGAGTTTACAGTTGCTGATTCATGGTATCATATCAAAAACCTCACCAATATAAGCTTTTGTAGAAGACACATTTGTACCTTAGAAATGAACATAAGTTTTGAACAAGTTATTAAAAATTTTTAAAAAAATCAGAATATCACAGTACTTAATATTTCTGTTAAGCTACCACCAAAGGCAGATTAAAAAATTAGCTCAATTTATTAATAACTGAAACATAGAAGTATGAAATAGAAAAATCCTTGTGAAGAACAAAATGACATTAAAATTGCCCATTACAGGATAAGAAAAAGGCCTTGAATTTATGAGTTCATACCTACTCCTTTTTATACTACACAGAAATTCAGTCTTTTGGTCTATGTTTAAAAAAAAACCTTCTATCCCATTCACCTGAATATGACAGAAGTTAAAAGACATGGATAAAATTAAGGTAACACTAGTAACTCAACCTGAGATCATACACTGACTACTCCTGTAGATCACAGGGGCTCTTGTCAGTATAGGTAGTCCTCAACTTATTATCACAATTGAGCCCAACATTTCTATTGCTAAGTGAATCATTTATTACATGAATTTTGCTCCATTTATAACCTTTCTTGCCACAGTTGTTAAGTGAATCACTGCAGTGATTGTTAGTAACACAGTTAAGTGAATCTGACTTCTCCATTGACTTTGCTTGTTAAGAATGTCACAAAAGCGGATCATAGGGCCCCAGGACATTGCAACTGTCATAAATACAAGTCATTTATAAAGGACCTGAATTATGGTCACATGACCATGGGGATGCTGCAACGGTGTTAAGTGTGAAAAAATGATCATAAGTTACTTTTTTCAATGCCATTGTAACGTTGAATGGTCTCTAAATGAACTGTTGTAAGTTGAGGACGATCTGTATAATGATACTTTGGTTAATCAATTCATTAGCTTTACATAGAAGATCCGTAAATTAAGCATGCTGAGAGCCACAACACACGCATCCAAAACTAATCAATCATATTTCAACTGAGTAAATTTTGGGCAAATGTATATTTTCTTATAACTATCACTTATAACTATCACTATCACACATCAACCATCCATATGTAGAAACATAAGTGTTTAATATAGTTATATTCTGAATGGGAGAAACAAATGTTAATTTCCTTCTACAGACTAGAGTTGTTCTGTTTTTTCAAATCCAAGAATTGGACAAATCCCTACAGTTACACAAATTTTTGTTTAAGTGGTTTGCTATTGCCTCATTCTTAGGGTTCCAACTTCAAAACCATGCTTAGCTTCTAAGAAGGTGATTAATTCAAATAGCTATAATACACATTATTAAAATGGAATAAAATCATTTTATGTCTAATTATAATCTACCTCAAGTCCCCAATCTAATTGTTAACTCAGTTATACACATTCAGTTTAACTGAATTATTTAACTCAGTTATACACATTCAGTTTAACTAATTATTGACCATTATAACTACTATTTTGCCAGGGAGGGATTTTCCTGCATAAGAAATTGTTTTCATCACTTCTTCTACTCATATGCTAAATTTCTTAACATAACATTCAATAATCTAGTTAAGTAAAATTCCTAACACAAGATTTCATGAAACCCAACTAAAAAGCACTTTGCTTATTTACCAATGAAAAATAGCTAATTTCAAATAAGACTGCTAAATTACTTAAAATCATATTATATTGAGTATACAAACAGGCAGGATTGCATGCATGGCAGTCACATTTTTATTATGCTTGCACAATTGTGGTATTTCACAAATTGCAAAATGCAGCCATTTTATGAACATTTTTTTTACCAACTCAGCTGCTGTAAGACATTTGGTTATAACAGACATATAAAGCTTAAAAAATGGTACTAGCACTGAGGTTTATCTACAAAACTGAATCAAATTTCAGTTTGAAGTTTCAGTTCCTATCAGTCTGTGGCTCAGCACCGGGTGAGGTAAAGCCTTGGGGAGGAGCAAAGCACAGCAGTAAAAGTTTATCACATTAATTGAGAAACTAGAAAGTTACACAATGGAAGGGTAAACTATATTTTTACTGTATTAAAAAGGTGCCAGTAACCTTCAGCATAAAAAGTTTACTGTATGCCCAAGTCAATTAAAAATTTCTTGATTAGGGCATTAAATAATTCAAATGACATCCACTTGATTCTCCTAATGGTTAGTTGAAACAGAGTATTTCCTAGAAACTTTTGCTATTTTATATAAAAAACTCAGATTGAATTATGATAAGTCACCATTAGTACTATTTCTGCTGGTGTTCACTTTAATATTACCATCGAACAAGTTACCTATCACAGTTCAGACTGGAAGATACCAATTAATCTTTTCTGATTTGTATTTGCAATCTCCCAACAGAGATAGGTAATACTCAATTGTCATTTAGATTTATAACTTCACAACTTCCACCTAGCATACCCATCTGCCACAAACTATAATCCAGAGTAACTAGTACCTAACACATTGTCAATTCTACTCCTACAAGACTCTTAAAGAACATTGAAAATTTTTCTACTTGACGAAAGCGTACCTTCAATACTAGTACTTTTTTCCTCCAATTATGTGTGCAATATAAGCAATGAGATTAAAAAGTGGTTATTCAACCAAAACTTGAATACTTACAAAATATGGATAATTATCATATGTAAGAGCAACCACAATGAATACTCTTTAAGATACCAAGAAACATATTTATAGATATAAATACAGTACAGATGTCTCTCTGGAAATGTTTAGGCAACTACCGTGTTTCTCCAACAATACGGCCTCCACCAATAAGAAGGCCCAGCATGATTTCTAGGCATCAGGTGAAATTAAGCCCCGCCCCCAAAATTTAGGCCTATTCAAACCATGCTTTTCCCCGCCATTTCTCACATCTTTTGTTAGAACTACACGAGGTGAAGAGAAATGGGCGGGGGGGGGGATGGGGAGAAAACTTGCCTTTAGGAGCGCCCTGCAGGTAGCCTAGGCTAGAATACCCCGATAGCCAATAGAAGCTCCCTGAAGGCAGAGTCCCCAACTGCTTCAGGGCGTGGCGTGGCTACCCGTGTCCCCTCGCCTTTAGGGCAGTCTCTTTTGGGCGATGGAAGCTCCCCAAATGCAGTCACCAGCTACTTCAAGCGGCCGGTAGAAGCGGCCTCGCAGCGAGGGGAGTTTGTGTGTGCCACGCCTTGCCCCGAAGCGGCTGGGGACTCTGCCTTCAAGGGAGCTTCAATCGGCCGGTAGAGGCGGCCTGCTTCTATCGGCAGACGAAAGCTCCCTTGAAGGCAGAGTCCCCAGCCGCTTCAGGGCGAAGCGTGGCTGCCCATGTCCCCTCGCCTTTAGGCAGTCTTTTCGGGCGATGGAAGCTCCTCAAATGCAGTCACCAGCCACTTCGAGGGGAGTGTGTGTGTGTGCGTGCTCGCCCCGAGACCGCTTCTACCGGCCAATCGAAGTGGCTGGTGACTGCACTTGGGGAACTTCCATCTCCTGAAAGAGACTGCCTAAAGGAGAGGGGACACGGGCAGCCACGCCACACCCTGAAGCAGCTGGGGACTCTGCCTTTGGGGACCTTTCGTCGGCCGATAGAAGCGGCCTCGCGGCAAGGTACATGCGTATGGGCCGCTCTAGGTGGGGGAGGAAATTAAGTCACCCCCGAAAAGACGGCCTAGCCATTTTTTCGGGGGTCAAAAAATAAATAAATAAGGCCCGGCCTTATTTTTTGAGAAACACGGTATTCAATTGTAAATATATTCTTTTTTTAATACTATTTCACCAGTTCTTTCCTATTCAGCTTTTGGGGGATATCCTTGTCCTTAGCCTTGTACAGACATGAAGATTCAATGTTTGTATGCTTAACATTCAGGGGCATGGCATTCTGCACAACCTCTTTCCCAAAGTTCTATGGAAAGAGGAAGTTCTTTATTCCTTTTTTAAAAAAACGACTTTAGTGCAGTTAAATCTATTTAACTGTTAAATCTAACAACTCTAGTATCAACCAATTATTCTTGTGGGGACATAAAGCCTATTATTAGTATTAAATAGGCATCAATATTGACTACATGACCCTAAGAAGATACTGTAATGCCTGGTTTCATAATCATAATCCTACTTCGGTGATAAGTCTGTCTGTCATACAAGTTTAGGAAAGTTATTTCGACATTTAGCTACTCTTGTTTCCATTCAATAGGATCTAATTGAAATCTACAAGGAAATACATACATATGCTGTTTTTGAACACCCTAATGTTATAAGAAGCAACTTTACAGCAAGGTGTTTCCCGTTTTAAACATTCCATGCTAACTCTAACAATCCTTTCCCATAAACCAGAATTAAGGCTGACCAAAGCATCTGGAAAGCTATCAAGAGACTTTTGTTCTAATCTAGGTATCTCAACACTGAGCACAAAACACTTATGACAATCACATCACACTGCAATCATTTGCAGCTGCCCTCAAGGGCAATAATAACCTTTTCTTAAGATGGTCCATTCCCTGTTAAAATACAGGCAGTCCTCGGCTTGCAATTCATTTAGTGACCCATTCAAAGTTACAACAGCACTGAAAAAAGTAACTTATGACCAATTTTCACATCTATGACCATTGCCTCATCCCCCTGGTCACATGATTTACATTCAGATGCTTGACAACTGGTTCATATTTATGATGGTTGCAGTGTCCTGGGGTCAGTCACTCGATCATCTTTTGAGACCTTAACGACCACGTGCCTAATTTTTAACAATTGCAGCGATTCACTTAACAAATGTGGCAAGAGAAGTCGTAAAACGGGAGGGGGGAAAACAAATTTGTCGCTTAGCAACAAATTCTGGGCTCCGTTGTGGTCGTAAGTCGAGGACTACCTGTATTCGGTTCAGGAGCCCAAGAAGCTGGTATCCAGGGAGTCCAGCAAGACAACCACGTGGGAACAAACCAGCGGGAGCAGCTCAGTCACGGGCTTTGCCAAACTTCCTCGCCGCCTGAAGCCTTTGCCTCTCTCTCCCCGCCCTTGCCCGCCGCTTAAACGGGCGACGGAAGGCGCGTCGTTTAGAAGCCTGTCGCCCGCTTTCCCTTTCGGCCCCCAGCGCTTCTCGCTTCTCCTCGCGGCCCCCTCCTGAAATTCACGACATGCGCACTCCTCTCCCCGAGCCTCTGCAGGTTGCCTGAGAATGCCCGGCGGGGCCCGGCGGTTTCTTCTCCTCTTCCGCTTGAAGCGGCCTCGGGGGGCTCCTAAACTTTCCCACCCCCGCCCGCGGCCCCACCCTCACTCACCAAGTAGCGGGGCTGCCAGTCGTTAGCATCGTCGACCTCCTGGAACTCCTGCTCTATCGTGGCGATGACGGACATAATGGCGGCGGTAGCCAGGAGGTTGGAGGAGAGCCGCTGGCAAACGGCAACTTCATCACCTACCTCCCGCTGCTGACAGGGCGAGGACGGCGAGCCCGCCCCCTCCGCCGCTCGCGTTACCTTCAACCAGCTTCCGCACCGCGCACGCACTCAGCGGGGCTCCTCTGGAGCGGACGCATGCGCGTGGCCCACCTAATAGATTAGCGCTAAATCCCGCCCGCTGCCGGAGAGGAGGGGAAGAGGGAATGCGTACCTGGGATTGGGTCATTGGTCGCTTTGTTTGGGGAAGTTCCCGGAGTGGGTGGACTTCGGGGGCTGGGTTTTTTTTGTGTGTGTGTTGAGCTACGATTAAATTGTGGTTTATTGAAGTACAGCTAAGCTAAGTTCAAACTACGAAACGGAGTATATACCATTCGCATTACAATGACCAGAGTTTGTGAATTATGAATAATTTGGTTATTTGGGGATGAATGGAATTGTGTGAAGGCAAATATAGTGGCTTGTAAATGTTGATTTATGGCTTAAAATGTTGCACGAGCCGCATGACTTATTTGGTAAACTATAAGCAACATATAGCTTAACCAATTATGTTGGATCATTATCAGGTTGGGGTTTTTTTGCTGCCTTTTCTAGACACCAACAGTCCGAATTGAATCTTTGATAGTATATTTAAAACTTAAATCTGATGGTGGGTGAATAATTTTTTGCTTCTGCTTTGCAAACTCTATAGTTTTACATGGTTTGCACACTGTTTTGGGTGCCAGTCACTTCTGAAGCTTGATGACATGAAACAATTTTGCCAGGCTTATCTGTCATATCTGTATTCATATTTGTTCATATTTGTTTCCTTAACTGTCTTTTTTGACTCCCTTTCATTTTTCTAAATACCAAGGTCTTGTGCACTGACGTTTTCCTTTGCATTACGTGTCCAAAATACTTAAATGTTAGCTTCCTCAATAGTGCTTCTAGTGAGTAGTCTGGCTTTACTTCGTGTAAGACTGCACCGTTTGTTCTCGAATCCTAGCATTTTTCCAGCAATTTCTCCAGCACCACATTCAAAGGCATATTTTCTTCTGCCTTTCTGAAGGGTCAGCTTTCACAGGCATATGTTAAATGAGAAAACCATAACCTTGGTTGTCATTGTAATGCCTCTTTCAGGTCTCCCAAAATGCCAATGTTTAGTCATATTTCCCCTCTGACGACATCCAATTTTTGTGGATTCAAAGTTGACATTCCGTGTACCAATCATATATTCATGTAATGTCAAGGGTTTTTTTTTGGTCCCCCAGGCATATCCATAGCTGGACATCGTTTCAGTTTCAATTCAGCCACATAATAAAAATCAGAGCTTTTGGTATGCAAAAGCCTCCAAAGTCTTCATTCCCTATCGTCCCATATTTCACACGCTTTGTCGGCTCGACCAGAACTTCGACTTCTGCTAAATTTCTCTCGTAAACTTTCGGGGCTGTGTCTCCGTTTGAGGCAGTATTTCTTAGCCTCAACAACTTTAAGACGCCTGGACTTCAACTCCCAAGATTCCGAGAATGGGATGAGGGAATTCTGGGGATAGAAGTCCACGCCTTCGAAGTTCTCCTTAGTCGAGCGCACGAAGGACACGCTGGCGTAAGCGCTAGTGACGAAAGCGACTCGTCGCTTTCTTTTGGCGAAAGCTCGACGCTTAACGTAATTCTTGGAGGCCGGGCGCGCCTGTTTGAGCTGCGCGAAAGAGCATTCATTTTCGCGGAGAGTGGCGGGGGTCCACTGCTTTTGCTGAGGAAAGAAACGTTTTTTGAGCCGGCGAGGCCGCCGGGATGTTCGTGGCGCGGAGCATCGCAGCTGATCACCGCGACCTCATCCACGATGTTTCTTTTGACTTCCATGGACGGCGCATGGCGACTTGCTCTAGTGACCAGAGTGTTAAGGTGTGGGAAAGGCTCGGGGCGATACTCTGTATTCTTTTTTTTTTACAAAAATTAATGTAGGAAGATGAGTCAGTCAACAAGGTCGTTCAGGCCAGTCGCAGTTTTCCTATAGGGTCCTTTCGCCCCAACTGGGTTTGGTAGAAAATGCAATTTATGTGAGTAGGATAATGTTGACAACACGAGTCAGGTCAGCATTTTAATAAGTAGAGGAGAGACCACTTTGGCTGGGTTTGCGCAACATGCTTAACTGGTGGCATTTAGGTTTGGTACGTTGCACGACGCCAACCTTTACCGTTTTAATTGGCAGCCACTGTTCTTGGTTTAGTAGGTTTGAAGCTTCTCACCTGTGGTTTACTACAGTTAAGCAAACCACAGCTTAGCATAATGTAATCACCTACTATTGCACTGAAAGCAAAGGGAACTATTATTAAGAATTGCATATTGACATTTTATCCCCTTGCACTAACCACACTCTCCCTTGCAGTTCCATTGTATTTATAATCATTGGCATTTGAAATTGTAGTGCATTTTTATTTCAAAGTTTGTTTTTGCAAATTCAGGTGGAATGGTAAACCTCAAATCTTACATAGAAATCAGAAGTTGGGTAGTCTTATTCTTTCCTTAATGTAATATGTTACAGTAACAAACCCTAATGATATCCTTTATGTTCTTAGTTCATAGAGATTTTTGAGGTAACAAAGCAAAGGTAAGTCACAAAATGTTTCTGTGACAGAAGCCCAAATTCATTTTTGTAATTGGAGAGGTTTAAATAGCCACAAGTTTGCTGTATTAAATAGTTGAATTATTATGAAGCCGAATATGGTTAGATATTGTTTTGATTTACTTCTTAGTCGCAAGATTGTTTGCTTAGAAGGAAAAACTTAAGAACTTGATTATGTTTTTTTGTACCTATTAAGAATATGTGCAGCTTCTTATTTGTCTTATATGTGACCTGGAATCTAGTTGGAGAGTTTAAGAAGTCTCTTTCTGATAAAATTTTCTACAAGAACTGTTATGAAGAATGTCTTCATTTTAAATGAAACATGTTTGCCTTACTAGGTTTGGGACAAAGGTGAAAATGGAGAATGGCATTGTACTGCCAGTTGGAAGGTAAGAATTTGAATCTAAAATAATTTGGTGTTATATAGAATATTATTTGACATATAAAACCTTAACAAAAGGAAACCGTGAGTTCTAAAATCATGTGATGCCTACCTAAAGATAATTTTCTTTGTTCTCAGTGGGACTAGGACTGCTAGATCTGATTTGCAAAAATCTGAAGTGTCAGAAGAAGGAAACAAAGACATACAGAAACTCTTAACTCTTTGCTGTCATCTCATACATCCAAGTTTTTGAAACTGCAGTACTCACATAGAACTCATGTCTTTCTAAATGTGTTTAGGATTGTAGTTTTTTGGGATAATTTTAAACAGATGCAAAATTTTTGGACTTATTAATTTATCATATGGTGTCTACAGAAGTCATTCAATCACTGATATAGAAATATAGCTTAAATAAAGCATCAGCAAATATATACAGGGATACCTCTACTTATAACTATAATTGAGCCCAACATTTCTGTTGTGAGACGTTTGTTAAGTGAGTTTTGCCACAGTTGTTAAGTGAATCATTGCAGTTAGTAACATGGTTAAGTGAAGCTGGCTTCCCCATTGACTTTGCTTTCAGGGGGTCATAAAAGGTGATGGTATGACCCTGGGACTCTGTCATAAATATGAGTCAGTTGCCAAGCTTCTGAATTTTTATCATGGGGATGCTGTAACTACTGTAAATTTGAAAAATGGTCATAAGTCATTTTTTCCAATGCCTTTGTAACTTTGAACAGTCACAAAATGAACTGTTGTAAGTCGAAGACTACATATATAAGATATGTGAACAATATAGGAGATAAAATATTATATTAAGATAAAACCATAATAAAATCACCATAATATGGAGCCATAGGATTGCAATGGGACAGATGTTAAAATTCAATATCTAAGAAAAATATCTGACTGCTTCTGGTGTGGGTGTGATGAGATCATCCCAAGTGCCTTGAAATTTCCTGAGAATTATATGTGTTCCAGTTTTTTTCCGGTGACCCACAGTTACATTGTGGGCTCTCAGCCATTCCCCACTTAAACAGTTTTGCCTTTGTTCTGGCATGTCCTATCCTGTCCTGTCCTGATTCTATTCAGGTGACACTATATTTTGGGAGACAAATGCATTCCTGAAAATGGTTTTGTTGGATCTGGATGATCTGTTTGGCTGTGGTCATTGAAAATTGCCCATCTTAATTTTGGGACTAGTGGGTACAAACAGAATTTTGAGAATATGTTTTAGGAGCTTTTACATAATAGCTGCCATTATTAGAGCTTGCATTTTCACAATGTTGCCTGCATGAGAGATATGGTCATTTACCAATAGGGCAATTGGTATTCCTTGCTTTCTCTCTAGTGCTGTAGATACTACAGCAGGCAAGGTAAGGGGCCTGCCTTGTGGGTTGTGTGTAGGTTTGCTAGTGTCCACAGGCATTATATTACTTATTCCCGCTAAAGATTGTTTTATTTTAAATGCTGGGCCAACCTCCCATGTTTCACTTCACCAAAGTCATGGTGCTGAATTTCTACCTTGAAACCTTATATTTTCTTAGATTTGCCATACAAGATCACATTTCTCATATTTTGAACAGAAGCTTCCATTGATTTGGCTGATAGAAAATTGGCCATTGCTAGAATTTCTAGTTCCATCAAGATTCTACCCTTGCTTACTTGCATACATAAACAACTAAGTATTCAGATATTAGTAGATCTCTTGTATGCCGCAGCTTAGGGAAGGCAAAAGCCTTTACCATTAGAGCCATGTTCTTCCCTAATACAACTTCCTTCTGTCTCCTCTAATGTCTTTTAATAAAATGTGTAGCCTATTTTTCATTGGTTATGTATAGCCTAGATCAGGGATATCAAACTGGCGGCCTGCGGGCCAGATGTGTCATGTGCAAACCACGCCTACCCCAGGTCCACAAAGGGGAAAAACGTCACGTGACGGCAATGTAACACAGTGAGTTTGTCACCGGTGGCCTAGATGCATAGTCTATTATTACTGTCTTTTTGTTTTCTTTTTTGCTCATCACTTTGCTTAACTATTGCTATAAAGGTTCTAAGGTTATGGTTCCAATTTTTCCTTCTGCAGTTATGCTTATTTGTAACATAGAGGAATAGTGGCTACTAAATTAACATGGTTAGATCAAAGCACTAACTAACTCACTGTACATTTTAATTTATCTTCATTCTGCAGACACATAGTGGATCTGTGTGGCGTGTGACATGGGCTCATCCGGAATTTGGACAGGTCTTGGCTTCTTGCTCTTTTGACAGAACGGCTGCTGTTTGGGAAGAAATAGTAGGAGAATCAAATGATAAACTTCGGGGTCAAAGTCACTGGGTAAGTTTTGAAAAATAGATATTTTGGAACGTTTAGAATATATGATATTCTTGATGCCAGTGAAATTTAGCAAATAAAATATTCAGATTAACAGATGTATTTTATATTTGTAATTTTCTTTCATATTTCTCTCTGCAAAATCCCATTATGAGTCTGATCTATATATCTGTTTCATTTATGGAAGAAGTTAGAATTGAAGCCAAAATCCTAGCAGAATGTTGTTTTTACACAGTTGGTTGTTACTTAACAACCATTTGTTCAGCAATCATTCACAGTGATGCTGAATGAATTGAGTTTATGACCAGTTCTCAAAGTTATGGCTGTAACAGTGCTCCTGCATTTAATGTGGTAAAATTTTTATTCACGTTTATGACAGCAGCATGCAGTCCATATCTCCCCCATCTGCCTATCTCCCTCATCTCTGTCCTTTTGGCATTCCTTATTCCACCGCTTCCAGTTGGTCTGCTGGTGGTGGTATGGGATCCAGTTTGTGTGCCAAAGGGAATTGTCTGCTGGCTTCCCAATTAACTTCTAAAAATGGATCAGAATTTTATTTTTCAAGAGATCCCTTAATATTATTCATGTTCGTTTCTAGCACTCCGGATTTTTTTTCCTCTTCTGGGAATACCGTGTTTCTCATATAATAAGGCCGGGTCTTATTTTTTTTGAGCCCTGAAAAAATGGCTAGGCTGTCTTTTCGGGGTGACTTAATTCATCTTTGGGTGGGCGGGCAACGGCTTGGATGTTGACCTCGGCATTGGTGGGGCACTTCGTATCGGGGTCAACGCAGGCAGCACCATATCCGGGTGTGCAACAAAAGTACTTCCTAATGGCAAGCCCCCACCATTCCCCCATTTCACATGTTTTAATATAGGCCTTAATTTGGGGAGGGGCTTAATTTCATTTCATGCCTATAAAACATGCTGGGACTTCCTATTGGGGGAGGCCATATTGTTGGAGAAACAGGGTAGTATAGTTCCATTAATCATTTTAAAATATGAAGCAATCTTATTTTTTGTAACTTTGTAGTTTTAAAGATTTCTAATACAAAATCCCCGTTTTTCAACAATACATATGTGCAATTATAACCATACTTCTAATGATCTATTAATAATTTTCTTCCTTCTTACAACTGTTGTATTTTTAGGTAAAGAGGACTACTTTGGTTGATAGTAGGACATCAGTTACAGATGTCAAATTTGCTCCCAAACATATGGGTCTCATGTTAGCAACATGTTCAGCAGATGGAGTTGTTAGAATATATGAAGCTCCAGATGTTATGAATCTTAGTCAGTGGTCACTTCAGCATGAAATTTCATGTAAATTAAGCTGCAGTTGTATTTCTTGGAATCCTTCAAGGTAAGATTAATTCTTTAGAAACGAACTACTGAATCATGAAAAAAACTCTTAATGTGAAACTGTTTGTTTGTCAAACATGTACAAGATAGCTGGTATAGGTATAAACAACATAAACAAAGGAAACAAGTACAGATAAATGGGGACAGTAAGACAGGGATGGTAGGCACACTGGTGCACTTAATGCACGCCCCCTTTACGGACCTCTTAGGAATGGGGTGAGGTCCACAGTAGACAGTTTGAGGTTGAAGCTGTGAGGGTTTGAGGCTGAAACAATGGAGTTGGGTAGAACATTCCAGGCGTTGACCATTCTGTTCTGAAATAGTATTTTCTGCAATTGAGTTGAAAACAGTTTACCATGAGTTTGTATCGATTGTTTGCCCATCTATTATTGTGGTCGAAGCTGAAGAAGTCATTGAAACGCTGTAGCAGACCATTTTACGTCACTTTAACTAATATGCATCTTTTTTCTGCAATTGGCATATAAAATTATAGTTTCTAGTATTGAAATGTTAGAACTGGAAGAAAATTTGGATTTATAATTGAAGAATCAGTCAGCAGAGATGTAAAGACTTTGTCTGAGGCTCTGCAAAGTTATTTTTAATCAAAAGTATCTCAGAATGTACTACCGTACTAAGAAAAAAACCAGGAATTTCATTCCTGTATGTGAATTAAGCTATGAATGACACAAGGAGAATTTTGGATTTATTATCCATAGTTGTTTTAAACTAATTCTTTTGTAGTTCTAATTGTTAAAAATGTTATCTAAGAATATTTCATTTTTAATTATAGTTCTCGTGCCCATGCTCCTATGATAGCTGTAGGAAGTGATGATGGTAGTCCTAATATACTGGCTAAAGTACAAATATATGAATACAATGAAAATACCAGGTGAGAGAAAAAAACAACAACTATTATACCGTAGCTAAATGTGTGGTGATATTGCTGAAACATTGAGATATGAATAAAAATTACTAAAATGGCATTTTGGAAATGAAATATATTAAATGGTTAATTCTTGATATGTTTTTGGTTTTACAGTATAGCTATAGTGAGAATCCAAATAAAAAATTTCTACGAATACAATTATATGAGTGCTCATTCATTCCATTCCATTCCTATAGTCGCCCATGTCAGTCAATGACTCTGGGCAGCTTACAATTAAAAAAAATAATAATACTAAAAATATTTTAAAGCCAGAAAAACAATAGAAACATCCAAAATAAATATACATGGCAGTGAAGATGCTTGGCTAGTTAACAGTACAGTCAAGAAATGCCCTTTCATAAATAGTGGTCCTCCATCATAGTTCCCAAAATTAGTTAAAATTTGCTCATTATTCTATTGAAACTAGTTGGAATCAGCTAAAAAAAAATCAAATCTGGCATAAAGTCTTAAGTAGAATTAAAAATTAAGCTTACATGAAAGAATTTGGTTAATATTTTTTTTTCAAAAGGAAACTGGACTGTAATGTATGTTATATAAGAGAATAAATACTGTACTCTGTTTATATGTTACTCAGGAAGTATGCAAAAGCAGAAACTCTTATGACAGTCACAGATCCTGTGCATGACATTGCCTTTGCTCCAAACCTTGGAAGATCATTCCATATATTGGCAGTAGCTACCAAAGATGTACGAATATTCACATTAAAACCCCTAAGGTAAGTTTTGCAAACAAGTCCTTTAATATAAAACATTTGTGCATAACTTGGTTCTCAAGGATGAGATAACTTAGTAATCTACTGTTAATAATTTTATTTAGCAATTAGTTAATAATTGCTAAATAATATTAATAATTATTTTGTTGCACATAAAGGGAAAATTAAGTTCTATTCAATGTTTAACTCTGATTTTTTTTCAAATGATTTCTTTATTAATATATTAAAATGAAACAATATAATTTTTTAAAGTAGCATGTATCAAGTAGACTAAAGTACAATTTAGATGTGTACTTTTTTTAATAGAAAAGAGCTGAGTACTTCCTCTGGATTGACCAAATTTGAAGTTCAGTTAGCGGCACAATTTGATCATCACAATTCACAAGTCTGGCGTGTAAGCTGGAATATAACTGGCACAGTACTTGCATCTTCAGGTGATGATGGATGTGTAAGGCTTTGGAAGGGTAAGCATCTTTCCCTCCTTCCTTCCCTCCCTCCTTCCTTCCTTCCTTCCACACTCATTTCATAGAAATGACACTGAAGCATACAGTAAAACCATAAAATATTTAAACACACTACAATTAAAACACTGATTATTTTAAAAAGGCTAAGTAAGAGCATTGGATACGCCAAACATACCTCAGCAGATCATCATTCCCTTGAGACTACCAGGCCTGTTGATATAGCCAATTTTTGAGAGATTCCTGGAAGGATGGCAGAGAAAGGTCCATTCTCATTTCAGGCGGGGGAGGGGGGAGATAATGTTAAGTAGAACAGGTCCCATGGCAGAAATGCCATCTTCTGTATCCTGCTAGATATAACTCCTTAGCAGACGGAATCCACGACATGTTTCTTCTGCTGTGATGGGATGTGCTGATATAATTGGGAAGAGGTAGCTCCTCAACCTAGTCCATGCCATGAAGGTCAAAATCAGCACCTTGAATTGTAACCAGAAGCTAATTGACAACCATTGCAGCTCATGGAACAGAGAGGCAATATGTACCATTCCACATGTACTGCCACATTCTGCAGTATGTTTCCTGGTGAAGATGCTGGTGATTACCTATAAAGCCCTACATGGCTTGGGACCAGGGTACCTGAGGGATTACTTTTTTTCCAGAGTTTCTACATGTAACAAGATCAAATAGGGTGGGCATGCTGCAGATCCCTTTAACCAAAGAATTTTGTCTGACAGGGACTAGAAGATTAGCTTTTTCTGCAGCAGCCTCTGCTCTGTGGAATATTTTTGTGGAATATTTTTGCTTTGGAGGTTAGAAATAATGGAATTGGATAATATAGTAAGGCAACCTAAGGCATTTATTAATGAGTTGTGGTCCATCCAAAGATAAATAAGATGTGAAAGGCGATGACCATGGAGAAATTACCAAAAAAATATTAAGATAACAAAATGTGCAAAATCATACTTTGAGGATGAAGGGATTCAGATTGATTCCCTCACAACTTTCTGCGATGTAAAGGAGGGAAGGAAATCAGTCAGACTTGCAAGTTTCTGTTAGCAATAATGCTGTATCTTTGGGAGCAGGAACAGTGAAGTTACTGATTTTAAAAAATACCGGCAGGCCAATTGTGTGGGCCTGGTTGCGATGATGGCCAGTTCATGCTAAGACCAATGATGGCAAAAGCATCCCTTTTCCAACAGCAGTAATGCTTTCTCAATGCCTTGAACTTCTATTTGTTGGTTTTGGTATACGAACATTCTCTTAAATTTTATTTTAATTTTAAGAGTTATCTAATTGATAACTCAATTGGTAAATTGATAAATTCAGTAATTATTGGGCTGAGATTTTTTCCATGGCAAATTTAATTCTTTTATTTCTACTCTATTGGATAATTACAATCTGAATATTTTACATAGCAGTATTCAACTGCCAACATTTCCCAGATAGCTTGTATATTAACTGTAACTATGTAAGTAGAACTTTTTGGTAAAAATTCAAATGGGATTTGTATATTTCCATTTAGCTAATTATATGGATAACTGGAAGTGCACTGGAATACTGAAAGGCAATGGAAGTCCAGTCAATGCAAGTTCCACACAGCAAGGAGTTTTTAATGCTCCTGCTGGCACAGCAACTTCAACTCTCCAGAATTCAGTCAATGGAACATCTGTTGGCAGGTAGGTTTCTTTTTATGAGAGCTTTACATTCTTAGTTTTTAATTCTCAAAATATCTGACTTGATCATCACAAAAAATTTGACCATGTCTATCATTTTTATATGTATTTTTGTTTAATTACAAAAATCACTTCAATTGTTTAATTATGCTTGTTCTATTAGTACTGCACCAGAGCTATTTTAATACACATAATGGACAAAATATGAACAAGCTTGCTTTCATTTATCATTCATCTTCTATTTCAAATGTTGATATGCAGTAATCTGGAATAGGTGGGATAGGAAGCACTATTCACTCTATTTTTTCCTGTTTAAAATAATCACCTCATTTTCCTATAATTGGCCACTAATTATCTTGCTATCTTTCAACCAAAATCCATATTAGACATCTTGAAGGGAGAGAAATGAAATTTGCCAGGCTTTTAATACCTAGCTTCAAATCTATGGTCCAGCTGCATTCGGGCCATGAGGCTTGAAATGAAATGTCAGGGCTGTAGAAAGTGATGAAAAATGATCAAGCAATTCAAACAGGTACTGTACAAGGAAAGGAGGTCTAGGATTATTTAGCTTGAAAAAAGGCAACTTAGAAAGGGATAGGATCAAGGTGGGTTTTAAAATTATACAAGATACAGAGGAAATGGGCAGAGAGAGATGTTTCTGTTCCTCCTAAAGAATTAAGATGGGTTATTCAGTAACACTGGCTAGATAACTGAAAGGTGATTTAGTGCAGTTGGAAGAATTAATTCTTCACACAACATATAATTAAATGTGGAATTCATTAGATGATGTAATAGCCAGTAGCTTGGGTGGTTTCAAGGGACCATTGAATACATTTGGAGAAGAAGGTTTACTAAAGCTAATTGATCTTGAAGACTCTACATTACAATATCTCAAGTGGGTAACTTCACTTGCAGGAGTGCCTTGATCCTTTGGCTTCAAAGTTTCCATATTCCTACATCTTGAAATGTTTGGGAATAGGATCTGTTCTTTACCTGAGAATCAATTTGTTTAAATACTTTCAATACATAAATTGTCATTGGCTTACTAACTTTTTAGGACTGCCATTGGAATGGGATATAGCTATAATAGCTACGTTGATAGTTACAGTACAAATAACGTGATAGATTCATTGCAATTTTTATACAAATACAAGGAGGAGATATTTTATAAAATCAAAGTCTTGTTAAATATAGCATATATCTTTGTATGAAGCCAAGGGACTGGGCAGTTTTCTATGTCATTCAGAAAATATAGCTGCATTTGTTTAGATAAATACATCCTTATTTCATAATTTTTTGTTCTAATATATATAATTTTCCTTATATTTGCTTTCTCAACTGGATTATGGAAAAAGACAGGTGACAAACACATGATATAAGAAACAATTGGTATATGGTAACATTTCTATACTTTAGCTATAAGATTCTTTGCAGTATATTATATCACAATGATGGCGATTGATCAAACATAAGGAAAGAGAAAAATTACCTAACAACTGCTTATGAGCCTGAAGAAGTTCTAGGGCTGCAGTTATTCAGCATAGCTAGCAAATATATTTTGCATATATTTCTATTAGAAAAATAAGAAAATAAGAAAAAATAAAAACTTAGTAATGGAACAAGCTCTTAAACATTTTCACCTTTTGCCCTTGGGCTTATTAAACTTACCAGCCTTATTACCAGCGTAAATTAAGCAAGATACTTGCTTATATTTCCCCTGAAGATTGTGCAAAGGTCTCATTTCATATCATGATTTCAGGTTCAGGAATAAGATGGAAAAAAAATATCTGAAAATAATCTTATTTTTTGATAGCAGTTTGAAAGTAGAACAAAACCAGCTACATGTAATTTATTTCCTAAAGATTTTATGAGGACAAGAATGTAAATTCTAGCTTTTAGAAACAAGTAGATGGGTGCTTTATTGGTTTTATGGCACAGGTTTTGGTACTTGGTTAATCAGTTCAAGTAACACTACTAACGTGAGAAGATCAAAGTAATTATTTTATACTTAACATAAAAGTGATGTTTGAAAAGTGATTGGAGAATTAATCAACCTACCAACTACTTCTTTACAGTATTCTTATTGTGCTTATAACCACTTGTGTCTAAAATTGTTATGCATTTTCCTTCTCCATTTGTATTATATCCTTTTTAACAGAAAGCACAGCTGATACCAAGCTAACTGGAGTAACTTTGCTGTTTTACTGCTTGTTGCATGCACACAGGAATGGAAAGCGATATTTTCCCCCTCCCCATCGGCATCTGACCTCTTCCAAAGACACCAGCAATCTGTCTACTACTAAATGCAAATCAAATCACTTCTTAAAAAAATGCTACTTATGTACTTTACTAGCCAGCACAGTATGATCTTGTTGAGTCTGTAACAAAAAAAAGTAGCAGGATTCTCTTATGGATTCCATTTCTTCCCCTCAAAAGACATGTTGCCCCTCAAAAGACTAATGTAAAAAGGATTATTGTCCTTGCATTCTAAGCTTGTTAGGAGATAAATCCTTAATGTAAAACAATTGGAGTAACTGTTTTTCATTAAAATTGTTTTGAATATTTTAACTTTGTTTGGCTATTTGAAGTGTTCACATAGATTCTTAATTAGTTTTGCTAATGGATTGTACTATACAATTAGTTATAAACAATGTGGGCACATTGTAATTTGACAACTGGAGCTGATATCAAATTATTTTGATATTTCAGAACTACTTCAGATGAAAATCACAAAACTTAGTAACTAGTAATTATTAGTAACATTTTTGTTGTCTTGATAAGAATGATCTGAACATACATGATAATTGCATGTTATAGTAGCATGAATCCATGCAATAATTAGTAAGATTTTATCTTATTGGTTTTGTGATGGAAATCCAGTCCAAATGAATGTTTGTTCTATGATAGAATTAATTTGGTATGGGAATTATCATCTTGTGACCCCAACCAGTTCCTGCATTGCCAAGTATTTACACCTTGTTCTGTGCAGTGCAGTTGTTGCTTTGAAATAAACCAACGTGGTGTCCGAAGGCAAACATTCAATTAATGCCTTGTTTTATATAGTGGCATGTCAGTGTGGCTTTAAATATGTCTTGTCTCAAAATTTACTAACTTTTCTGTTCTGTAAATTTATGTACATTTCCAAAGATTGTAAAGATTACAAAGTTTTCTTCTATTACGGGTAAGTCATAGGAAGTGGTATGGAATGATCTTTTAAGCCATTAATTCATAAGTTTTTGATTATCTTGTGTTTTTTCCAGAGAGATGTATATAAGCACACAGACTTATTGCAATGAAAAAAACAAACAACTCTGTATATTGTGAAAATCTAACATTGTAAAACTATGTTTTTATCTTTAAGTTTGATGTATTCATCTGAGTAGAGTTGACATAAATTGGATGCAAACAAGCAGACCAGTCGATATCTAATTTGGGTCTGTTTTTCTGTAATTGCATTAAAACAGCATGACTTGTAGAAATAAATGAGAAGGCATGCAATAGTTCAGAATCAACTTACATGTAGTATATTCATTTTACAATGAATATAAGGCATATTTTCTATTATCTCCTATGATAATTTTCCTTCAGAATAGTTTCTAGACTTTAAAAACTGATAATTTGAGCTGAAAAGTTGATTTTGTTTCTTTCATTTTGTCCCAGCATGAATCTTTCCTCTCTGGTTCTTTTATTGACCACTATTCTTTCTGTTTTTCCCTTCTGTGTGGTGTTCCTGTCTGAATTGTTTTCAGGTATTTTTTCCCCCCTCTGGATTCCCCATGGGCTGGATCAAGATGGTCCAGTTATGCCCAGCTCTTACCACCACCACCACCTCCTCCTCCTCTTCCTCCTCTGATAGAGCACCCTTGCGATGCTGACACTGCCAATATCCAGTATACTCACCCTCGCAGACGATATATTTCTCAACCTCTTAAGTTCTTACGTGAACATGAGGGGGTTTGATGCATATTTAAAGTGGTATTAAAGCCTAACTCACATGCTTTAAAAAATCTATTTTGGGGGGCTGTTCATTTTTTTTACATTTTTTTCCAACCATAATTCAGAATGGGTTTTTAAAGGCATGATCTGTAATGCAAACTATAGTGTTTCAAATTTACTATGTTTAGTTCTGTAGATAATAAAAACTAGTTCTCTGTTAACTCTCAACACTCTAATGCAGCATTCAGGATAAATTATGTGAAACAGTATTTTATCATTTAAAAATATTCAACTTGTCATAATCTGTTAGTAATTCACTTTGTAATATTTGGGAATAATTTCTTAAATACAGATTGGAAAAAAACCTGCCCTATACTATAAAAGTAAATTAAAAACTTTTCATATTTTTAGCATAAGAATCTTTTAGGTCATTAGATTCCTTAGCTTTTTTCTATCTGTAGCAATTTCCTGAAAGTCTTCAGAAATAAAGTACACATCCTTACAACAAAATAAGAATATTTGTTGTTTGTGTAAATGTTCTCATTGTATAGTGATGTCCACTACAGCTATATGAAAATAAGCCAATAAAGCATTGAGAAAGTATGTAGTCTGTTTGCTTCATTTACTTCAAAAAGTATAAGTAAAAATTTGGGAAATGGTGGTGTACCTTACTATTTTTTTTGTTTATTTTTATTTATTTGTCTTTCTTAAGGGCCAGTGACACGTTTGAAAAAAGAAATTGCCAGATGATAGAAAGCTTTGATGTTGAGAGGGGTGACAGGTGAGAGTAATGGGACTGCTATATTAGACAGGAAAAATCTAGATCAGGGGTGTCAAATGTCATGGCAGCATCATATTGTGTATCAGGACATTTTTTCCCCTTTGCTAAACCAGGCATGGGCATGGCCAGCGCATGATGCATCCAGCTCATGGGCTGGGAGTTTGACAGCCCTGATCTAGATAATTGGTAAATAGCAAAGATATATAAAAGCCTTTCTTTGCTGTGATATAGTAATTGTTCAGATACTTACATTCCTGAGAGAAATATATGTGGCGTCTCTATATTTCAAATGAAGTGGTATTTTTTAAGTCCGACTGGGACATCTAGTAAACCATAATGGAACTTGTTTTGCTTTGATTCAATGTATAGTATGAATCCTACCAGTGTCCCATACTATACTATACAATGAATCAAACATTACATCGAAAAGGCAACTTGGTCTTTCCTTTGAAAACATTTCACTTTTCTTCCAAAAAGTTTCATCAGTTCCATTTTTTCAGAAGTTTTTTTTCCTGAATGAGAAGTGAAATGCTTTCAAAGGAAAAAAAAAAAAAAACCAAGGAAAAGTACAGTTGCCTGTACTTCTGGAGAAAGCACCTTTGGGACAAGCATGACCTGGATGCTTAAGAATCTCCATAGATCTCCCGCCAGTGTATATACTTGGGAGGAAAAATCCAAAGAATAATATTCCCAGAAGCTGAGAAACATAGATTATCTTCAAAACACAAGTGTGCCACGCTGTTTTCTTTATAAGGTAAGCTGAAAGAGGAATTCTCAACAGCTCAGGAACTGGGACCTCATTACATTACTGGAAGCCTGTAGAAGGGTGCTACAGAAGGGAAAGCGGTATGTAGCACTGGCACTTATTTTTCCCGCTTCACTGTGCTTTCACAGCCCTCTAAGCCAGGGATCTCCAACCTTGGGCCCTTGAAGCCTGGCGGACTTCGACTCCCAGAATTCCCCAGCCAGCCTTGCTGGCTGGTGAATTCTGGGGTCAATCGCCAGGCTCAAGGCAGGTTGAGACCCCTGCTCTAAGCGGTTTACATAGCCAGCTTATTGCCCTCAACAATGTGGGTCCTCATTTTACCGACCTCGGAAGGGTGGAAGGCTGAGTCAACCTTGAGCCTGGTGAGGCTCGACTTAATGCGAGGCTCCTGCAGAGTAATAAAGTACTTTATTTGAAGCCTTTTGCATCTTGCTCCAGATTAGTATCAAAACCAATTAGCGAGACCATTAACAGTACTTCTGTCACATGGTAAATAGCGTTAAGGCCGATTCCATGCAACGTATAACTTCCATTATCTCCACGGTGTCCGTGGGCAAGTTCCCCTGAATCGGGATGAAGGCGCAGGATGCCTTCGTAATTTGAACAAAACATCCACTTCCTCGGGATTGAACTTTATTGAATCTCCCAGGCCATTTGAAAGCAAGCGCGTCACTTCCTCTCGCCCAATCCAAAGGCCGCAGCCCTTCCCTTCTGGGTGATGTCACAATCCAATCGCGTTCGCCTCTCTGCGCTTCTAATCTCCGCCTTTTTTTTTCTTGAACGAAAGCCTTGAGCGGGTTTGCTGAGGCGCCCGAAAGAGAAGGTGCGCGTGCGCATCGTCTCGCGAAGAAACGGGGGGCGGGGGGGGGGGGGAAAAGAGGGACGGGGGTGGGGTGGGGAGAATTTCCCCCCCCTTTTCTTGAGTTCTGGGGTGGGTGGGATTTGAGGACTTCCGAGACGCCTTGGAGCGGTTTCTCACGTGCCTCGAGGCGCTCGCGCGCCCTGCCTGATTGTTGCGCTTCGCCTGCGATTAGGTGAGAGCTTTGTTTTCTGCGCTCGCCGAAGGCGGCTAAATGCGAAAGGGGGGCGGGGGGAGGGGGCGGCGAAGAAGAAGTTAAGTCAGTTCCCGCTCTTCGTCGCGAGGCGATCGGAACTTCTTAGCGCTCCCCCCCCTTTTTTTTCCTACTCCCGCTGCGTTGGTGCCGTCGGTTCGAGGAGCCAGTTTCGCGTGCGAGCGACGCGCTGAGGTAGCGGGACGCGAATCCGGACCCCTCGCTCCATTTGATAGGGACGCGCTCTTGGCCAGGAGACGGAGATGAAATTGCGGTTCTCGTCCGAATGTTTTCGGCCGACGGGATTTTGAACACCTTATACGCATCCCAGGTGTTAGTTGCTTCCCTTACCTGAAGGGAGCCAGTGCCGAACAAAATTGGGTAAACTTTCGCTAGCACTGATCCCCGCAATTTACCGAAGGACCCAAACTGTTGTTTTCCGGATGTGTTGGGCTATGTGAGCCTATGAGAAATAGAGTTAAGATCTATCGCATCTGGTGGGCACCAGGTGGAGGGAAGGCTTATCCTTCTAAGGCTTAGAACAGGGGTGTCCAACCTTGGCAACTTTAAGACTTGTGGACTTCAACTCCCAGAATTCCTCAGCCAGCAAAGCTGGCTGAGGAATTCTGGGAGTTGAAGTCCACAAGTCTTAAAGTTGCCAAGGTTGGACACCCCTGGCTTAGAATGTCTTTAACCACTTGCAGACAAAGTGATGCCTACTGGGGCAGAAGAACCTAAATTTGTCAAGATTAAAATTAGAATAAGTTATGATACGATCCGATTAATGTGAATAACTGGGTGTTCCTCATGCATCTCCTTGTCTGCTTCAGATAGAGTTTTTCAACAAAGCTGAGTACAAATAACTCATTAAACAAGGGAGTTTTTAGGGCAGGCATATGAAGACATAGATCACAAAGGCTTTTAAGGAGCTTTTCTCCTTATTTCTTCATGTGCCTGCCATAAAAGGGACCCTTGTTTAATGAATTATTAGAAGTCTAACAGACTAGTTGGTTTTACAGAAATGTGAGACACAGGTAGACCTTGACTTACAACCACAAATGAGCCCAGAATTTAAGTTGCTAAGTGAGAAATTTGCTAAGTGAGTTTTGTCCCATTTTACGACTTTTCTTGTCATATTTGTTAACTAAAGCCATTAAATTAGTTATTAATGCAGCTATTCAATTAATAACACGGTTGTTAAGTGCATCTGGTTTCCCCATTGACTGTTTGTCAGAAGGTTGCAAAAGGGATCACATGACCACACGGCATTGCAGCCACCATAAATGTGAGTAAGTTGTGAAATCACAAAATATATATCGTGACCGTGGGAATGCTGCAATGGTCATAAGTGTGAAAAATGGTCATGTCTCTTTTCCATGTTGTAACTTCAAACGGACACTAAATGAACTGTTCTAAGTCGAGGACTACCTGTATTATGCAATTAAAATTGTTGAAATTTTTAGCTGAATGTTTTATTGGTAGAAGACAAGTGTGTAGAGTTTAGTTTGTTCCCTTGGTTTTGGACCACAATTCCGTTGTGTTTGGAGGTGTTGGCTGGGTCTGGTGGCAATTAAAGTCTAAATGTTAGGGAGGCAATAAGTTGTTTAACAGGATATAAAATGCACAGTATGAATGTCACATTCAGGTTTTGTTCTGTACCCAAGTCATTGATGGTAATTTCACTATACCATTTGTACAAGCTAGGATTCGTTTAAAAATCTTAATAAAAACATATTTCCCCCTTCATTTTTAGTATCTTTCAGATGCTGAACTCTCTGAAACAAAACATAATAAACATTTTAGCATTAAAAGCTAAAATTAAATCAATGCATGTGGTGATTAAACAGACTGATAATGTTGTAGGAAAGAATTCACCATGCTTTTTTATAGTGTAACAATTAAACAAGGCTACCTTTTTGGTAAAGTATTTAATACCAGTAAATTGTAATTGTAATTTTCAGAATTATACTTGATTATTGAGCTACTTTAGTTTTATGAAAGATAACTTTTATGTATTCAACATTTAGGAGTACGGTTATATAGTACAGTAGAAAAGTAATACATAGCAATGTTAGAATTATAAATTTAAAATTTATAAAATTATACATTTCCTTGTTGCTTATGTTTGCATTAAAACTTTCAGATACTATGAGACAAGAGTAATATGGAAGATTTCAAACCTATTGGGGATGAGATATTTCCAAGTGTTTTGATCAACTCTATAGATAACCATACCAATGAAACTTTAGACAACATCACACTTTCATCAAATCTTGGTCTTCCAGTTGCTGCTTCAACAGAAACCAGACAAAAAACTGGTTCTCAAAGCAGGTAATGCACTTAATAGAATGTGACTGAAAGATTTTTCATGGCTACTAATTGCTGAATCTTAAATTGTTTCCAGAACTAGTTTTTCATTTTGCAATGTTGAACTATATTTGTACAATATGCATAGCCACTGTTAACTTGACCAGGGTTTATCTTATTAATATATTGTAGTTCTTTTCATTTGCACGACATAGCCACAAATTTGCCTACTGCATTCTAGCATAATGTGCTTTTTAGATAAGGGCCTCATTATTTATTTTGATTTGACTTTTTAGAAAAATGGTTCAAATAAAATGTTAACAGCTGCTAAATACTTAAAATATAATTCATAATAACATGCCTTAGTGATCTAGTTAAATGGTGCAAGTGAACTGGCAAGAACTATTTGAAAATTCCATTGGTGCATTTGGGTCTTGCCCAATATGCTTATTCAGAGTTGATTTGTCCATGGTCTGTTTAAATAACTCCATTAAGGCAGTAAATTAGATACTTATAGATTGAATTTCTAAAATGTAGTAAATTAAAATGGGCTGGCAAGTTTGTGTCTCTTGCTGAGTGACAAGCACAATTTCTGTGCTTGGACTGGGGAAGACTAAGAAGAGATTTCATAGGAAGCCATACAGAGAAAGGGCTGTCATGAAAAAAAAAAGGAATAGAATTAAAGTATTTCTCTTTTTCCAGTAGGAAATTGTGAATGAAATTTGAATTGTGAATGCCATTTTGAATGAAAATTTCAGAAAAAAAACTAGATGAAAGAGCAAGAGCAGTTTGCTAGTGGATCAAAAGGTGTCAGTGGGTATCTATTTAAACAACTTGTTAGCCCATTGAGTAATATTGAATTCCTAAATTTGCACAAGCCAAACCATGAACTAATCACATACACTGGTTTGCTCAACTAAAAGTCACTAGCCTGCTATACTTTTTTCTAGTGTGTAGTACTATCCCATGAGTTGTGGCATGAACTAGATAATCCCTAGATTTCTTAAAATTCTGTAGTGAAACTCTCAGACTGCATATTTTTGGATACATAAATAATTTGGTCTAGTTGCTGGCATCCTTTAATACAGATACCTTGTCAAATTTGTGGCTGGAAAAAAATGAAAATTGTTTTTATCCTCCTTTATACTATAACTGTTTTTAATATAATCTTATTCTTCTGTTAAAAATCCCTGTACTTTTTTTCCAAGTTGAGAACATGAAGGACAAGTAACTATTTTATTTGTTTTCATGCAGACTTTCTGATCATGCTTCTTACATTGAAAGAAAACTTTTGGCCACATTAGCATCTTCCTGTGGTGGTGAACTTGATTCAGATCCAAGAAAAAATCTTATGTCTAACTTTCACGATACTGTGTAAGATTTATATTAACTTTTTGTACATTATTTGATGCAAAACTCTATAATTTTGGCATAATTAATAAGAATAGGTTATACTTCAATATTTCCTATTGTTTCCTAAAAGGACCATGTCTGTTTATGGATTAGAATTTTAGGAATAAATTAACACTATTCCTAATTCTCAAAATGCATTTGATAAGTTTCACAAAAATACTACAGATAATCCTTGACTCATGACCATAACTGAACTCAAAATTTCCATTGCTAAAGGAGTGTTATTTTGTTTTTTGTATTTTGTTCAGTGAATTTTGTCCCACTTTAAGTCCTTTTTTGCCACAGTTGTTAAGTTAATCACTGCAATTGTTAAATTAGTAACACAGTTATTAAATGAATCTGGCTTCCTCATTGACTTTTCTTGTAAGAAAGTTGCAAAAGGTGATCACATCACCCCAGGACACTGCAACCGTCATAAACCTGAGTCAGTTGCCAGGCATCTGAATTTTGGTCATGTGACCAGGAAGCTGCTGCAGTGGTCGTAAGTGTGAAAAATGATTGTCACTTTTTCAGTGCTATTGTAACATTGAAAGATTACTAAATGAATGGTTGTAAATCAAGGACTACCTATCGTCAAAATTTCTTATTAAATATTCTTATTCAAATAAATAAGCTAATATTTTAATACATATTTCTAACATTTTAATGACAGTTAGTCTGATTTTGACCACAGTATGGTCACCAAATTTATTTTTTTCTGTAAGGAAGAGTCTTATATGATCTTTTGATTTTGTTCCTCATGTATCTCTGTGATGACCTGGGGTGTGGCACAAAGGCAACCCAGCCAGATAATAAGTAGGGGTCCCTTTATTAGCTCCAACTTTGCCTCCAATATCCTGATTACCTTCCGGTCTGGAGAAAAAACTCTCCCAGGAACCTGCAACAGCCTTTGGCTGCAGATATTCCAATCCAAAACAGTGTAAACAGAAAACTTTAAACTATAAATCCAACAAAGCAAGATAAGGTAATAAATCCGGCAGGGCAAAATAAGGAGTTCCAGAAGTGAAGTAACATAGCAGTAAATCAAACCAGTTGGGAAGGTGCCAGGAACTCAGATAACAGCAGCCAACATCCTGACAAATGCCCCTCCCAACTGCCTCTCCTTTAAATTCCCTCCCCAGGTGTGCCTTGTGAAGGGAATCAGGGCCCTTTCTTCCCTCGTAAGCCACGCAACCCACTTTGTTCTCTTCTCCGTTCTTCCCTGCATGCCCTAAGATGAGGGGGTGGGCCTTGGTCTTCCTCTGAACCCCCTCTCTCTTGTTCTACCTCTTCCCTGCTCTGCCCAGCCTGACTTTGCCCTTCTGTGTTTCCTCCACAGCCAACGGAGCCACTCTTCTGCTCCCTGACAGCTGTTCGTCTTCCTCCTCAGATTCAGACTCCGAAGGGGGCATGATAATCTTGGCCTTCCCTAGATTATATAGTAATTCCTAAGCAAAGTGGCTTTTTAATTGTATATTTATCATCCGGTTTTATGGTGTACTGATAGAGAAATGACTTTACAGTTGAAAAACAATTCTGTGACAAATTAACTTTAAATTTTCTTTTTGAAACTCTGAAATTAGATGAACAACTGATTGGTTACATATTTTAAAAAGACAGAAGTACACTTGTATATATTTACAATCTGTTTTTTAAATATTTGCCTTTAAATAGAAACAGATTTATTATTACAAAAAAGAAATGATATTTAGCTAAAAAGTACTTTTTGAGTTTTTTAAAATCTAAATTCATGATTAAAAACCTAATTCTAACTTTCCCAGGGAAAATTTTGATAATGCTGCTGAGATTATACTGGAGCCACCCCAAAAATTTTTTCAAAGAAGACAAAGCGAAAATTCTACTGATGATTGCTTAGACAAAAATCCAAATAGCTTCCATGAAAAACATTTAGAAGGTATGCAGTTTTAGCTTTGTCTGTTGAGTTTTAGCATTATCAAGAAATCCACAACAAATCAAATTTCTGGAGTTGTGTTCAATATGGTGTTTTATTCTAATATGTAAAAATATTGGTGTAATGAATATATGCTGTATTAATTGTAACTGTAATCTTATTTGTCAGTTAAGTAACATCAAATAATATCTGTTTCTAAAATAAAAACCCCAACATCTGCATACAGGTAGTTCTCAACTAATGACTTGTTGTTTAATGACTATTAAGACAGAATTCAGAAAAGCTATTAACGACCTGTTCTCAAAGTTATGATTATCTCCTCCTTGGTTACATGATTGCATTTTGGTCTCTTGGCAACTGGCTTAAATTTAAAGCCAGTTGTGGTGTCTTGCAGTCATGTGACTGCAATTTATAGCTGCTTTTCTGGTTTTCTGGTTTTTGCCATTTTCTGGCAAAAAAAATACCCATTCATAAAAATTGACTTGGTTATGACTCGTTTTACTGCCATAGTAAAAATGATTGTAAAATTGAGTCCAGTCACAGGTTGGTTTGACTTACAAATCATTATGATTGTAAGTTGAGGTGTGCTTGTAATGGAAGCATACACACATTTCCATTAATGTAACTGTTTGAAAAAGGGCTTCAGAGCAGAATCTATTGGCAAATCTGAGATTACTAGGGAAGTCTGTAGAAATGTAACGTAATGATAATTCATCATTATTGATTCCCAGATTCTCAGCAAATAGCTAAGGTATTTCAAAACAAAGTCTATGAATCTTAAGGGAGCTCTAGGTAATGTTATAGGACACGCATGTCATGTGCAAAGATGGCGGCACCCAGTTGATGCCGGTACCGGGCCGCGGCGTCAAAAAGGTTGGGGATCACTGTTATAGGACACGCATGCCATGTGCCGGATTGTGACGTATCATGACTTTTGCCTTTGCAGAGTCAGGGTGGGTGTGGCCTGCGTATGACAAGCCTGCTATAGGAAGTAAGGATAATAAATAAGAGCAGAATGGGAGTAAAACCTATTACATCTTTTTGGTTCTGAAATCTAAAATTTTTTCCCAAAGGTAGAAATTGTGGTTGTAAATTGCGGTCTACCTGTAGTTTATTATCTTACTTTACATAATAATAGTAAATCTGTTCATTGACAGAATCTTCATATAATCGGAAGTGCAGTCAGCTCAAAAGAGAGTAATATCACATCTTTGGATAAAAAAGTGCTAATAAGGGAGGGGGTTGAGAAGGAGCATAAACTTTTAAGAAATAAAACATTTTTACCTAGACTGCCAAATATTTTCAGATACAATTCAATTGTAAACTTCCCCAATAATATACTTGTAACACTTAGATTTTAATTTTTGTGCATATTTAATTGATCAGTTTTATTTTGTTAATTGCCTGGATCATCTTGTAAGACAGAAATGGGGGGTAGAATTATAAATTAATTCACGAACAAGGTAAAATCCATTATTATTATTTGAATGATTGACGATTCATATATGTTATAAGTTCTAATTAAAAAAATAACATTCATGTCTGATGTTAATAGGAAGACTTGGTTATGTTATCTACTTGCAATGCAAGAGAAACTTGATTTTTTAAAAATATGATTGTCATTTATCATTTTTATGGATCTGTTTGTTACATTCTTTCACTTTCAGATTTGACAACTAAAGAATATATTTCCTTGGAAAAAGAAAATGAAAAGCGGGTAACTTTTTTTTACAATCTGTTAAAGTACATATATGCATCCTATAATTTCATTTTCCATTTCTGAACAATTACACTATTTAAACAAATATTTGTAATCAACCTAAGGACTTTTGCACTGTTCAGATTATTTCTTACTCCAGTTTGTACTTTATGAGATATCAAGCATGCTATGTACTTTTTTTGTAAAACTTATATGGTAAGCACACTAAACCAAAATTTCACATGTGAATGGAGTGCTTTCTTTTTTAATCTGTAAGAACCCTTATGTTAGATTTTTCATTAATAGTTTAGGAGAAAGGCTATCAGAACAGGTCAACATTTTTTTTGCTGAGACAAAATATCTGGAAAGTTAATGCTCAAAATGTATAATCTGTATTGATATTTAGTTTTAAAACTGCAAATTTTTGCCAAGTGATCATAAAATGTGAATAGTAATAATCTATGTTGGCTTTCTGAATGAACTAAACAGGTAATATATAGAATTTGTAAGAAGATACTTTGATACCATTACATTAAATGAAGCCAGGACATTCATATACAATATTATTGATGGGAGAAAAATTAGGCCTTTTTTGTCTTTCCTGTCATTTCAACAATCCTGATAAATGCTGCTGCTTGTTATTTCCCTGATATCCAATCAGACATCAGGAGATGAGGGAATTAACATTTTTATCCATCCGATAGCACAAAGACAAGTAAGAACCTGTAGATTGATGTCCTCTAATATAAAACCCCTTCAGCCAGTCATCTATTTTTAACTGGGAAGTTATTCTTAGCTGTGGTTGACTGGGTTTGTACATTATGCTCAGCTCAATCTCTTCTTGTCCATGATTTGAGAAATTACGAAATGGAACACATTTTGACAAAACTGAAAAAATCATGAATTAATATAGGATCGAACAAGCCATTATTTTTCTTGCCTTCTTTTATATAGTTGTGATGATCCAAAACGATTTTATCCTACAATTTTATAGAACAATCCAAAAGTTGATCTCCACTGTTTATCTTCTATAACAATGCCTTTATGGTATTAGCCCAATGTTTCAATCTTTATCTTAATAAATCTGAGCACAGCTGGTGCTCCTAAATTGATAATTGGATAGTTACTAAACATTCCCAAATATTTTCGTAATTACTCATTTCTGGGTTAGTGCTTTATATTTAGGTAGTCTCCATTTAATTGTCCATTTTTTATTAATGAAATGTATTTGTCGCCCAATTATAAGCCATTTATCAGCCTGAATAGGTGCTCATAATTCTCTGCAACACTTGTTTATCCTGGTTCATTCATAAAACAATTAAACAGAACTAGTCCTAGATCAAACATTTAGAAGATCCCATTGCAATACTCATCTGTACTCAGTTTCTTTAATCAGTTGCTAATCTATAAGGTTATAATTCTTTTATAATTTAGGATCTTCTGGTGTGAAGTTTTGTTGAAATTTTTTGGAAGTTCGGGTATCTAAAATACCTGCATAGTTATGTAAAGCTCTATGGAGTGGCATATAAGCCTAAGTGCTATTGCTATATAAAATATCCATATAAACCATGTATTTGTTGACACTTTAAAAATTCCAAATATTTGATAAATCAGAATTTCCATCTTGGTTATTGAAATGGTAAGATTCATTTTTTTAATTTAATATTTTCTACTAATCTATGTTGTATACAGTTAAGAGATTTTAATTTTCTTGGATCTACTTTTAACCATTCATGTGGGACTTAAATGGAATAATTTTTATATAAGTTCATTGTATCCATCCGGTGAGTTTTTCTTGGGACCTTATGTCAGTAGATTAACTTATGAATTTTTCAGATTATCAAACAAGTAATTTATTAAAATTAATGTTTGCAGTTTGCTTCATTAGATCCTGATCAGAATGAGATAGCAAGTGAAACAGTCAGCAATTCTGTGGCTGGCTTTTCCAGATTTATAGAAAATGAGAAATTGCTGAGCTTTGAGAGCCTGGAAGAATGTTCTGCAGGTATGAGATTAAAAAGATAAAATCTGGGGAATTTCTTCTGCTTCTACTAATGGTGATATACCATATCAACAAACAGATCATTGCATGTATTGAGTTCATGCAACTAAATGCTAATTTTAAATAACATCTCTATTAAAAACAATAAACAACCTTCTAGAGATCACTGATGATGATGTGAAACATTAGTGTTAATAGCAAACCTTTCTTTTCTATATTAGATGATGATATTGGAGATGAAGAGTTCTGTGATGATCAGTTGGAAGCGTATTTTGAACAGCTTGTACTGCCAGAAGTTGAAGATGCAGAGGAACACGGGGACTATATTAAAAGCATGGAATTACCTCCAGAACAGGTATCCCTAAATGAAAAATCTGTCACTGTAATATTGAACATTTCATATTGACAGTTTCACTTTCTGAAACAATGCAATAAAGTTGGTAGCTTAAAGAAGAAGCTAAAATGAAGGTTTATAAAAGGATGTAAATCTGTTGCTTGAGGTATGGAAATATGTAAGCTAAGCATTCTGTTTAAAAACATATTCCCATCTAGGCATGTGTAGCGCATACTGTTTGGGAGAACTCTATTCAGGTAGTCCTTGACTTACAACAGTTCATTTAGTAACTGTTCAAAATTAAAATGGCACTGAAAAAGTGACTTATGACCATTTTTCACACTTATGACCATTGCAGCATTCCCATGCTCATGTGATCCAAAAGCAGGTGCTTGGCAATTGACTCATATTTACAACGGATTCAGTGTCCTGGGATCATGTGATCCTCTATTGTGATTTTCCCACAAGCAAGATCGATGGGGAAGTCAAATTCACTTGACAACCATGATACTAACTTATCAACTGCAGTGGTTTTCTTAACTGTGGCAAGAAAGGTTGTAAAATGCTTCAAAACTCACTTTACAAATGTCTCACTTAAGAACAGAAATTTTGGATGCAATTATGGTTGTGAGTCAAGGTCTACCTGTATGATTTTTCCTTCAGAGAATGCTGAATAACCCAGCCCATGCTGTTATATGGGCCTCTTCACCTTCCAAACAGGGAAACCACTGCTTAGAGAAGGCTATAAAGCACTGTGGAACAGTATATAAATCTAAGTGCTATTGCTGTTGCTATCTCTTGTTGAACAGGATAAACCAGCCAGAGTCAATTTTGAGGAAACCTATAGGGATCTTAGGACCTTGCCTGCATGATTACAATATATGACACATTGAGTTGTGCTCTGAAATCTACAGAAAACCTACAGAAATGCAATGACTACAAAATTGGTATTATTCAGATGAATCAGCTGTACTTGTTGGAATGCAGGCGGATTTTGTATTAGTTGCAGTTTCCTGGTACTCTAAAGGGAGCACAGGTACAGTGCATTGCAGCAATACAATCTTGAAACAAGGAAGACCTGAGGGGCTACTGCCAGAGTTTCTGCTCAAAAAAGTTCGTTAATGGTACAAATTTTGAAGCTAGACCAAAGCCACACTGGCTGCAGATTCTACCTGTTGATTTAGATTTAGAGTCACAATTCAGAAGAATTCCCAAATTGTGAATGTATTTCTTTGAGCTAGGAAACCTCTTGTCAAATTCGTTGCTGTTCCTTTGGAAGCAAAAAATTTTCCGCACATATTTTTACCAAGAATAAGTAAAAGAGGATAGGATATGATTCCTGAAATATCAGCAAATGTCTGTGTTTCTTTGGAATTCAGTTTATCTTCCAGTTTCCTAAGCGGAAGGCTTGTTTATGGCTTTTGATGATCTAATAAGCAGCTATCTCTTAAATAATAATGGAGGATTTTTCAGATACTATAGGGTGAATCTCACTCCAGCTGTAAATGTACTATCAGACTATCAACTTCTCATGGATGCTGGGCAAATAGCCACTATTTCCTAGTATTTAACTTAACTTTGCTTTGTCCCATCCAGTTATTTACAGCATCTAAACACAAAGTAAGGATCTCCAAAGCATCTCCTATTTGGCTCTGAGTGGATCAGTATAATAGTGATTGGTAATTCATCTTGAAGCAACAGATTACCTTCAGCAGCACCTTCATGTAGATGATAAATAATGTAATGTGGATGAGAAAACCAAGCTCTTCATATCTCATATGAAATAGGTATTCATCCTATATCATTATTAATAGTCCCGCTGGACTAGGAAAGAAGATATCCACTGTTCTACGAGTCAGTCCTTTCAAGAGCTCTGGAAAGATACTGCAGTCAGTAGTATCAAAAGTACCTGGGAGAGAGGTCCCTACAAAGTCATTCACGATAACAAACAAAATTTGTTTCTATCCCATATCAGTCTGAATTTAGATTGAAAAGACCCAGACAGCTACCTTTATCAGGAACTTTTGCAGTTGAAGCCCCATAGCTTTTTCCAAAAAGAGAAGATTATAGAGTTTGAGTGGAAATTGTCTAATGTGTCTAAGAGTTGTCTTGGATGAGATAGATGAGTGGCTATATAAATTTGATTATAAATATAACCTGCTTGCACATGTATGTTTACACATACTTACATGCATGCAAATATTCAAGTATGTTATGGGCACACATTTATTGGAATGGAGAGGATTGGTTTATGCTTAAGAATTACAAAGTGAATTGATTCTTTAATTATAAGAAATAATACCTGGTTGTTTTAATTGAAATATTTTCTGCACTGGCTTCAATTTTGGTCAAGTAAATTTATTTTTATTAGTGTAAAGTGGAACTAAAATAAACATGATTAACATTAAGTAGATAATATCAGAGATTAAATTAGACATTTTGGTTAAAAATTTGAAATTTAAACGTTTAACTTCTTCAGGAAAAATTTCAGATTCCAACAGTTTATCAAGCAGCAGTAAGAAATCATTCTCCTATTGCAAGTTATGAAGAATCATATGATGTTAAGGAAACACATTACAGTATGCAAGAACAATTCAAGTTGCCCACAATTACAAGGCAAGAGGTACAGGATAATTAAACTTAGTTACATTTTTAGTGGAAATCAGTCTTAATATTACTAGAACTTTTTAGTTATGAACTTCAACAGATTGTAAATATATTTATTAAGTCTACATACATTGTAAGTTGTCTTTTATTTCCTTCCTATGGAAGAACAATGAAAACTCTAAATCTAATCCTAAATCAGAGTACCATAAGAGTTCTGATAAACTTCCTGTGGGAACAGCAGCAAATCTTTCTGAAATCAAAAGCAGAAAAACAGATTCTCAACATACTTGTTCAGAGATAGAAGGTAAGATAACTTTGTAACTTATTTTCATTAATGCTTTTTTTGAATGTGTTAATCTTATCTAATTACCTAGATAACACCTTTACGTGTAAAAATAAATTGAGTAAGTAAAAATGTTACATGTATGAAGTTTAAAAAGAAAACCTAAAATGTTTTAAGGCCACAACGTTGTTGGAATATTTTGCCTTCTAAATACTGGCTACTTTTAATTAAGAAATTTGAGATGAGCATTTATGTATTAACTGATAACCGATGGTATCAAATAATAATATGTAATGGAAAAGCAATACTCTTGTAATATAGTTTTATTCCAAAAAATAGCTTACATTTATTTTAAAATATTAAAATATTGGTACATTGGAGCTTATGCTTCTAAAAACACAAGAGTGGTGAAGCCAAAGATACGGCAAGGTGCATCATTGCCTTCTAGTTTAGAGCAACTCTACCCTGAAAAGCAATAGCACTTAGACTTATATATCGCTTTATAGTGCTTTACAGCCCTCCCTAAGCAGTTTACAGAGTCAGTATATTGTGCTCAACAATCTGGATCTTCATTTTACCCACCTCAGAAGGATGGAAGGCTGAGTCAACCTTGAGCCTGGTGGGATTTGAACTGCCAAATTGCAGCAACCAGCAGTCAGCTGAAGTAACCTGCTGTCAACTAAAAAATATTTCTTTGGTCTTTTTAGTTATCAGCAGAAAGGGAGGGGGGGAAAGCAGTGCATTCCTTAAATGCTTGAGATAATTGCTTTGGCAACCCTGGCATGCAAAATTATTACTGGAGAGCATGATTTATGACTCTTGGCTATGGATGTGCCTCATTGGAGAATATACATCCAGGGGTGGCGGGAAAACCAGGGTCGAGGGTGAAATGAATGATGTGTCAAGAGTCAACTGCAACCAGGAAACGCCAACCTATCAACTTCCAATAAATCAATCTTTTTTACTCTGAGAGATGCGGTTAGAGACTTATGATTTGAATGGGGGTGCATGTTGGAGTCCCGACACCTGCAGTACTGCACTCTAACAACTGTGCCACTGTGGCTCAGGGATTACAGAATAGGGACTACAGGGTTGTAAAAAGGGAGTTTAGAGGCTGAGGTTAAAAACCCCAATATGTACAAACCAGATTGGAAAATGTACATGAAAAAATAATGTATACCATAAAGAAATAATCATACATCACTGATATGTACCTATTTAGCTACAGATCTTTCTGTGAATTAATATATTAAAATTGGAAAGACAAATAAATGAGCAAATGGTATCTTAAGCTCTAATTTAGCATTGTTTTAGTTATATATCACACTTTGTCAGCCCAAACAATTTAATAGGATTATTGTAGGAAAACAGGACACACATATATAATAAAATGAAAATTGTATTTTTATAATTGCAGACTATCATGGATATGATAGGGAAGATGGAATATTCAAATTTACTACAGATGGCAGAAATGTAAGTTCAGGATGTAAGTCCTAATAATTTGTTGTAATAGACTATTTTTTAAATCTTGTATAAAATATTTTGAGTGTTTATTAGATGCAATTTTTTTGCTTTTGAAAAAAAATCTCACTTATCAATCTTCTTTTGACTGTCTATTAGGGATGTTTCATTGTTGTTTTGCATTTGCAAAAAAAATTCCTCTATTTCAAATGCAAGTTCAATACAAATTCTTGCTCTTATGGTTTTAAAACTAATAGTTTGTATTTCATTTTGTTACCTAAGACTGTGCATTTAAATGTTGTCCTGAAACATATCTGCATAATTGTCATATATATAAATATTTAGTTATGACATTTGCACACAAGAAAGAAAAGGGAGAAATAGTTACATCTTGACCACTTTTCTAACTTAACAATGTCCCTTAAAAAGACATAACCATTAAAGTTTTAGTCATAAAAATATTTTAAAAAACAAAATAAAATTATATTCAGAACTAGGAAGATTAAAATTTTATTTAGTTTTCTGTGATAGGAATCTAGTTATTTAACAAGTCATAAAGGAAACTAGTAAACCTACTGTGGAGATCATTTAACTGGATGAATACTATTATTTTAAAGGTTGTCTCAAGCCTTGGAATATATAAATCTCATTAGGATTGCTAAGAAAAGCCAACCGTCTTGAGAGAGAAGCATTTGGAACAGGAACTCCATAAGACAATTTACAGTGAAAAGACTTTGGAAATAGTAATTAATACATCTAATCAGTAAACAGTTAATATCTCAAAATCAATAAGCACACAATATTTTATAATATATATTGTACAGAACCACTGAAACTTTTGCAACATCTCCAAAAATAGTTCTATATGAAATACAGATGCTTCTTGACTTATAACCCAACTGTGCAAAGTTATAGCAAATCTTTCAAAAGCAACTTACAGCCCGGTTTCAAAGTTATAGCATCTATAGCACCCATGCAGCTAATTCTTAAGACCAACCACAGGGATCCTGCAGCGGGGCTCTCCACCTATCTCCCCTCATCCCTCTAGTGGTTCCCTGCAGGCCATGGGCCAGGCATTAGGCCTGTTTCCCACTTCAATCATCCCAATGACATCCATTGCGCACTTATCTTTTGAAGCTCTCCAGAGCTTGGGTTGGGGAAGGAGGGTGATCACTCCATTCCCAGGCCATGTGGTATGATCCTGCAGGCAGCCACCATTTTTGCGACAGCTTTATTGAATTGTAACTGCTCCAGAAATGGCAGCCAATTCCCAGGAACAAAGAGACCTGTTTTGTTTCACTAACCCAAGCTCTGGAAACCTCCACAGCAGTCCAGAATTCTTTACTTGACCATGTGGCGTGATCTTGAACGCAGCCATTTTGGGGCGGCTGCATTGAATTGTGGCTTCTCCAAAATGCTAACTATTTCCAGGATTGTATCTTGTACCTCCTTCCCTAGCTCAGTTTCTGGAGAGCTTTGAATGGTAAATGTGCAATGGGTGATATGGAGTGAGGGTGTGGGACCCTGTGGATTGGGAAGTGGGGCCAAGGCCTTTCGGTGTAGGAGAATGCCTTGAGAGACCCAGGACAGGACTTGCATTTGGCCTCCCAGGACCTCAGTGAGGCACCCTATACTCAGGCTAATGACCCATCTGCAATTGCAACAACTCCAGCAGGAAAAGCAGGGATGGGGGATCGTAAGTGAGGCAATCATGGGTGCTTCACTTAATGGCCATCATGACTTCTGACTGAAATGGGCCAGTTCCATTATAGTCACCAGTTGTGGACTATCTTTATATTGTAAAACTCAGTAAGAATCACGAGGGTATCATGCAGCATGCTATAGTTTAATCAGAATATGTTCACATCTAATTGTCAGTCGAGCAATGAAAAGCTGGTGTACTGTATCACCTAAGCAAAAAGAAGATCTCACTTCATTATTTTAAGGGTAGTGTGATGCCTTTGTATTACTTATCTTGTTTGTATCACTAGAATGTAAAAGTTGTTCAATAGGTTTATTGTGTGACTGGTTTAATAATATATAACTATTAATAGCACTACATCTTTTTCTTGATAGCTTGAGAGATTCAGCTTTGGTTGGTCTCTTGCTCCTTTATTTAGCAGCGGATGGAATCTCTTTATAGATAAAAGTAACCAATGAAGCAGAATTGTTTCTGGTGATCATGAATTTGAACCGAAGAATCTGAGCATTGATAAAGTATTGCAACATTAATAAAATTCTTCTATATAGGTAGTCCTCTACTTACAGCCACAACTGAGCCCAAAAGTTTTGTTGTTAATTGAAACATTTGTTAAGTGAGTTTTGCCTCATTTTACGATCGATCTTTCCACAGTTGTTAAGTGAATCACTGCAGTTGATAGTAATCTGATTGTTAAGTGAATCTGGATTCCCCATTAACTTCACCTGTCAGGAGGTTTGAAAAGGTGATTATGTAACCTTGGGATGCAGCAACAGTCATAAGTATGAACCAGTTGCCAAGCAAGATTTTGATCAAATGATCATGCGGATGCTTCAAAGGTTGTAACTGAAAAATGGTCATAAGTCACTTTTTTCAGTGCCGTTATAATTTTGTATGGTCACTAAAAGAACTGTTGTAAATCAAGGACTACCTGTATAAGTGTGTGAATTTTTCTGTTTTGTTTTGGTGTTAGAAAATAACCTGGAAATATATCAGTTACTTGATAATGAAAAGAAAGAGCATTTTAAAAACATAAAGCAAATTTCCTCTTTTTGTATATTCTTGCTTTTTCCTAAAAGAATGCCACAAATGAAATCAACTCTGAGCTAAATCTTGATTCACTCTACTTTAAATGTATTGAGGATAATGCTGCTTCTGAGATCTGGAATACAGAACAACAAATCAAATTTCCCAACCAGTGTCAAATGGCTAATGAAAACCACATTTCTTTGGCTGATGTTTATCTGTCCCCCACTATTTGCAAAGAATCTGAACATGATCAACATACAATGAAAGGTTAGTAAAAATGTTAGGTCATTCAAAAGTTCTGGCACCCATTCATCTTGTCATGCCAACTAGAGTAACTTAGACTTTCTTAGTTTTGCTTTGGCTCTTAATCTGAGAAACTCTTTGTAAGCGGTTGCTGCTGTTTTGTGCTACATGAATCTGTAATTTAAATAACAAGTAATTTCAGATGATACATTTCACTTAGTGTAAATAAATTTGTTAATAGCTAATGAACAGAAATACAATTGAACAATAAACTTAATATTTGGTATTATACAGTAGTTTAGACAAAGTAACAGAATTTAGTTATATCAAGTCATGTTAATTGCTTTCTTAATTTATCTTGCTTTTCTCCAATAGCAATAGCAATAGCACTTAGACTTATATACCACCCCATATTGCTTTACAGCACTCTCTTAGCAATTGAGAACCTCAGCATATTGCCCCAAACAATCTGGGTCCCCAGTGACCTTGGAAGGATAGAAAGCTCACTTAACCTTGAGCCTGTCAGGATCGAACTCTTGACTGTGGGCAGAGTTAGCCTACAATACTGCATTCTAACCACTGCACCACCAGGGTTCTTAATACAAACTTTGCTTATGTTAATTGTAATATTCTTATGATATAAACTCTTTAACATAAAAATTTAAAGACAACATAAAATTCATTTTTCAGAAGACCAGTCACATAATGTTGTATACCAAAATGAAGAGGGTAAATGGGTGACAGATCTTGCATATTATACCTCATTTGATAAAGAACAAAAATCCAATGTTTCAGACATAAGTGGAGACTTTATAACTGGAGGTAAGTCTGATTATACTTTTATTTTTTTACAATTTCCTACTAGTAAATTTTTAATTCTAAAATAGCATCCATTTGCTGGCTCACAATTGAAAGAATTAACTTCTCAATATCAAGAATTACTATGTTATAAAAATAGTAATGAAAAGTATATAAATTATGCATGGGGTAATTTTTCTTTGAACTAATAGTTAAAAAGTTTTATTACTGGAGACAACGTATTGAGTTCAGTGGTGGGATTCAAATTTTTTTACCATGGCTTGGTAGGCGCGCTTTGTGCATGCTTCGCGCACACACGCAGAGTGTTTGCTACTGACTTTCTCCTATAATCCTGCACTCTCCCTGTGTCTTCCACTGTGCCGCACAAAGCAGCTGAGCTTCAAAACCAGGTAATAAAGGTCAGAATAGAGCCCGGGTGGGCGGGCCCAGCAACTGGAGCGAACCGGTTTGCTCACAGATGATTCGGACCTACTGGTTTGGCCGAACTGGGCCAAACCAGTAGAATACCACCACTGATTGAGTTGCTATATATAGTATGCTTGGCAGAAAATATAATTCAGATGTCAGTAAGATATAGTGGACAAAGTATGCTTTTAGAATAATTAAACTTAAAGCAAGAAATACCGTATTTATCGGCGTATAACACGCACAGGCGTATAACACGCATCTTCATTTTAAGAGGGAAATTTCAGGAAAAAAAATTAAATTTCTAAATAAAAACTTTGAAGCAAAATAAGGGTAGCTCAGAACTTTTTTTTATTAATATTATTACCACTTATAAGGTAAATCAGTGGTCCCCAACCTTTTTGTACCAGGGACCGGTTTCAAGCAGAAAATTTTTGCAAGGACCGGGGGGGGAGAGAAGAGAAGGAGGCTTCGCTCTCTCGCTGCTCCACCATCAAGGAAGAAACTGCTTCAAAGAAGCGGGGGCTTTTCCTGTCGCCGCAGCTATTCCGAAGCGCCCGTTTCACCCCCACTCCCACCGCGCGGCGCTTCAATCCACAGTGTCCCGTTCTGCCTGCCTGCCTGCCTGCCTTAGTTTCTGGTTGTTTGGGAGCAGCTTCGGCTGAGAATAATAACTATTCGCCTCTTTTACTCAGCCGAAGCTGTTCCGATTCAACTATTAACGAAGGCAGGCAGGCAGGCAGAACGGAGCACTGCGGGCGGGCGGGCGGACGGGGTGGGGTGGGGAGAAACGGGCGCTTCAGGAAGCTGCGGCGACAGGAGCCCCCCGCTCTTTGAAGCAGTTTCTTCCTGTGCTGGTGGAGGAGCGAGAGAGCGACTGAGAGAGCTGACCCAGAGAGAAGGACAGGCTTCGGTTGCTTCCTCCCTCCCCTTCTTTCATTTGTGTCCTTGATCCCCGATCCCAGCAGCATTCACCGAAGGCTTCTTAACATTATATCGGCGTATAACACGCATACATCATTTGCCCCCTATTTTCAGGGGGGGAAAAGTGCGTGTTATACGCCGATAAATACGGTAATTAAAACCACAAAATTACAAAGCTGTTGCTTACTAATATGACTTGGTGTATTTGTTTCTAAAAATAAAGAATGATTTTTAAAATAGCTTCTTCAACAAGGAAACTTGGTTCACATGGGAGACTACTTTGCTTTAGATTTTCAGAATGCGCACAGTATTTGTTATGAGGCCAATGATACATATAGAGTATTCCAAATGGCTTAAATATTAAATATAATAGTTAAATATTTAAGTATTATTCAATAGATATATTCTAGTAGAAATGAATATATCTAGTATAGATATTTTAGTATAGAATATCTAGTATATTCTAGTAGAAATGAAAGAAAACACCTTTTCATAAAGCTTATATAAGAGATTATAAGAAATTAGAGTGTAGAGTGAGCTCTTGGACTTGTTATAATTTGACTTTAGTTTTACATTAAGTATTCTCTTTTTCTCCCTCTCTTATTCCTCCCCCAACCCTTCCGAAAAGCTGAAGCAATAGCTATGATTGCCCAAGATCAGGACATATTTGAAAGGGAACACAGGTTTATGCAGGTAGGTAACATCAATATTAGATACATTCAAAAATATTTATATTAAAAACTTAAAGATAATTCTTGATATTTTTGTGTTTTGTATAATTTCAGGAAGAGAAAATGGACCTGCAAAATATATCTCGATTAGAAGATACATCTTGGAAATCGATTAATAACCACAATATATTAAGAGAGTCTCAAAATGACTTTAATAGAGATGCAAGTTATTTAAGACTTTCTCTGGGAGAATTCTTTGGTCAGAAATCTGAGGCTCTTGGTTGCCTTGGTGGAAGTGGTGATGTGAAACGGGTACATATATACCTGCTTTTATATGCAGGAGACACATTATGTTTTAGCATTGTTTTCAGTTAAAATTATTATAGTTTGTTGGCAGATTATTAAAAATAAAGAAGATTCATTGAAGGGTCATGGGCAAGACAGAATACTTCATTTATATAAACAATGTGGCTTTAAAAACTTAATTCTAAAATCCCTGATAGTTCTGTATCTGCAAACTACTGCAGAGAAGATTGGACATTGATCTATAGAAACTACCGTTGTTTACACAGGATAATATTCATTTGGGATACTTGGTTCAATTGATTAGCAATTATTAGACAAACCTATTAGCAACTATTAGACAAATGTTCAAGAGACATTTGATATTGCTAGATTTAGTCCATACATTTCCCAAGTACTGTTTAGCTTATCAAAAAATTTATTGTTTTCATTGTGTCTTTTTATAGCCATCTTTTGGTTATCATATCACTTCTCCAAAGAAGAGACAGCCCATACCTTTGTTGAGGCAATCTGATATATATACAACAAACTCTGGTGAACAGGATTTGAATATTTCTAGTAATTTTCAAGGTAATTTCTACTTTATATGCAGTAATATTTATTGTATGTTAGGATGCACTGATTGTATTTCACTTCTGAATAGCTGTTTATTTTCCAGTATTGGATATCTCCTTTCAACAACCCTGGAGGAAAAAGTTTAGATTCCTTCTAATGTTACTTATTGTGTGGCAAAGGGAATAGTATCTTTCTCCAGTTCTAGCCTTATCTTTCTCTAGGAAACAGACACATTCAATAGTTGGGACAATCATCCTCATAACCATACTAATTAGAGTAGCTGGCCAATTCTTAATTTTGCTTTATATTTTATTATTTTATTTTAGTGTTTTATAGGTTCTCATGGCCAGTAACGACATGGATAATAACTTAATATCCATGGACACAGATTTCTCTGATAGCTGAAGTCAATCATTGATACTAGGTCCCAGTGGCATAGGGTTATTTCCCATTAGTACTCGACTTCAATCCTTTCAGGGAAACATAATTAGCACTGTAACTGCTGATTTACTGGGCACGACCTGGGTTCTGTTCCTGGTGTGCAGTAAGCTTGTCAGTGCTCCTTTGGGAAGCTGGATGGCTCAGACATTGGAATAAATGGAGGCTAGCAGTGCCAGTCAATCTTCTCTGTCTCCTGATTCTGGAGCCCAGAGGTGGACGATCCACTTCTCCTAAGCATCGCTTTCCCACCGTCCGCCTTGCAGAGCCTGCGGGGTATGAGAGAGGCTCCCCCTCCAGCCAAGCTGTTGAGCGCTCCTTGAGAGAGATGACAGAAGCAGCTGGAGTCACTCTCATCTCGAGAGCCTGGCTGAAGTTTCTCGCGCCACTTCAGTGAGAGAGACAACAGTTTGCAGGGGGCCAATTTGACTCCGACTGCTTCTCTCTGCACTACAGATGCGGCAGGACATTCCAGCCACCACGGGCCGGTCCCATATTCCACAGCTGTAGTGATCCCGGTGGAGGAGCTGCTCCAGGATGACCAAAGGGCCAGTCCTGTGACTACTACAGCTCTGGAATATGGGACCAACTTTCCTACCGTCAGCAAGCCACCCTGGGGTGGATTTCCCTCCCCCGCCATTTTGGTCTTACCTTCCAGTTCCAGCTCGCATGGCTCTCTACTCAGTCTCAAGGTAAGTTTTGTGCTTGGCCGAAGGGTGGGGGCCAGCGGGTGGGCGGGCCATGTGTGCAGAGCAGCCTTGTTTTCCCGCGTAGCCCAGATCAATTTCTTTTGGGGGCCATTTCTTCTACGGACCACCAAAAATTTTCCATGGCCCACAGTTGGCGGCCACTGATTTAGAAGATAGTATATTTGTTAGATAATCTTGGATTGTTGCTAAAACTTTTCCTAAAGAATACTAATCTGACCTCAAAGAGAGACTAGTTTCAGGACTCTTTCAATTGCAGGCAGTGCTGCAGATTTTCTCACATATATCCCTTTCTGAAGACATTGGAATTCTTTTTCATATTTGTCATTCCAAAAATTGGGAAATAACTATCTTTTCTTACAGAAATTAGCATTAAATGATATCTAGGTCAATAGTAATTGGAAAGAGATACATACTCTATGATATGCAGTAGAAAATAGTACTTCACAATATATCTACTGACTACTTACTACCAAATATGGAGATATTTGCTTTATTTTTTATTGAGTTTTTTTGTTTGGGTGAAGCTAGATGATTAAAATCTGGCATCTGTGAAAGTCTGCAGTAAGAAAAATGATTCTACCGGATTTGAGATCCATTTCTAAAGTGCACCAAGAGACAACTGCAACTGGGAGAGCCAGGATTGCGGTCATTAAGCAAAGTGGTCATGTGGTGTCTCATTCAACAACTAAGATTTCAGGCCCAATAGTGGTCATAAGTGGAGGACTATTTGACTACTTGTAGCATTGGTGTTCATAAAGCATTCTTTGTGATCATAAATCATAGTTTATGAAATTATGTTTGGAGAATCCTCAACAATTACTATTTGCAAAGTTTGCTTTCAAATCTGTATGAAAAGCTAAAGACCAGCTCTTGCTCCTTAAAATGCTGGGCCTCTCTCATTGTTAATAGTTTAAATAATATCCTAACCTATTTCAATTACCTGGGATTGACTGTCTTATCTGTTTTGTTCATTTCTTTAGGAGATGTAAAAGAAAGCATTAAAAAGGAAGTTGCATTTACTGCTTCTGCTGTTGGTGAATCAGATATGCAGTCCAGAGAAAATAGAACTGTAAGTATGCAAATAGGTTCCAAAATCAAAGCAATTGTATTGATAAAAAAGGTTTCATTTTATAAAACTACTAAAACAAGTCTGCCGTTTGTTTCAAAATACAGTTATTCATGTTGAGATTAGAATATAAAACATAACTTCTCTGAGAGGATTTAATGTGGCAAAGGTAGCATTTGTGGTTCATAATGTCCAGTTATAATTGGGTCACTTTTTCTAGACAAGTGGGTTGAGTAAGATTTTGATGAGTTTTCACATCAGTTGAATTAAACATTTTAATGTAATGTTAAACATTCAAATCACTTATTTTTCCATTCAGAATCAATCTAGAGACAGAGAACTTGAAAGAAAGCACCTTCATCTTGAGCCCTCTGTCCTGAGTGTGAGCACAATTGCATCTGCGATTGCAAATGCTTCTGTTAGTGCTGAACCATCACAGCTAGCTGCTTTGATGATGGCACTTTCCAACAAAAATAAAGAAGGAATAAATGTTCCAAAAGGTGACAAGCTCACAGACTTCTCAGTTGTGAATCAGTTATTATCGAGCAATATAGAAAATAGTACATTTGATATAGAAAAATATCTCAGAAGAGCTGAAGAAGTTGAAAGTAACAATGAACAAGAAAACCTGATTAAACATGGAGAAGCCATTATAGATGGGCACAAATTTTTGTCCATGCATGAATCCAAAACTTCTCTTTTGGGAGATTCGTCTAAAAGCAATTTCAATACCAGCCATGGAAAAGAGAAGCAGCATCTGGAAAAAATATATGAGGGAAACTGTGTTGGAGGATTGCACCGTAGCATTTCTTCTGAGCAGAAAACAGAAGTGGAATATGTGCAGACATCATCTAATACAGCTGAATATTTTCCATCAAAAGAGCAGACTTCATTACAAAATTCAAAAGAGCAGCCACCTGAATATGCTGGAGTATCTTCAGAGACCAACTTGCCATCAATCCCAAGTGAGTTTTAATATTTTTTTTCCTAACCTGACTTGAATTCAAAAGGCACTTTTATGACAGACAAGGAAAACAATATTTAAATGAAAGTCTTGATGTGCCAGTTTGATTGATATTGGTTAATAAAAAGATAACTAAAGAAATTGAAATATGAATAGGGATTTTTTCCTTAAGTGAAACAGCAAGCAGTATTGTGTGTTTCCCATTATACTTTTCTGGTTTATTTGGCATGAAATGTAAAATTATGCATAAATATAGAAATAAAATGTAAATATAAAATTGTGCATAAATATAGGAATAAAATATTAAGGTGCAAACCTATCTCTGGTTCATAAGAAGTAATGAAGTAAATGTAGCAGAATATTAATTGCTCTACATTTATTTTTGGACTTACTTTGGAAAATAGGCATACATGGTAAATATGTGTAGTATTTATTTGAGGATCATACAAGCTAAGTCATTATGTAACTTGTTTACTTTTGTTTAGCATAAAATTTCGATCAAGTACTTATGGTTTTGAAATCATGGTTTGTGGCTTGGTTTTACAGGTAAAAATAATTATCGCAAACTTTACGTATTAAAAGGAATAATGTCATAGTATAGCCATGTAAACCCAACCCAAAATGCAGTACTTTGGATTTTAAGTTCAATTAAATAAATATATTACTGTAACAAAAAATAATGTTTTTTATTTTATCTTTATTCCCATACTTCCCCATGTAGCCCATCTAAAAGAAATAGAAAAGTCACATTCTGGAAAACATGAGTTAAAAGGGGGGAACTTGAGAGAAGTACCTAACATTTCTAATTTATTTATTTTTCTTATGTGTCCTTCAGTCATAATTATTACAAATTGATGCATTAACTTTGTATTTTTGCATGTTTGTTTAAAAAAAAAATTAAGTCATGATAATTGTACATGCTTTAGAAATAATCTGAAAAGTTTTTTTTTAATTATCAGAATTAGTTGATTTGAAATGTGAAATAATTGGATTTTTATTCACAATGAATAGTGTGGTTTTTTTTTTTACATTCAAGTGTATTCAGAGTTTTACTTAAGAATACAATATAATAGAATATTCAATTATACTTGTATGATTAAAAATGCATTAACATTGAACTTCCGGTTTGCAAGCTTTCGGCGGCGGCTGGGATTCGCGACCGCGCGATCCCTGCTGCGTTCGCCGCCAAGGTTCCCCCAATCCATTTGGATCTGGGGGATATAGCTGCCCCGTAGAGGCAGCTGAAGACGGGGGATCCGGCAAGGGGTTTGGGGGTGTCGCAAACCCCCTCCCCAGCCGGCTAAACCCCCTTTTCCCGAGGCGGAGGAACGGCGGTCAGCAATGGCCGCCACGAAGAAAGCTGCAGCCGGATAAGCAGGTGCAGGAGGGAGAAAGCTGGAAGAAAAGTGAAAGTTGCTTCTAACTGGGACAAGACGGGAGAAAGTGACCTGGAACCTTGAAGGCTGCTAAGTAGATATTGTTCCTTGTGAGAGTTACAAGCTGCGAATACTCTAAAGGGGAATGTTTTTTCTTTGTTCTACTCTCCTTCCTAAAGTGACAGCGGGGAAAAAAACAAAACCTTTTTGGCTGTGAGTGGGAAGGGAGAGTGAAAAAAATTAGAGCAAAATTTGAAAATAAGGAGAAGATTGCCTAGAATTGCAAAGAGTTGTTAAACATTAAAAAACTTCCAAAAATATATTTGAAAAGGATTTGTGATTACTTTAACCCCAGAAAGAGAAAGTGAAGAAGAAGAAGGTATCTAAAAGAAATAGTCTGTTTGGATTGTTTGGTGATTTTGGAACCTTTGGAAATTACTTCTGATTAAATCATCTGGGTGGTTGTTTGGAAAAACTTTTTCTCTACACAATGGCATCATCTATGGATGGATTGAAACTTATATATCAGAAATATGAAAGAGAAAAACAAGGAGGGGAAGATGGACTTGGCACTATTTTTCAATACTTAGAAATGGTGGTTTATACTTATGTGAAGCAGAATGAGGATGATGGGGACGAAGAAGAAGAAGCCATCTTTGATGAACAAATGACTTTGATTGGAGAAGGGAAAAAGCAAGAGAAAAAGGAAAAAAAGGTCTTTAAGATCTGGAAAAACAGCCCAAAAAGAGAAGAATAAGGTGAAAAGGGGACTATGTTAAGAAACAACAGAAAGGGGGAAAGCAGAATAAAAGGGAGGTGGAGAGACAAGGGGTTAAAGAGGACAAGGAGAAGAAGAAGCAAGAGAGAAAGGAAGGGATGAGAAGTCCTAATGGTGGGGAGCAAGATGTTAAGAAGCAAAAGTTTTTTAGAGATAATGGATAAATCTTATTGTTAAAGGGATTCTAGAAAGGTACATAAGACTGCATTTTTATACTTGTATTTAAAAGTAATCATAGAAAATTAGAAATAATATGTAACTTAAAATGTGATAAAATATTTAACATAAATTAGTGAAATTTTTGGTTAAGAAAAAGGGAGTACTATAATGAAACATGATTCAAGATTGTGATGTGGGGGGGGTAATAATCTTTGGAAAGCATAAGTGTTCCCACAAAGGTATGATATTTAATTGAAATGGATAAAATGCTTAAGATATAAATGATTGTTAATATTAATGATTAGAATATGGTATACTAGTGAAATCTTTTGTGAAATGAGATTTGAAGTAGAAGAAGGAGGAACATTTTAATGAAATATTGAGCTATAATATGTGATGGGGGGGGGAATAATTATGGAAAATAGGGCTCCCATAAAAGTATGTGATTTAATTGAAAAGCAATGAGTTAAACGTTTAAGATATGAATGAATATCAATACTAATGAATAGATTTGTATTATTTTTTGATAATATAGTATAATTTTAGAATGTACCAGACAGAATCCCAATGTATGTCATGTGTTTTATATTAAGTATTATAAATATAGGGGAAAGAGATAAAGGCATCATACTCCATACAGTGTACAGGAAAAGTCTTTCTTCTTTTTTTAAAGAAGAAAAATAAATGGTTGGCTGGAATAGAACAGACAAAGAATAATAAATATTATGATACGAATTGAGAGGAGATAAATAAAATAAAATAAAATTGAGAAAATTTAAAGGAGAGGAGATAGAAAATTGAAAATGTTAATAAGATATGAAATGGTATGTAAAATGAATATGAATTTGAATTTGTGTCTGTACCAAGAGTTTTAACTTTAACTTTCAGAAAAGAGATTTTTTTATGCTTTTATGTTTTGTGTTTATGTGTATTTATGTATTGTTTGTCTTGAAAATAAAACTTGTTTTTTTTAAAAAAAAATGCATTAACATTGAAAGAAAGCTATGCCAACGCCATGTTAATGTACTGCTAAATGCATAATGTAATTGCTAGGGCGGGGTTTCAAACTCGACCGAATGGACTGAATCCGGCCTGCGGGATGTTTAAATATGGCCCATGGGGCCAGCCTGGAAATAGCAAAGGACCGGCCAATGGTGCCTCTGCTAGTGAAAATGGGGTGCAGGGGACCACATGTGTCTTGTTTTCAGCATGGCTGGCCTCCTGCACCATCCTGCCGCCCAAAATGTGGCGGGGGGCTGCATGTGCCCCCCATGCCCCGTTTTGGCAAGCAGGATGCTGCAGGAAGCATCTGTCCCATCTCCCTCCCTCGCCCCCCCCACCCCCCACTCCCTGGCCCTCGGAGGACAACTACAGTGCTGATCCAGCAGTCAAAGAAATCTAATTTGTCCTTGGGTATGTTACTGGAAAAAATAGTTATGCCCCAGATTTAATTATTGTGTTCAGTGAAAATTTTTCTACTGTTGTACCCATTCTTATTACCCAGTTTTCAATCATTATTACTATTGATAATTATTTTTATGAGATGGTGCATTAGTATGTGAAAAAAATCAACCACAAATAATTGATCAAGTTGTTAACCTTTTTTTCTGTTTTATCCAGCCAATTCTAAATCAGAAGAAAGAGCTAACATGAGCACCCTTCCCTTCAATTTAAAGGTTATTCCAGTATTGGTTCCCCCTATTTCTAACAATGAAAAAGCTACAAATAAAGAGAATAGTACATGCTATAATGAAAAACATGTGACTTTTGAAAACATACATGTTGATAATCAGACTATTGTGGGTAAGTTAAAAATCTTGTACATGAATTTATGCAGGTCTGAGAACAGTTTAAGAGGACAATGACCTGCTATGATAGTGATGTGTGATTCTTCCACTTCATTTCTGGGGGAGTTTTATTAATCTTTATTGAATTTTTACTACTGTTTTTCAGAGTCTTCTCTCTTATTCTGTGTTTGTAGTTTAACGTTATGTATATCATTAGCTGTACGTAGATTATTTACTTTTGTTGTTCCTTAATTTGTTACTTGTTAGAAAGACCCTAATTAAAAAACAAAAATAACAGTGAGAAAGCCATACTATTTTATCAAATTTAAACATGAATAAAAAGTAAATAACCAAAGAAAGAAAGAAAAAGCATCAGTTAAAAAGCATGATAAACGTACAAAGAAATAAAAAAGAAAAAGAATGGCTTCTGATTTTCTTTGGTACAGATATGGATAAAAAACCACCATCCAATTCTTACTTAAAATTAACAATAGTCTACATTTCTTATTATCCCATATGGGGTTTCCAAGTAGAACCAGTTAGGAGTTTTCCTAGCAATAAGCAATAACTATTTCTAAGGTAATTACTAGATCATTAATATTATGAGTTCTGCGGAAGATTCACTAATCTACCTGCCATCTTCTTCTGATGTTCTGTTTATATTTGTATAATGCTATTAGGAATAAGAATAAATTTTAGTTGAAGAATGCAACCTTTCATGGGGAAGTGTTACAGTTTATGCACTGGAGGGTTTTAAAGATAAATGCTACATTTCATGAACAAATAGCTATACTTTATAATGGACAGTTATATTGTAATCTATAATATATATAAAATTTATAATATCATTCATTGTTTATCTTTACCAACATCCTTTTTCTCTGATATAGAAAAATTGATGTTCATGTTTTCTTCTATATATCAGTAAGACAGGTATCAGAAGTAAATGTTTTACCAAATAATACCTGTGGTATCTCTGTATCAGTTGGCCTTCTTCTGGATATTATATCTTATGTGAGCTTCTCTTAGAATTAGATACATAGTGGGTTATATATTTCCTTTTGGGAATTTCTTTTTATATAAGTTCACATACCTTACATATTTCTATTATTACATTTCGAATACTGTATTATAACTATTTGGTGGGCAGATATTGGAACGCAATCTGTCTATTTTATTTATTCAGTTTATTCAGCCCCATTTATTCAAGCTTATAATTGACTACATTTGTTCAGCCAATTGATTGATTTTTACTTAGTATGTTGGATTATGAACTATAGTCATGAATGAGCTTTAAGTGAGAATTTAGCCAACTATACCAGTAGTTTATAAAATTGCCCTCCCCCCTCAGTTTGGTACATTACAAATACTTGCCTGATCTGAAAGGCATAAGACACGTTTGTACATTCTGGAAGAAAATCACAGTATTTAGGGAACTAGCAATACTATTTAAACATCACTAAGAAGAATCCAAATTATTTTTTCTAATGTTCAGGTGAAGCTGTTGGAAGAATTGAACCAAAGCTTATGATGTCAACACCTGGTGTACAAATTTCAGATGAACAGTATAGCTTCAGACCTTCAACTTCCCCATTGACTCATTCATCTCCAAGTGAAGCTTCAGGAGCTACCTTTACAGGGTAACATTCTATGTATCTAAGAGATAGGCTATGCTTATGTATGAGGGACAGGTTGTTACGATGCTTTATCCTGTAGCACTGCTTTCATGTTCTGTATCACCAGTTTGGTGTCTCAGGCAAAGATGGTCCCCTTCTTTTTTTAAAAAAAACAACCTAGGGATACAAATGATTTAACCGTGGGTTTTCCACAAAGGAAGTACTTCAGTTGAATTTATTCATTAACCTATCTGAAAAGGTTATTTTTGTTTGTTAGGGGATACCAATTTTTACCTTTCTTTCCTTTGTTAAGAATTCTTTAAAGATAAACTTTTCAGAAAGTTATTGAAGATATTTTAATTAACATTAGATTTTGCAGTTGTATAAGTCATAGATATGTAGATATTTTTCTTAAAGTCTCTGCTTTGTTTCTTAGGTCTGTCTGTCCTTCTACATCACCCAACTTTAAGGAATCAACTTGCAATGACAATACATTACCACAATCAATATACTCTGATCTTAGCTTAGAACATTTGACTTTTGTTTCTGCCACTGAAAACACCTGTAAAAGTTTATTGAGTCCAACAAGTTACAAAGTAAGTACTTTGTTAAATGCTAATGTTTATTTATATATTGACTTTAAGGTTTTACTTACCTTTCAGATTACACTTCATGGAATTGCAATAAAATGTTAGAAAGGAACCCTGTAGTTTTATGTAGCATTTCACAAGCTCTGATTTCTGCCATGAAGGTTAATTATTTCTATTTTAACTATAAACGGACTTCCTCAGTTCAGAAGTTTTCAAATCTCAAATTTACAATGTAGTAAAATTAGTAATGGTATCAATTAAAGATATTGCACCTAAAATTCAAGATCCATTTTATCTCACAAAATCTGCAAATAGTCCTTGCTTAACAATGGCAAGCAATACAGTTGTAAGTGCAATCTCATGATGACTGCATTATTTAATGACAATCCTAGCAGTCCCGTTTGCCATCTAAGCAAGGACCAGGACTTGTAACTTCCTGCTTGTTTCTAACAACCAAAACGAGTGGTGAAGCTGGCAGGAAGTTTCAGGTCCTGGTCCTTGCTTACAATAAGCCTTTCTTCTGGTAGTTCACAAGCAGACTAGTGGAGATGGATTCTAGTGAGTACAGATGGATCTATTTGCATTCTGGAGTTCAAAAAGATCGTGTTATATTTGTCAAATATTTTTTTATGTCAGTAAATATATAGCAAAAATTAGCGCAGGTTAATGACCAGTTGCTTAACTACTGTTTAAAGTTATGTTGGCCTCAAGAAGGGTGTTTTACAGTATGTAAAGCATTTATGAAATTTATGAAATCAAAAAATATCATATACACATCACAAGATCGTGATTTGGGTTCTTGGCAACTTATTCGTGCATATGACTAATTGCAAAGCATCCCACAATCACATGCCAATTTGTGATCTTCTCTGCTGGCTTCCCCAGAAAGTCTGAGACGGGAAGCTGACAGGGAATGTTGCAAGCTGTTGCCATCTGCTGAGAGGGCTCTTTTTTGTTGCAGGGTTTTTCTGAAAGAGTTCCCCACGTTCCATGCCTACTTAGATATCAACAACCAAAATCCAAGAGGGCATGGAGCTCAAAATCTTCTCACTTCTATGAGCTTTCCACAGAGCAGGGAGACAAGGACCACAAGCTCTGTATGCTTGGACCCCACCTGCTAAAATTTAAGCAGGCACAGAACTCAAATCTCTCCCCACCTCTGCAGAGCCCTCAACTCTCAAAGGGCTACCTAACTGCCCTATTGCTCTGTTTGCTTAACTACCCAGGAGATCACCTAATGATTGCAACCAGAAACACCAGGATTGTGGTCATTAGTGAAGTGGACACCTGGGCATCTTGCTTCACTCAGTGTCTGAGATTCCAGTCTCAATTGTGGTTATAAGTTGAGGACTACCTATATAAAATATTGTTATTAACTATTTTTAAAAACGGACATTGATGATTTGAACTTATATGTTTTCAGTAAAATATTTCATTGTATATAATAAAATATGTATTTCATCTAAGAATGCATGCTATAAATCTTAATCAGAATTTTAATGTTTTCTGTTTAGAGTAATCATACCAGTGATTTGAGTACCACAATAGTTTGGAATAGTCCAAGTTCATTAATGGAGACTCAAACAGGAAAAAATATTGCTTTGCAAAGTAACAAATCTCTATCATTAAACAAAAATGCAAGAGATAAGAGTCTAGTTATAAATGAAAATGTAGATCATAATAATCAATGTGATAAGAAAAAATCAACTGGAGAACTTCCAACAACAAGCAAAGATCATCCCACACAGAACTGTAAAAAAAAGAATGAACTGGATCAGGTTGATATGCCTGCAGTACAGCAATACTATACAAGTGCCATACATGGACCAGGCTTACAGTCTCCCCCAAAACTGTCTACTTACAATGATTTAGGCAACTGTATTTCATTAAATCAAAATAACGAGCATTTCAAATCCCAGAGTGCAGCTTCAAAGCTTTCATCTATGTCTTCTGGACTTCCAGCACTATTAACAGGATGTTCTCTGAAATCAACTCCATTTGCCCAGCAATATTTGGGAAGCTTGCCATCCCATGCAAACGTTTTGCCTCGGTACTGTCCACCAGTTCTTAGTGTTCCAGCAGGTCTGATTTATTCTACAATTCCTGTTGGTCACATTCAAAGCTCAGTAACTCCTGGAATAGCAGTAGGTTCAGGCATTGGGTCTGGAATGACAGGAACAACTCAGCATTGCAACCTTACATCCAACCAAAATATCTTTAGTGGTACCTTACATACTGGGCAAGCACCTGATGCTGGGGGACTCAGGCAGAGGGAAGAATCAATGTCATTTGGATTTGGTAAGTCAGTATATCATAGTCATGTAAAGTGGATTTAGCTACATTTCATTTCTTTTTTTTTCTTAACTCATATTTTAATTCCTTTGGTTTACTATTACTGTACCTTATATAGTGTTGATTAATTTGAAGAAGAACAGTATAATGAGTATAGGTCATAATGAGATTCTTCCCCATACCAGAATCATCTTGTCAACTGGAAATAATTAAATGGATCTTTTAGCTTTCTTTAGCAGTGTGCTATGTGCTGTACTGCAATGATTCCATAGCAATAATTTTCTCAACGATGTAACAAATTTGCTTGTACCAGTTGATCTGGTTCCAGAGTTTACATGGTGAAACTCAAAGATTCTGATTCTAAAAGCTTTTCAAATAATTCTAATGTAGCCCTCTATTTTTCTATATTTGGTTAAATCATCTAAAACAGGTAACCATAAAATGATAGAAAGGAAGCCCTTTTCTCATCACCTATAGTTCTGTAATATGAAAAACATATTTTCTAACTTGTTGAAATTATTTCTAAGTATTACTTTATAGAATGAAAACCTTGGTGGAAGTTGTGGTTTATTTGTTTTTACAAATAGAGTATATCATAATATTTGATATTAAATGCTGTTTTAAATCAAATTAGCAAATCATAGCTATGGCTTTTAAAATTATATGAGCTTTTATTTTAATCTTATATTTAAAAATATACTTACAAGGATCTAATAAAGTATAAGTATTAACTGTTTTTATTACTATTAAGAGGCTACTCAAATATAAAATGCCTTAACATGTAGCCATATTGTATTTTTTTTTTACATTAGAACGTGTCAAAGTCCCAGAAGAAGTAAAATTCCCTAATTCTTGTTGTGTGGGTCTGACATCCCATGCTGTCCTTAACATTTTTAATCCATCTGAACGGTGGCTACAAGTCAATATTGGCCTCCTTAGTATTATGCTTGATGGTGAAAAGGTATGTAATAAAATTTGCATATTCTTAAATAGTATTTAAAAAGGTGTGTATTTTAATGTGTTCAGGAATTGAGCAAAAATACCGTTAGAAATGGAACTACAGCTTCTATGGCAGCCTCAGGAAGATTTCTTAATTGAAATCTCAGCATGTCATTGTGAAATTATATCAGTCTTGTCTACATATCCTATTCCCAACTATTGGTTATGACTCTTTGTCAAACATCTGTATGATATTTATAATGAAGCTTTTATATTCCTGTTCAAAATATAGGCCAATATAACACTTAAGCCAAAAAGCAGAGAAGATGTTAGTGTGATCAGCACACTCATACAACTTGGAGATTTTAGCTTCTATTTATGTCTCTATAATATATATGACTCATAATTATATTGAAAATTGTTTGTCATCCTGTGTACTTTTTTTGGTTATAGATGGATCCTTTGAAACCCAGATGCCTGCTATTTAAGAGCAAAACTGTCATAGGACCTTGTGCTACAGAAGAACTAAAAATGCTCTTTTTACCCAGTCAAGCTGGAGTATTCCAGTGTGTACTGAATATTGCCTCTTGGCCATTTTCTGCAGATCCAGATCTCATTATTCAGGCAGAGGCTTTAGGATCTAGGGTAGTTGTGAATGCAGTTGCTGAAAATCCTGATATAGAGGTAAAAATTAGCATATAGAGATTGAATATCTAGCTTGTATTATTTAGAATAATTTATGGCATACTTAAAAATAAAAAACAGTATTAATATTGGTCTACGGATTGAAGTTAGTAAAGCAATTAATTTTTTTGTGTGCACAACTAGATGTATAAAAACAGCTCTTTTGGCTTAGGTTAGCATATCATATTTTTTGACCCATATGCTAGTTTGAAAGGTTGATTTCTGGTAATGAAGATGTGTGGTAACAATCATTCTGCAAAAGTGGTAAGTCCTTTTTCTGTCCCCACTCCCGATTCATTTTTTTTTTTTTTTTTTAGGTGGAAGCAGGAAGAACAAATTCTCTTGATTTTGATGATTTGCCATATGGCAGCTGGAAAGCACTGCCATTGAAATTAACTAATAAAACTCGTGCTAGAATGCCAATCAGGCTTGTTATTCATGCAGTAAGTACACTCTACATATGCACACTAGTTTGTCCCTTCATGGGGATTCTGAACTTAAATGACTGCTAGGCTAGGTTCACTGTTGTCTTTATAGAAAATTATGTGGCAAATAATGCATGAAATTACAAACAATGTCCACTTTGTTGCAAAATGAGCAAAGCCCAATTGGTATTAACTGGATTATCTTTCCAAAGTTTTATTGTTATTCTACCAAAGTGCTAGTCTGCACTGTACAAACTGCTCATTCCTTTACTGTTAATAATCTGAAAAGACAAAAGCTATCTAACCATTTCATGATCTTCATTGTCAATTCTAAGACTGGTTGTTGTATTGTCATTGATTTAATCTTTATATTTAATCAGTTTCCTCTTTTTTCATTATGCTTCTTTCATTACTAGTGCTTACAGATCATTTGTATTTTCAAGTATCGTCTGCATAGTACTGATGTTTCTTCCTCCAATTTTAAAGCCATGTTCATCTTCCAATCTAGGCTTTCAAAATACATATATAGATTAAACTGAAGCTTTTTTTAGAAAGTTAGTGCTAATAATCATAATTAGCCTCCTTTTAAAAGGGCTAATATAGGTTTCAAAATTTCCAATGATAAAAAATAGGCATTTGGTAACACAGATTATCACAAAAAGATTTCCATTGATAAAACTTATGGACTGAAAAAGAATTAATAGTGAGCATGAATAAAACCTTGTGTTTAATACAGTGTGTATTAAAATATTTATTTCAGAATGCCATAGCATGGCGCTGTTTCACATTTTCCAAGGAACCAGTAAATCCATCTCAAAGTGCAGTTCCCTCTTACAACATTTCTCAGCTAGCAGCTCCATCTGTTATATCTCATGTAATGAATGCAAGCTGTGATACACAAGTAAGTAGCTTGAGACTAGAATACTGTTATACATTTATATAAAAGAGTATAATTCTTTTGGTCTTCAAACTTGACAGCTTTCCTCCTCCAGTCGTGTTAGCTCAGGAATTCTGGGAGTTGAAGTCCACAAGTTTTAAACTTGCCAAGTTTGAAGACCCTTGGTATAATTGTTAGCTACAGAGAAAATATGTTAAACTTTGGCAACATTATTTCATTGACCACATGCCAAAATTGTTCTATTCGGAGATATCAATTTGATTTAGTAGTATACCTAATAAAGTATGCCTGGTTGTGTTTTGAGAGGTTGTATATTAAAAAAAAGAATATGTGTACTTTCTATATCCTCACTGTATATATATCTTAAGATTATAAAGATTTCTTATATCATCACTTAGCTTTTATGTAGCTCACTGAGGTCTTGCCTTTTTTCAAATACTTTTAAAAGTTGTACTTTCTATGTAATGCTTGATTCTACATCAGTATCTTTCTTTCCAGGATCCTGATGTTTTAGTAGTATGGGTCCAATTTCGTGCACCGAGCAAGTGCACACATTCAGGTACAGATTTGCTATATTCTAAAATAAATTATGCTAAAAATCCTATGGCTAGTTTGAACTTAACATAAATCTGTTTTTTTTAATGTTAGACCAGCCTAGTATGAAAATTCCAACACATTCATATAATGCGCCATTTATGGGGAAGGAGTGTCATTTATGTAACTGGTATAGTTACTGCTTTTTGGGGGGAGGGGTTTGAATGCTGTTTTAATCTTATGAAGAAGAAAGCAGAGACTGATTGCTCCCTGTGTTCTTGTACAGAGAAAAAAGTACTTTGTCCTTATGCACAAAAGGACTTGGAACTAATACATGTAGTCCTTGACTTAAAACAGTTTGTTTAGTGACCATTCAAAGTTACCACAGCACTGAAAAAAGTGACTAACCACCATTTTTCACACATACAACCATTGTAGCATCCCCATGGTCATGTGATCAAAATTCATTGCTAGGCAACTGGCTCATATTTATGATGGTTACAGTATCGTGGGGTCATGTGATCAGCTTTTACAAGCAAAGTGAATGGGGGAGCCAGATTCATTTAACAGCCGGGTTACTAATCTAACAACTGCAATTGTTCACTTAATAAAAAAATCACTGTAAAACAATGATATGATAATATATTCTATTATAGTATATATATATTTTTAAAAGTCCATAATTGTAAACAGCTGAAAAGTAACTTTAAAAAACTTATGCCAGTGATAAATTAAAGCAAGGGTAATAAGCAAAGATCCTAAATCATAAATGAATGAAGCAAACATATCTCTAGGAATAATGAAAGATAGCCAAATATACCTCTTTAATGAACAAGTTCCACAAAAGGGGAACTCCATGGAAAAACTGTATCTGCTCTGTGGCAGTCTGGTCATATCTCTGGATGGATCTGTAAACAATATACATGAGAGCATCTCAGGAATTTGCGGGAATGGACTACACAGATTTCATAATTCTTTCTATGGCCTATTATACCTACGGTATATATCAGAGAGGCATGGTTGAAACTAAGCACATGCACATACCCAGTACTTTTATTCAGAGTTTCAGTGTGTTAATTATTATTGGGATTTCTATGCCACTCCATTCCATGTTGGTGCTAAGCTGATTAGAAAAAGGATGATATATTAAATGCAAGGGGGGGGAGATACAAAAATAGTGCTGTCAGAATAGCCAGGTTTTTACAGTCCTGCAAAACCCAGGAAGAGAGTGGTAGTCCAGATGTGTGAGGCAAGGGGTTTCATAGAAGGGAACCACTAGAACATATTCATTTAGATATTAAGGGGGGAGGGAGAAAATGAGTATCCCATAACCTTGTCTTTTGTTGTCAGTTTAATGCTATCCTTTTTGAAAGCAATACCATATAAACAAATGTTTTGGGTATTCTAAATGATATTCTAAATAGCGTCATTTTAGTAATTGTATTTTAATTGGTATCATTTTGATATATGATTACATGATGAACTATTTGAGGACAAAGCTGACTCTAGAATGAGAAATTAGATTTTATGCTTGAACTGTTTCAGATACTTTGGGAGCAGCTGATGAGTACTTTGCAAGAATTGACGTGGAAATTGATTGTCCAGAGCCTGGTAATGTTTTAAAAAGTATACCTTTGACGGCAAGGTCTGGAACCCCTAGGATATATGCTCCTAAGGGCCTACAGGTATTCTGTAAAATCATTTTACAAAATGTGGACTATTTCTGTATTTGTTTTCTAAAAGTAATGTATAAACTTCCCCCCCCAGACATTATATATGTGTGCAAAAATAGGATCATCAACAAAACAGCAGTTGCCATTAAAGAATGCTGGGAATATAAAAGTTAATTTGAAGATCATGGTAGGTTTCTTAATTTTTATTCCTTGGAACTAACTTAAAATTATCAGCTAGGTGGTGAATGAGATTAATATAATTGTTTATTATATTAAATAGACTCTTTATTATAAGAATTTATTTGGTTCCATGATATTTTGAAGATAAAGTATGACAAAGCAATAATCAAAACTTGTGGTTAATTTGATGAAACTAAAACAATTGTAAACCTATATTAATAGTATTGTGCCACTTTTTTCAATTTTTATTGAACATTTTAACAACAATTATAAGAACTAATGCAAAAACATAGAGCAGATAAAATGAAAAGGGGGGATACAAAAGAAAAATCTAAAAGTACAGTCAGAAAAAAAAGATAAAGTAGAAAAAAAGACAGAAATAAAAAGAAATAAAGAAATAGCTTCCAATATTCTTCACAGCAGTTATAAGTACAATTATATTTTAATATTTCTCTCTAAATTCTCTCTGCTTTTTTCTAGACAGTTGAGCCAGATAACTGTATATCTATCAATCCTGAGGACCTAATTCTTATACCTGGAGAAGAACAAGAAGTAACTATTGAATTTTCTCCAAAGAACTGTAAAAATTCAGATAGGTAATATAGCATATTTTTAAAAATAATGATATTAAATAACTCCTATTTTTCTAGCCTATCTAACAATAATTTTGTTTCAATAGTATTGTGAAAATAATGGTTTTGCCATCTGGGCCAGAATATAAAGTAACAGTGAAAGGTGATGTGTCAATGGAAGAGAACAAACCACTGGTACAAAAATGCTCCAATTCAGAAGTTCCTCCGATTCTTGCCAACAAGCAGCTTTTGATATGGGGAGGTGTGCAGGTTGGCAGAACAGTGTAAGTGTCAAGAACAATGTAAGCAATGTATGCTTCTTCATTGATTTATAAAGCTTGAGCCACATTTTTAAGCAGTTTATTTAACTGAGTGATGATAAATGAAACCTTAAAGCAAGATTTTTCTAACATACTCATGGTTTAAAGATCTATATTCCTCTGAGAAAATGCCTTGACATTGCATAGAAAATGTTACTACCAAACATACAACTAACTCCTGTTACCAGGAGATTCTTACATGCTGTTATTGTATTTGTGACAATATTGAAGGAAGTCTCATTAGTGCCCACCTACCATAGAATGTGGTAGTCCGAGTGCTTAGTCTTTGAATTGTAATTGCATATGTAGCAAGGCTTTGATTGAAAAATAGTACATTGACCAAACTAGCTCAAAATATGCCATGTTTCAATATGTCATATAAAATTCCAATTTACACTCAGAAAAATACAGTTCACACACAAACTAGCTTGTTGCCTGCTGTTGCCCTCTCTTCTAGCAATCTCCTTTCTCCCTACTTCATAAACAATACCTGTCTTGTTGATCTCTGTTCAGCAAAATTTACACCTCCAAATACCTTCAAAAAGCAGAAAGCAAAATGTAGAAAGAGCATTGAAAAACTGCTCATGTCTTCTGAATCATTCTGACAGTTAGGCAGGATCCCAAAAATTCACTCATGAGGGAAAAATATATTCATGATCTTTGCAAATTAAGAACCATATTAGCTTTTAACGAGAAAACAAAACAACAACAAATTAGTTCTGTAATTGTGATACTGTCTTTTCTAACTTCAACACTTTGTCTTGCGGAACTGATCTTTGTACATACCAATTGACCAGGGAGGACACTTTAACCCAACAGTTTTGCTCCACAATTACACTATTGATTAGGTTTGGCTGTTCTCATGACATAGTACATATAGTCCTCATTTAACTATTGCCTTGACTAGCAATCATCTGACAGTGATGAACAGCAACAGTGATGAAAAAGTAACTTTATCACCAATCCTTGCATTTACAATCTTTGCAGGTCTGTAAAGCAAAGGAAAGCTGAAGTAAGAACACAAGAACAGTTGCAGTTTTATTTAGCAACTGCTTTGCTAAATGTCCAAGTTGCTAGTCACAATTGTGGTCACTAAACTAGGACTACCTATAACCCCATCTGTGACCTAGTTAAGCATATCATAAAAACCTACTCTGTGGAATTGAAGAGTTCAAAAATCTTTGGAAATATTAACACCACTAAAATTGTTTTGCTCAGTAAAATGAAGAAAATAGTAAAGTTTGAGTAATTGTACAACTTTCTCCTCTATGTTTTAACACGGGGGTGTCAAACTCATGTTGTCACGGCAGCATCATGTGACATATCGGGACTATTTTCCCCTTCGCTAAACTGGGCATGGACATGGCCAGTGTATGATGCATCCGGCCCGTGGCCCAGGAGTTTGACAGCCCTGTTTAACATATTTTTAACTGTGAGTCTTTATTAAATTGTACCTTGAGATGGTCTGCAAGCAGGTGTAGATCAATAAATTACTCAATTACTTAATAGTGAAATACTTGTTTAACAAAGTGATCTGTTAATTGCATCCAAAATGCTTAGCCTTAGAAAGCCCAACAATATCTCATTGCAGATGCTATATTTGAAATATTCAATCTTTGAAAAGTTAAGTAATTTAGTACTTCATATATTAAAATACAACCTGACACTTTATTAACAGTTAAATTAGTGATTGCTTTGGCTTCTAAGTAATACAGTTCTTTCTTGGCAGATTTAATATCTTTCTTTAAAAATGCATTTCCTGAGTATAAATAAACTGCCATCAAATGTTATAATTTTTAGGCAACAGAAACTAATTCTGAGAAATGACTCTTCATCAACTTCTCAGCAGTTAAGATTGCTAATAAGGGGTGAGGATCAAGATTGCTTCCAGGTAAGACAAGAAAATGGTAAATAAACCTGATTGAGAATGAGGCTATTTTTGTTTGTGATAACAAAATAACACTAGAATAATGCTTTGTTTTGTTTTTCAAGCTGAAGCCTTCTGTATAGGATGATAATTCCCAAGGTTTATGGTCATTGAATTCAGCAGAATTTGTCAATAAATATGAATAAATTAAAAATCTTATATGATTCAAGACTTTAAATTTTTGAAAAAGATGTTTGTTTTATTTAATGTTAACCAACATTAAAATACCGTATTTATCGGCGTATAACACGCACAGGCGTATAACACGCATCTTCATTTTAAGAGGGAAATTTCAGGAAAGCGCCCGTTTCACCCCCACTCCCACCCCCGCGCGCTTCAATCCACAGTGTCCCATTCTGCCTGCCTGCCTGCCTGCCTTAGTTTCTGGTTGTTTGGGAGCAGCTTCGGCTGAGAATAATAACTATTCGCCTCTTTTACTCAGCCGAAGCTGTTCCGATTCAACGAAGGCAGGCAGGCAGGCAGAACGGAGCACTGCGGGCGGGCGGGTGGGCGGGTGGGGTGGGGGGAGAAACGGGCGCTTCAGGGAAGCTGCGGCAACAGGAAAAGCCCCCGCTTCTTTGAAGCAGTTTCTTCCTGTGCTGGTGGAGGAGCGAGAGAGCGACTGAGAGAGCTGACCCAGAGAGAAGGACAGGCTTCGGTTGCTTCCTCCCTCCCCTTCTTTCATTTGTGTCCTTGATCCCGATCCCAGCAGCATTCACCGAAGGCTTTTAACATATATCGGCGTATAACACGCATACATCATTTGCCCCCTATTTTCAGGGGGAAAAAGTGCGTGTTATACGCCGATAAAACGGTATTTAGTGCTAATTTTGTTAGCGTAAACCAGTGTTCCTGAATATAGTAATTGCCAGTTCTGAAGCCTATCTTTTGGGGAAGTGTTGTCATTTTCTAACTTACAGCTTTGTGAACAAAGCCTCTCTTCAGAAAGTTAATGCATGTAGATTGCTTTGACTCTATTGAGCCTGCACATGGAAAATGTTACAAAGTAGAACTGGGTGTGAATGAAAAATGTTTTCATCAATTAAGATTTTTTGAATTGATGCTAATAAGATTTTAGAGATTTTTTGGTCTTAATTTTGTCTTAATTTGTAGAACAAATTATTTCAAACTAAAAATATTTATTGACAACTTAACTCAGGTAAACTTAGTATGTTTCTTTCCTTCTACATTTGTAGTTGAAAATTGGAGAATATGTATACAATAACTGTGAAATCAAGATCCGCCCAAAGCACGATTACAATATCTGTCTAACATTTACACCGTATCGTTTAGCTTGCATGTCTGCAAAGCTGGAAATGAAACAGCTTGGTGTTCTACCTCAGCTAGGAGTCAAATTCACTGTAAGTTGTCTACTCTACTTATAATGTGATGCTTAAGTTTTTTTACTACATTGTTTTCCTTCATTTCTGAAATAAATTTAGATAATACATATATACTTTTAAATTGGGAAAAATTAGAACATGATCAGAATAAGCTTATACATTACCACAGTTTCTCATTCCTAAGAGAATAAAATATCCTTGAACTTCTGATAATACTTGTCATTTTGGACTTTTCAGTGTACTTTTCAGTTTAGATTTATTATTTGTGAAATTTTAAAATTTATTTTTAACATAATCTATTTAGCCTGTCTGAATTAAATCTCTGACCATGTTGCACTATTGTAATACATTGTAGCTGCTGTTTCCTGACATAGAGGGAGTGTATATTTTTGTTCTGATTAATATGGAGGAATGAGAACTCAAGAAATTATAATCCCCATCTATGTTAAAATATGTATTACTTCACATTACAAGATTTGTATCAGTGGTAAAACTATGTTTATTTGAATGGCACAATTATAAACTTTCTTAAGAAAAGCAGAAAAAAGTGCAGATAAAATAAAATATATTATGGCTTCAGAGATAAAAGAGCTTTAAATGCCATTTCATGACTTTTTTTTGTAAGAAAGATCAGATTGCTGATTTGATTGTGTTGTTGCTGACCTGGGAGATGGGCTGGAGTTCTTTATGGGTTTTTATAATGTGATGGATTTTTTAAAATGTTGTAAGCCACCTAGAATCACCTAGAGTTGGGCAGCTATGTTTGTTTAATAAATAAAAAATAACAAAGAACCTATTCAGTTAGTATTACATATTTAATTAATCTGGTTTTAAAAATAATGCTTGCTGATTAACCATTGTGCTATTTGTGTTCTATATTCAGTGTCATAAGCATGGACCTTGTTCATACAGTATTAATTTTCTTATGTTCTGATAACCCCTCCAATATAAAGTATATACAGTGTGTAGGAGCAAATAGCTGAGTACATAGAGAAGGCAATCTTTCAGACATGGTGCCTTTATGTAGTTTAAAGCTATAGTGTTGACTTGGTAAGCGGGTGTACCTGAAGATCTTTATGCACTTTCATAATTTAGGATCCCCCTTTTTCTTGAACTAAGCAAATGAAAAGCAATATGAAGGGACTCTTTCAATTAATGTAGTTTCTGTTTGTGTTTTTTTCTCTTTGTCTTTTAGATACCATTGTATGGTTATGGAGGAATAAGCAACGTGAGACTAGAAGATGTTAAAAAACATGCTAACAAATATATATTAGGACTGCCTGATTTAGCACCTGGTAAAACAAGTCATACTACTTTCTCTGTACAAAATACGGGCTACCGGGCTGCCTATGTAACAGCATTGTGTTTTAAAAACATTTGTGAAAAAAATATCATGGATCCAAATACAATGAGAATTCTTCCAGAAAAGTTCATCCTTAAGGAAGGTTTGAAGCAGGTAATCAGCCAGCCATGTAATTGCTTGGATAAATACGTATGACCTTTGTAAATTCTTATGCATTTTAAGGTATCAATTCAATTATAATTTTGTTTTGTATCCATACATATTTTTAATCAAATATTATGCACTTACAGAAATATGTGAAATTTAATACAATAATAACTGTCTCTCTCAGAGAATTGCAATTACATATATTCCCTCTGAAGAAATCAAGAATTCATCAGTGTTGTCTACAATTTGCTTGTTTTATGGTGATGAAATTTTGAGACAACAATGTTGCAGGTAAAATCTGTTTCTTTGAAAGCCAAAATAACTTTAAAAACTCATAGCTATTCCCTTAACACTCCTGTTCAGCATCTAAGATAATTGGTTCAAAGGAAGGGAATGAATTCAAATATCAGAAAATTAATTCCATATACTGAAATTTATGCAGTTTTTAATCTATATTATATAAGGTTTTTGTCTGTTTTTGAAATTTAATAATTCAATTTATTGAACCTGTAATTTGGTAAAATGTACTGCAGCAGAGGACTTCCTATATTGCCTTTCAGTTAACTTCATTTTTTGTTTATGGTACTAACATTCCTAATCAAATGCCAATAGTACAATGTCAATTGTACTATTCGCATCAAAGGGCAATTTAACAAGTATCAGATAGATTTATAAATTATTCATTAATGTAAGAGTTCTGAGGTTGTCTTGAACAGTGCTGATAATTGTTAAATTGTCGAACAGTGAATAACAGCATCGTTTTTCCATGTGTTTAAAGTTTTAATTTGAAACTTAGTTGGAACTGTTTTATATTCAGATGACTCCAGTGGGAAGCCTCTAGACTAAAGTGATTCCAGTTGGCTATGTTCCACCTGCATTTTTCAGAACTGTATTTAATAATCTGAAAGATTCTGATTTTTTTTACAGTTCATGTATATTGGAGGCCTGCCAGATCATGATTTTAAAAAAATGTATTCTAAATGGCAGGTTATTATTATGAATCTCTTTAACAGATCAAAACGAATATTAACTTTGGTTGCAGAAAAACCCATGTTCATGCGTTTTATTATAGTCTCTAAAATCTTTACTTTTTGAGTCCCATCATCATGCAGAGGATAGATGAAATTATTGCTGCTCAGAATTTTTTGTAGATGGGTAAAGGAACAAATGGAGTGTTTTATTCCATGGAAGGCATTTAAAGCAAATAATTGTCAGTAAGATTCTTAGGTTAACCATGAATGCTTAAAGTATTGGAAAATGTCTTTTTCTTTATAGAATCAAAATTACATTGATTTTAAATTTCATCCATTGCAGAGGTGGTATTCAGCAGGTTCTGACCAGTTCTAGAGAACTGATACAACTGGAACCACTATTTTTACATACTATTTTTATTTTATCAACTACTTCATGAAGCTAATAGTATCTTTAAAATCATGTTAAAATTTTCTACTTAGAACGATACAACATAAATCTGAAAAATTGCAAAAAATACTTACTCCTGATAATCCGGTAGTAAATATTAACTTTGATGAAGAATTTCTCGGAGAAGACCTGGTGGAAGAAGGTATTCTGAAATTCTATGTAGTTTATATTATATGTATACACTTAAAATGTATTGCTTTCTTTGCATTCCTCTCTCACTTTCTTTGAAGGGGATACCAGGACTCCCGCTTTATTGTCAATAAAGGAACTGAATCTGAAAGTCTGATTCTTCTTCTTGATTCATCTTGTACTAAAATTGAGTTATTTTGAGTTTGTCTCTCATATTTGCTTCATTTTAGGACTATGTAATCTGTTCTACAAATCATTCAGTGGTTCTTTTCTTCCTTCTCTGAGGTTAGCTCTTAACTCTTTTATAGTCACTCATTGAGATTTTGTGACTGAAGTAAAGCCTATGTCTTCTGGTTGCTCCAATACTTTAACACATCACACCACATTGCTGTATGTCTACTTCACTTACCATGTACAAGAGAACCAATTATTTTAGGAATTGGTACAGATATTTAATGGCACTAGCTGATTTTTCCATTGTCATTACTTGGACAAAATTTTAAGAAAAATCTGTTCAGATGATGCAATCCCTCTCCAAAAAGTCCAGAACAAATAGAAGATTCCTGCAACCCTGTATGTAGAGTTTATTTGTTATTGTTTTCATTAGCATTCACTTTATCTGTGAAATTATTTGAGAACACGTTCCACATATGCTGAAACTATAAAGATTATTAATAGGATGCAAAACTATAATAGCAATAGCACTTAGACTTATATACCACTTTATGGTAGTTTACAGCCCTCTCTAAGCGGTTTACAGAGTCAGCATATTGGGTCCTCATTTTATCCACCTCAGAAGGATGGAAGGCTGAGTCAACCTTGAGCCTGGTGGGATTTGAACTGCCAAATTGTAGGCAGCTGGCTGCAGAAGTGGTTTGCAGTACTGCACTCTTACCACTGAGCCAGAGGCTCGTACCATGTTGTTGGTTGTTATTATTATATAATATTGGAATGGCGGAGCTTTTCTTTCATTAATTCAATTTGCCTAATTAATTATTTTCTAGTATATGACCTTCCACAACAGCTAAATGATCTTCAGTATTTTTTGGCAAACATGCGAAAGATTACACTCTCTGTTGTTAATGATTCTGCAAGCACCGTATCTGATATTAGGCCATCTTCAGTACGTCAAGTAGCATTGGAGAGGTAATGGCATTTACTTTTTTAAAAGAATGCTTTAAATTGCTAATAAACAATTCCTTATTAAATACGGGAATTACAGATAAAATTTAAAAAATAGATCTTAGTGGTCAATTAATATGCACCAGTAAATTTTAACACAGTGTATCTGAATAAAATGTATTTTTAACTCGTGTGTTAATGATATCTTTTCTCTTTGTTTCATTTTGTTTAGAGTAAAATTGTAAAATTTAAAAAATGTAGCCCAAGAATAAGAGTAAAATTACTCTCACATGACACCCTATCATGGATTTGGTCCTAAAGTCCCTTTCTTTCTCAGGAATTCCAGGGAAAGAACAGTTTTTGGGTCTAGAATTGTTTTGAAAATTTTTACCTAGGAGCTGGAAAACATCAATATTTCTTGGTTTCTCCCTTGGAAAATGTGTGAAGTTGAGAAATTTGAAGGGAGGGGGAAAGGAAGCATACTGGGTTTCAAGGAACGGAGGACCTGTCTTCTTTTCTTTGAGATTTATGTGGCTGTCTATCTTAAGCAATAGCTCTGGATGACTCATTATACACAATATTAAGAAAGAAAAATCTAAATACAAACAGACAATAAATACACATAAAAAAGGCAAGGCATTTTACCCTTTAGCTTCTGTTACAAGCTCATTGATATTGAGCTCTGTTACATTTAGCCCTAAATGTTTTGTAGATAGTATTTGGCTTATGACCCTAGTGGAGCTTGCCCATGGTCACCATCTGTTGTAACAGTCATAAAACTTGGTAATTGTCTTTAAATTACACTTTTCCCTCTTTATTCTCCTAATAATTAGTGATTAATTAGTTTTTAACTGTTTAAAGACCAGGTATTCCTGAGAAATCTGCTATGACTCTGGATGTACTACCTGTAAAAGGACCTCATGGCTGTGCCCTATCTTCAAAAAATGATGGCCTAAATGAAAATACCCTTGTTTCTCATGACACTTGGACTCTTCAACCAGAATTCATGATTCTCACAGCTCCTTTTCAAAGTGAGTAACTTAGCAAGTTTTAGTACATAATAAAAATATTGTTGCGACTTTTTCCCTGTTGATGTAGTCTTATATTTGAAAATTATTAATCATACAATATAATGGGATCTTGGAATCTGATAATTCTCCAGCTTGAATAATCAGTTACCAATTCAGAAAAAATGGATATCATTTTTGTCAAAATTTACAAGTTTGTTTAAGTTAACAGTAAGTATATAAAATGTTTGTAAATTCAAATATTTGTGGAAGATATCTGAAAATTCATGCAATTCTTATTTCAAAAGGTGGTGCAACAGTTACTAAATATACACAAATAACGAATAACTCAAACCGATCATTGAAATTTGAACTATCATGGCCTGCTCATTGTCTTACAGTAACTCCTCAACATGGAACTATTGAACCAGGGTACGTACTTCTGTTGTTTCTGAATATTTAATGAGAACAGATAGATAATGCCTTTTGATTCTGTATTCATTTACCTGAAAATGTCATTGAATTCAGAATATATACATAGAATTATACTGTGAGTCAAATGAATTTCATTTTGTTACACACTGAATCTGTGTGGCGGTGATGGCGAACCTATGGCACGCATGCTGGAAGTGGCGTGCAGAGCCATTTCCCCCAGCACACGAGAGCTCGCCTGGAAGAGCCCCACTGTGCATGCGCACACGCTGCCGTCGCCCGACACCTGATTGTCGGGTATCTGGTGTGCATACGTGGGGGGCTGGGGGTGTGCAGAAATGGGCAGTGCGTGCGCTGGGGGGGTCATGCATGCATGTGCAGATGGATGGCACGGGGGGTGATCGCATGCGCAGACGCACTGCGTGCTGCAAGGGGATCACTCACACAGGCGCAGGCACAGGCGTGCAGCGTCCAGCAAGGGGAACACATGCGCAGCCACACAGTGTGCTGCAGGGGGATCGCGCAGTATCCGGCAAGGGGATTGCATGCACATGCACAGATGCGCTGCACGCTGCAAGGATATTTTTGAGCTATTTTATATACGATATAATAAAATTAATCTGTGGTGTTCTAGTGCTTTATGGACGTTTTGCTAAATGATTCATCAGCATATGAACTTTTTCATTATACTGTAACTCCTTAACCAAGAAAGTTTATGATTCTTCTATACAAATCAAAGTATTATAATTTCTTATATTAAGTTTTCTCGTTTCACTTAAGTTCAGAACTAAGCACTGAATTCATTTTCTAGGAGCAATATTTCAATTCATGTGAGTCCAAATCCATCACTCGCAGATAATAAATCAATATTTCCATGGAGTGGCCTTATATACATACTTTGTGATGGTGGACAAAAAGTAAGTGCTTCAAAAAATGTGCCAAAGTTCTAAAATAAAATGTTACTCATGTTATCATACCTAGTTTTAATATTGTAAGCATCCATATTTTCTGAAAGATTTGGGAAGGGACTGCAGAGAAAATTGCAATGGAATAACAAATATGAATCTTTGAACTCTGTTTGGAAGGGCCCAGAGCTTTGTACCTGTTACGGAAAAAATAAGTACATACGTACTCAGGCACTTTTGATTTATTCCAACATGAGACTTAACTGATTATCAAACCCCATCAATCTCATCAGTTTATTGAACTTTATTCCAGTGAATATGGCAACATTATAGGAACAACAATGATAATCTGAAAAATGGTGAACATGCTTTGCAAATTGAAAATAAATTGAGACTATTTTAAATAGTTACAAAAAACATGCAAATTTAAATGAAAATCTTCATCAGTATCAACAAGGCATAGCATATCTTCTTCATATCAATCTTTATTCTACATTGCCCCTTTATATTCAAAATATTAATTGATTGCCTGACAAATAGGGTACTGTCTCCAAAACCAGATGATATATAAGATAAGACAAAGGACATCATTTCACATGAATGGGATATCATTTCACATGATTCACATTTTAATTCAGCTAATAAAAACTGGAATAAAACTTTTAGCATTTACCGGTAGTTCTTGCTTAGTGACTATTTTGCTTAGTGACCATTTGAAGTTACAATGGTGTAAAACAAGACAGCTTTGTGACCAGAACACCATTTAGGCACTTCATAACCAGCACAAACATACAATCATCACAGCATCCTGTGGTCATGTGATCACAATTTGCATGTTTTCCCACCATTTTGCTATAAGATTTAATGGAGAATATGGAAATAAAGTCATATGTTGCAGTCATGTGATGTTTCACTTAATTACTTGCTATTTAATGACTAACGGAGAAGTGATGTAAAGCCACTGTGATCACATGATTTTACATTTAGTGATTCTTGCATTAGCAATGGGGTTGCTAGTCCTGATTGTGGTTGCTAAAAAAGAGCTAACTATATTTTACAAGAACATTGAATCATATCTTGTAATCTTTGCGTCTTTACTTGGCTTAGTATTATTGTTTTATACTCCCATAAAAATAAGGAAGAAAAATCTGTTTATGAAAATTTCAGATATATCTTGATTAGAACAGGAGCAAGAAACTCATGCATTATATCATCTGATAAAAAAATTCATCTGGATCACAGGAATTCCTTTGCATGATTTAAATAATAACTCTTGTAATAATAGCAATGTAGCCAAATCATTCTTAGATTTTTAGATTTATTGGGTTTTTTTTTATAAAAAAAAATCATTTGCTCATTTGAAACCAATGAATCAGGTCTATTAGGTCAAATATAATTGTTGGAGAGACTGTTGATTAAGTTCTATTTGTACAATTAGGAACCTACGACTGTAGGAAAAACGACTGTTTCTTTTGTTCTTCGGTGTAGAAATTAAATGTCAGCATTTCAGCAAACCTCCACTCCAACTAATAACTCCGAGACAGACATCTTCTCAAAAGTTCCTTTTATTTTGGAATGTAACTGGCACAACAAGGCTTCCTTGCAATAAATAAAAACTACAAATCCATCTCCTGCACCCATCATCACATCACATGCCCCAATCACCATCCGTCCTAACTTAAAACTTCCCTCACTTATGCACAAAATAACATGACCTTGAATTAGAAAAAAAATGTTATGTCTAACTACATACACTCCAAGAAATTCTCCTGTCCCACTTTCCCAGACTCAAAATGTGGCAGTGTGAGAGCATCTGGTCTTAATATGGCTTCCAAAGCTAACACTAATGATTTTTTATCATTATGCCCAATAATTCTGATTTATAGCATTTAAGGAACATTCAACATACAACATAGAGATGAAATTAGTAATTCCAAAAGAGGAGTTATTTTTCCAGATTGAGATTCATTTTTTCTTGCTGTATAAAGTAATAATTCATTTTTCTTGCTGTAATAATCCAACCCTATATATCAGTGTTGCCAACCTTTTGGATCCCAGGGCCCACCAAATTCATACTTTTAAATCCTGAGGATCATTAATACAATTTTTTTTAAAAGCTAATATATTTTTATATATATATATATATATATAGTATTCAGCTTTGTTCGGGTATTTTCCCACGTCATTATAGTTGTGCTTTTAAAGTTGTAGCAACGTTTCGGCAGAATCTCATCTGCCATCATCAGGCTTCTGAACAACTTTAAAAGCACAACTATAATGACGGGAAAATACCCGAACAAAGCTGAATACCATACATGTAAGTACCCGGAAAACTTGTGTGTGTGTGTATGTATATATATATATATGCAGGTCTTGGCGTGTTCGGGTCTTTTCTGGTGTAAGATTGAGAGCATCTTGCCAAGATGCTCTCAATCTTACACCTAAAGACCCGAACACGCCAAGACCTGCATACCTGTACCCATGAAAATCTATGATAGATAGATAGATAGATAGATAGATAGATGATAGATAGATAGATAGATAGATAGATAGATAGATAGATAGATAGATAGATAGATAGATAGATAGATTAGATATAGATATAGATATAGATATGGCATTCAGCTTTGTTCGGGTATTTTCCCACGTCATTGTAGTTGTACTTTTAAAGTTGTAGCAACGTTTCGGCAGAATCTCATCTGCCATCATCAGGCTTCTGTATAGTGTTCATCTGGATGAACACTATACAGAAGCCTGATGCCACTATACAGAAGCCCCTATACAGAGGCCCAGATGAACACTATACAGAAGCCTGATGATGGCAGATGAGATTCTGCCGAAACGCGTTGCTACAACTTTAAAAGCACAACTACAATGACGTGGGGAAATACCCGAACAAAGCTGAATGCCATACATGTAAGTACCAGCGAAAACTTAAGAAAACAAATATATATATATGTTTTCTGAGGTTCTCATGGTATTTGTATGTGGATCTTTGGTTATTCGGGTTTTCTCCCGCGTAAGATTGGAAGTATCTGAGCAGCGTTTCGATGAAGTCTCATTCATCATCTTCAGGCTTCTGTCTTCAGCTCTGTGCTTCTCAGAGTGATGTGAGCTTGCAGCTGCTTCTTCCTTTTAACTGCTAGTGGGGGGTGTGACTTGATTGGGTGGGGGCTTGGCTGTGTTCTGATTGGGTGGGGTGTGTTCTCATTGGTTGGGGGTTTGGCTGTGTTCTGATTGGTTGGGGTTGGCCATGTTCTGATTGGCTGGAGGTGTGTTCTGTTCAGGTGGGGGCTTGGTTGTGCTCAGGTTGGTCTTAGTTACTGGGGGATTTGAGCTGGTGAGCTGTGATCTTGCTGTTTGGCTTCGGAGTTCGTGGTCGTGCTGCATCTTCATGGTGGGGTCAGTTCGCTTCATGTATGGCTCAGAGTGGTTTGAAGTGGGTAGTGATGCAGCTGCAGTGCGGCTTCTGGTCTGTGGTCGTGTCTCATCTTCTGTGTGGGTGTGAGTCTGCTTTTTACGTGAAAGTGTGGTGGTGGCATCTTGTGTGGCCCTCGTGGGTGTGGGTCTGGTGTCATTCATCATGTTAGGCACTCGTCTGTTCATGAGGGCGGGTTTCCAAATGGCTGGTAAGCGGGAGGTGTCATCTCTTTTATTCATGCTGTGTGGGCGTTTTTCTATCTCTATGGCTTCTCTGATTATTCTGTTGTTGAAGTGTTCAGTTTTGGCGATAGTTCTGGTATTTTTAAAGTCAATCTCATGTCCTGTGGCTTTGAGGTGTTGGACCAGGGAAGAGGTCGGTTCTTCTTTTTTGATTGAGTTCTTATGTTCTTCAATGCGTGCACTTATTCTTCTGTTAGTTTGTCCAATGTATGTGGTGGGGCAGGTGGTGCAAGGGATTTCGTATACTCCTTGGTTTTCTAACTCGATTTTGTCTTTAGGGTTTCTTAGGATGGTGGACATTTTTCTGTTTGTGCAGAATGCTGTTTTAATGTTGTGTTTTTGGAGGATCTTGCTGATTTTGTCTGTAGTGCCTTTTTATATATGGGAGGAGGGCTTTGTCGTTTCTCTTGTTCTCTGTCTTGGATTTTGGTTGGGGTTTTTCTTTTTGGATTAGGTGGGTAATCTTCTTTCTTTGGAATCCATTGGCTGTTAGTACGTTGGTGAGAGTGTTTAGTTCGGTTTTTAGGTGTTGTTCATCAGCTAAGCATTTTGTTCTGGAGATGAGTGTCTCAGCTACGGAATTGATCTGTGCTGGGTGGTGGTGTGAGAGTGCATGTAGATAGCGGTTTGTATGTGTTTTCTTCTGGTAGATGGTGTGTCCTAGGGAGCCATTGGGTTTTTGTATACCAAGACATCTAGGAAGGGAAGTTGATTGTTAGCTTCTGTTTCCATGGTGAATTGTATTTTGGGGTGTAGGCTGTTGAGGTGTGTGAGGAAGTTGTTCAGTTTTTTTTCTTTCCCGTGTGGCCAGATTATGAAGGTGTCATCTACGTATCTGAGCCAGAGTTTGGGTTTGTGATCATATTTTCTAGAGCTTGTGTTTCAAAGTGTTCCATGTAGAGGTTTGCGATGACAGGTGAGAGGGGTGATCCCATGGGTGCTCCTTCTATTTGTTTGTATTTTTGTCCATTGTAGGTGAAGTATGTATTGGATAGACAGTGGTTGGTCAGATCTAGGATGTGGTGGGGGGTTGTATTTGTTTTGGATGGCTGTCAAGGCTTCTTTTATTGGCACTTGGGTGAAGAGGGATATGACATCGAAGCTCACTAGTAGGTCGCTGGGTTGTAAGTTTTGTTTCTTTATGATCTTGATGAACTGGAATGAGTTTCTTACATGTCAGTTGATGGATTCTGCATAGGGCTGTAGTTGTTTGGCGAGAAATTTGGCTAGGTTTTTGTAGAGGTGAGCCTATGGAGCTGACTATTGGTCTAAGTGGAGTTCCTTCTTTGTGTATCTTGGGGAGACCATAAAGCTTAGGGCATCTGGATGATTTCTCTCTGGGTATGATTCTTTGCTGGATTTCTTCACTGATGGGGAGGCTTTTATTTTGGATCTGGTGGTTTTTCTAGGTAGGTAGTGGGGTCTGTCTTTAGGGGTTTGTATGTGGGGTCTAGGAGTAGGTTGGTTAACTTGGTTTGGTAGTCAGATGTGTTCATAACCACTGTCGCATTGCCCTTGTCTGCTGGTAGGATTATTATGCTGGTGTCTTCTTTCAGGTTACGTAGTGCAGTTTGTTCTTCTTTGGATAAATTGCTTTGGATAAGTTGCAATCTTACGCGGGAGAAAACCCGAATAACCAAAGATACACACACACACACACACACACACACACACATATATATATATATATATATATATATATATATATATATATATATATATATATATATATATATATATAATTTATATTTATATTTATATTTATTTATTTATATTTATATTTATATATTTAATATAAAAATTATACACACACACACTTATAACAAAAACGTAAAAGCTTAATGATAACACATATAACATTTTGGGTGGAAGCCTCCCCCCACCTGCACCTTCCAAAGAGACAGAAGAGCCTTTCAGATGCCAGGTGGAAGATTGAGAGAGCTCAGATCTGCAGCTGAGGAAAAGCTGGGGGGGAGGTGGCTCTTCCAACCTCTCCTGGAGACAGGCAAGGAAAGGTGTCCCTCGGGGCACTTTGCTCGCTTTAGCACTTTGCTGCCAAACCCAGCCACAGCCAGTGATTATTTGGGGGAGGGGGGAGAGAGAGAGAGAGAGCATCTCTCGCATTACCAGGGGAGGAAAGGAGATGAAACAAACTCACTCTTTCACTGAGACCTACAACACACCAATCTACCACGTTCCAGGAGATCTTAAAAACCACTAAATGCTCCCACTTGCCATTCCCGCATCTCCTGGCTCAGGTCCTTGAGATGCACACTCCCACACATGGCGGCAACAACAGTTCCCTCCCCCAGCACCCACTGTCAGCTCTCCCCATTAGTTCTCTGGCTTTGAATTGCTCCTGACTCTCTCTCTTTCCACCATCCCCCTTCCCCCACGCCCACGTACAGGCAGGAAAGGAAAGGGAGACAGAGCCATGCGCAACTCTCTGCTTTTCCAGCCCTTGCTGCCTCTCCCAACATTGAAGCCTTAGAAACGCGGGCAAAGCCACCACAGCAGTAGCGCCCTGAGTTGCTTGCTTCTCCACTATTGCCCCCTCCTCCAGCAACACCTTCTTTGGGTAGGGCGATTCTTAACTAACCGAGCATGCTACAGCAACTCAGGGCGGTACCACTGCGGTGGCTTTGCCTGCATCTCCAAGGCTTCAATGTTGGGAGAGGCAGCGAGGGCTGGAAGAGCAGAGAGCTGCGCACGGCTCCGTCTCCCTTTCCTTTCCTGCCTGCACGTGGTCACGGGGGGGGGGGGAGGAAAGAGGCGGGAGCAATTCAAAGTTAGAAAACTAATGGGGAGAACTAATAGTGGGTGCTGAGGTTGTTGCTGCCGCTGCCATGTGTGGGAGCTGGTTGGTGCGTGCATCTCAGGGACCTGACTCCGGGGTCCCTCGAAGAGCTGGGAGGCGAGAGAACTGCGTAGCACAAATTAATTGCTTTCAGGGCCATTTCTTCTGCGGCCCACCAAAATTTTTGCGTGGCCCACCAGTGGTCTGCGGCCCACCAGTTGGTGATCACTGCTATATATAATTCATAAAAATATCCAAAACAGTAATTAAATCAGCTGATTGTTAAAAGCATATTTTAAATTATGAAATATATATATTTTTAATAATTGCACTTTTTAAAACCATATTGAATTAATAAAACAGACTTCCCAAAAAACAATGTTATGGGAGCTTAATTAGATATAACAATAGAACTTATATTACTGTGATCTAATTAATCAAAGATTAAAATCAGGAGCAACTCTTTTAAAAGACTGAAGAAAAATATAATCCTTTAGTAATGGATTCAAATGTTATATAGATTTAAAATGTGTTCCATATATGTAATATAAATGAACTTGAAATAGTATCATGATCCATTAAAAAACAAAAAAAATGATTAAAACTATTCTTTATAATTATCTGGTAAAAAGTATATTTTAAAATAAAAAATATTAATAGGTCTAAATATATAATCACCAAAAATAAAAATACATCAGATATATCTTGGTTCTACAAGTAAATTTTAAAAAACTAATCAAAATTATTATTTTGACATCAGCATTCTGGAGCTGCACTTAAACACTAGCAATTGCCTAAGTGAACAAGAGTGCACAAAACTTTACATCTTTTAATAAAACTTGTTGGAAAATATGCTATCTGACTTCTGATTTGCCTCATAGATTGAAACTACTCTCTTCTAATAGTGTCTAGCAAAGCTTAAATTACCATAATGTCAAACAGACTGGTCCATCTCTCCAGTAAAAAATCCTTATCAGGAAAAATGGAAATGAAGATATTATTTATTATTTTCACATTGTACTTGAATTGTAGTAATCCATTCCTAAATGTTAGGGTATGTGTCTTAGATGGCAGTTCTAAATAGGTATCCCATATATAAACTTGAGACAAATCATAGAAAAATGTATGAATTTTATGTCTTTCTATTATGTACAGCTTGTTAAGGTTCAAATTCAGGAAAATATGACTGAGAAGTCATCTAAAAAGAGCTCACTAACGGCTAAAATGGGTGCTCATCAGCAACAGTCTGAACCAGCTGTTACTCACAAAGAACCATGCCAGAAAAAACAGCTGACCAAACTTGAAGTTAAAAATCGGACCATATTTTTTCCTGAGACAAAATCTGGGGAATATTCAGGTAAATTCTAACTTAGGTATATTGGTATCCTTGGGGCACATGTTTTTAGTGCTAACAGGGAGAGAGACACATATATACAGAGAGAATAAAATAAAAAATCAATTCTAGCATTAACATTAAGAGCCTCAGTGTTGCAGTGGTTAAGAGTGCAGTCCTGCAAGCTACTCCTACTGCAATTTGGCTAGATTGAATCCCACCAGTCTCAAGGTTTACTCAGCCTTCCATCCTTCCAAGATGGATAAAACGAGGACCCAAATTGTTGGGGGCAATATGCTGACTCTGTAAACCGCTTAGAGAGGGCTTTAAAGCACTATAAAGCGGTATGTAAGTCTAAGAGCTATTGCAAAATCTTTTCACTGTCTTTGCTGTGTCTTTCTTAGATTTAGCTTTTCTCAGGAACATTTCCTACATATGGTTAAAGTTTTTGAGGGAGAAGCTAGGTTTGAAAAGGAGGCACCAAAGGCAGCAAAGTGCTTCTGCTTTGGCCATGGCGGCTTGGTGCAAAAGATGAAAGAATGGTGCAGGGTACTGGGAGAGAAAGCAGTTGACAAATGAATGCTTGCCGGGGGCAGCTGAAGCTTCCCGGGATGTAGAAAACAGGCCCAGAATCATGCAAGCCTGGGGTTTCTTGTCATCCCTCAAGGCAGAGTGCAGGATGGCCCAAAAGGCAGAGATAAGGGGGAGGGGGAGGTAGTTGAAGACAGTCCCTTAGCTTACTGCGGTTCGGGGCTGGGAGAAACCATATCTGGAATGGCTTGGCTTGGGATGGGTAGTCACTTAATTACCTGCAACTCTCGGTTAACAATCACAATGCTGAGTGTTGGGATTGTCATTAGTTGGGAAGTTGGGAAGTCAGTTGGGAAGTCATTGTGGTCAAATTATATCTCACTTTATAACTGTACCCGACTTAACAATGGAAATTCTAATCCCATTGTGATAAAAAACAACAACCGAGGAGTACTTGCATGAACTGCTGTGCGACTCTTCAGATTCAGCCTTCAGAAAATGCTGGAGGAATATTTGTCTTCTGTAGGAAAGCAACAATACTATAGCTACAACTTCTTACCACTCCTGACCAAATAAGCAGTTTAGATGTTCAACAAACTGCTTGTTTCTATGGACTGCTGTGAAATTTACCATTAGCATTTTATTGTTTGGCCATTTTATTTTACAGAAAAATACCTAGAAATTGAAAATAATGGAGATGAAAATTTGAAGTGGTTTTTGACTTCTTTTGCACCACCATATGTCAAGGTTAGTAAAAAAAAAATCTGGTTTTCAAAGATTGGGACAAAAAAAATTATAGAAGAAAAATTTCTACAGAAGTTCTAGTAAAGAAACAATCTGCTCATTTAAGCAGTTTGTGTTGTGTTTTTATTGATTTTTGCAGTCATTCTCTGCAACTATTTATTAAACATGGTTTATTCAAAGCACTATGTAGGTTAACATGCTTTTCTTCAATTAAAAAACTAGTTAACCAGGACATATGAGCTACTGTAATTACAGCTATTGCTAACTTACATATCGCTGATATAAAAGCTTGGATCAAATTGGAAAGTGAAATCATTTATATTAAATGTTATTTTCACATTATTACAGAAAACAACTTCATATTTCATTCAGTAATATTGATTGCTTTAATAAGAAAGTATTTTCTTACATACAAGAAAAGTTTGCTACATACCATATGTAGAAAAGGAGTTACATCACCAGAACAGCAGGTGTGGATAGAATGTTTTGTAAAACTCTGTTTAATAAAAACCTCCTTTTTGTTTTAAGAAAACACTTTAGAATTGTCTAGAAAACCCACGATTCACCATGTCATTGTTTTAGAGATAAACAGAATGACCATGGGTGGACAAAAAAGCACTGGCAGAAGGAGTGAGTTCTGACTTCCAGACAGTTTCCAACTTGATTTTGCTTGTGGGAAGCTGGCAGAGACCGTCAGAAATCACATCACTGGATTGCGGTGGTGTGGCACTGCTGCACAGCTATTTTGCCAACACAATCCTTGAGATTTCATTCCTATGGGAGTAGTGGGTTCTGGATTTTGGATGCATTCTTTAAAACAGCTCATTTGAGGTACTTTGATTAAACAAATGTTGCCCTATGACTGTTTCACCCTGTTGAAGGTTACAGACAGACAAACATATAGTAATATATAGATTTAATGCTTTCGAAAATGTGTTAATTAAAGACAGTATCTATCAGATTTAAAACCATCAACCTTAGTTTGTTCACATACATATGAAATTCATTTGTTGAATCAAGAAATGATAGATAGATGAAAGTTGAAATAATTTTAAGTATTTCATAATAACAATATTGATCAGAAAAACAATTTTCACATAATGGTTACATCATGAAATCAATATATTACTGAAACTCATCTCTAGTCAATCAAAAGTAATGCAATGAAAGATGATTTAAACACTGCTTTATATAACTAATAGTTTTTATTAATAATTGTTTTATTTTAGGATATTGATGAAAGTGGAGATGTTTACAGAGCTACATATGCTGCTTTCCAATGTTCCCATCTTTCGGGTACTCTTGAAATTTGTGGAAAAGAAAAAGTAAGTCACTATTTGATCATGTTCATATTAATTAATTGCCTTTTTAACTAATTTTACTTTAAAGGAAGAGAAGATGTCCCAAACTCCTAGGTTATAGTTGATAAAACTGTTCCTCAAGACAGGTTGTTGTAGAAACTTCTATTTTGAAAATAAATCAAGCATATCAGTAAGATTTTATTAGTTAGCCATAAATGTACGAAAGCAGGGTGTGATGGCTCAGTGGTTAAAGACCTTGAACTTGTCAGCCCAGGTTCAAGATGAAAGTGCCATAGAAGAGCTAAACTCCTGTTAACAGAGATGAGCACTGCCCCCTAGAGTCAGAAACGACTGGACAGTGGAAACCTTTATCTTTAGATGAAAGCATTGTTCTTCGAGTACATTGTATAAAATGAATGCTGTACATTTCCAATTATTCTGAAGTAGTTACTATTCCATTATCTTTGCCCCTTATGCATTCAGGAATCATAGTTTACTTGCCTTCACATTCTGTATGAATCATGTTACTAGGGGATATTGAGAGCCAGACTTTCAAGGCCAAAATATGATTAGGTACAAACAGGAATTAAGATTAGATACAGACCTTAAAGCAACTATGTCTTTATGTTGACATGACTAAGTTCTGCAGCTAATGTGCAAACCATGGACAAGATGTGCTTAGTTTAAGGTATTTCCAATAGATGCTCTTTGGGTGCTCTGAATCACACTTTGCCTTAGGGGGTCATCTGCCATCCATTATTAGCAAGATTAATTTTAACTTTGTTACCTTTGCCATATATTATGGCAGTTCTGGCAGTTGAGCAGAAAAGAATGGTGAAATACATGCCTAAAATACAAGATTTTTTTCTTTTTCAAAAATTTATCAAAAGTTCATTTTCATTCTGTTGTTTTCAGAGGATATTGATATTCTAAAGTCCTTGGTCCATTAAAAAAAAATCTTCCTTTTTCTCTATGGCATATTTTCCTTTTCTTGATTCAAACAGTGAAGAGTGTTTTCTACACAAATTTATAAGTAAGGAAGTGGAACAGGTCAGAGGCATAAGACAAGGCAGTAGGACAGCTCCTTCTGGGAAATTAGGCTGTTGCCATCTGTATTACCTACAATTAGTTTCATCCCCCGCTCCCCCTCCTACCGCCATCCCAACCTAACCATTTATGGATAATATATATTTTAATAGCGACCACTAGGTGATAGTAAAGAACAACAGATGCAGCTTTTATATTCCCAAATGGCTGGCGGGAAATTCCTGAGTAAATAGAAAGGCGACATTATGATCATGGACCACTTGCCAATTAGCTCTCTGCCAATTTTGTGAATACAGTCTAGTTCACATGTTCTCCCTTGCCATAATGAGCCAGTGTGGGATTAGTAATTAATATGTTGTTCTGGCATAGAGGCAGCCCAGATTGAAGTCCATCCTTAGCCACAGAAACTTACTGAGGAATTCATTGTCTCTCAGCCCAAACTACCTTATATGGTTGTTGTCAGGAAGAGTGAAGGAAGTGTTAATTTCCTCTGACATCCTAAAAAGAAAAGGCGAGATAAACTCAACATTAAATTACTTCTGGTTTAATGTTAGCTATATGATGCAGGCATTATTTATTTGTTAAATATATATGCCTCCTGATTCTCCAATCCATAGTTGATAGTTTAGTATGTCTAAACTCACCCAGTTGCTGCTATGTCAGCAAACTGCTTAAACAAATTAGTTTAGAGTGTCAGCAGAGCAGAGCAACTCTGCTAGTAAGGACTGTGTTTTCCTTCATATATGAGACTTGTACTAAAGTCTGTATTCAGTAATGCCTGTGTATCTTATTGCATGATAGAAAAGAGAATAGCAATACTGTACTAAAGACCAGAATATTTTTTGCAAATATTATTGACACATGTCACTACTGCTGTACAAACTTCGTTGGCTGCCTGTTGGCTTCGACATGGAGTCAAGGTGCTGGTTATTACCTTTAAAGCCCTTTTATAGCATAAAACCTGTTACTGAAGTTTCTGCTTACCCATTGTGTTTGAACCGAGTTGATGAATTCCAGATCCCTTCATTAAATGTTGTCATTTTATGAGACCTATTCAGTGTACCTTCTCTTCTCCCACCTTCTGGAATAACATCCCTCCAGAGATACAGACAACATGTTGTCTCCTGAGGGTCCAAAAAGCCTTTAAAACCTGGCTTTGTTTCAGGCCTGGGGTTAATATGTTGTTTGGGGGAGTGCAGATGTGGTTGGTTTTAATGTTTGTTTTAGTCCAGACAGTCTTGTTTCATTTTCTTTTTGTTTTTAATTGTTTTAATTATTAATTATATTTTCTAAGCCACCCATAGTTCATTGGGTGAACTTACTTAAACAAGTTTTGCAATTTTTAAAAAAATAAAATTATGTAATGTTCAAATTCTATTAATTCAATTAAGTTTGGTAAAATAGTCGTACATTCATGATTTTCTAATTTTTTTGATAGATTATAGTGTCATTTCTACCTAGAGACAAAGGACATTATTCTCAGTTTTGGGATCTTGAGTGTCATCCATTGCATGAGCCTCATTTGACAGACAAATATAGACTTCAGTTTTGTGGAATGGTAAGAATATGAATGAGGTATTTAACTTTTGTTTGAAGTAGAGTCATAATTATAAGATTCCTTTTACATAGAATGGAAGAAGAAGAAAACACCCCTATGGTAAAACAATTTGTGTGTTTATGTCTAATTGCTTTCTGATTAAAGCCTTAAAATGAACTATTTAAATAGAATATTTCTGTGAAATCTAATGTTACATACTTTGTAAAATAAAATAGCAGCATTTGATAAAATACTAGCACCTACCTCTTACATCTTTTCCTACGCTCTAATAAGTATGATACTAACCTTAGTATGAAAGTATCAGTTTTAAGAAGTAGTTCTGGTTTTCTTAATTTCTGTAGAATAAAATTAGTTGGTTGATTCTATTTTTGAACAATTAATGGGTACAAAAAAGCATAACACTTCTCTAATTATATTTTGTAATTTATGTATTGTAACAGAGTATTCTAAGCAGTAAACAGTTAAAAAACAAAGTATCCACATCATCATTGGTAAAAATCAATATTCGAGATGTATCACAAAGAAGAGAATACCTCAGTATATTTGATCACAACATATGGTATGTAAATTGGATGATTTATAAAATACATTTCTGCATATTCATTCTTTCTAAAGAAAGTAAATTCTCAATGTTTTAAATGTAAATTCTAGTTAGTAGCATTTTGTAAGATCTACAAACTGCTATGTAATAAAATCAAGGCCATAGATTTGCCTTGTACAAGGATTTGATTTTTAGTGTGATGTGTGATCTACTATTTTGATTCATGAATCCTGATTTATGGTATATAACATTATGTACAAGCCAAACCACTACATGGTTATTTTACAACCATGGTTAAATATGGCTTAGCATGATGATAAAATATAAATGGTGCTTTTCAGTCATACATCTCTAAAAATCAAAGTTTATTAAGTGTAATCCCAAACAGAAAATGCAGTTTTATTTTGCGAGCATGAAAAATAATTCAGATGTTCCTTAAGACTTAAACAGTGACATGGATTGGTCTTATAGAAGACATTTTGTAGCTTTAAGTAACTTCCCAATTACAAATACCAATTAAAACAAAGGATTATTTTTAGTAGCGTTTTTCTTTTTTTTAAATCAGGAAAGGGGTATATGCCCAAGAAGATGTCTATACATTTCCTCCAACTAAGGTTGGCGAATCAAGTACATTGAAAATCAGCATGAAGAATTATTCTATGTCTTCCTGCCAGGTATATTGACTTCTAAGCATTGTTTAAAGTTGCATTTGATAAATCTTCACACTAGCCTACCTAACGCTTAATATTTGTTCTCATGTTAAAATTATTTGGATCATTTTCTTTTACTAATTTACTTTCCAGTAGAAAGTAATAATTATTAAAATTGGAAACCATATGAAATGTAAATCCTAATATTAAAATATGTATCATAATTTGTAGGCCAAGCTTAGCTATTATATTTTTTTCTCCCTGGGACCTGCATATGACTGTTTTAATTGAAATGTATGTCTCCTGAGGGATTATATACTTGCTGGGTAATAAATAAAATAACTCAAAATATTTTAAATAATTATTAAATTACAGCTCAATTTTAGAAGTCCTGGAGAGCCTTTTTATATCAAGCATTCCCATTATAACTTGAGGTGAGTGAAAATGTATTTTTTTTTCTTAAGACAGTTGGTAGAAGGCATACAGATACTCCTTTATTTACAATTTGTCATTTTATGACTGTTTGAAGTTAGGATGGCCGTGGAACAGTTATTTTATGGCCCATGAAACAGATAGGATGGTTGTGCCTACAGAGGGGGAGGTGGTGTGATAAACTACATTGAAACAGCAGTTTTGAAGGAAGGGAACATATATCCAAGGAGAGGGACAAGACAAAAACAACACAGCTTGTATCTGGATCAAAGACAGAGAGTTAGGATAGCCACTTCCTATAATCTCTCAGGGTAAATCCATGATGGTGAGGGACAAATATAGGGTAATCTGGCAAGATTCTGTGTGAACAAATAAAGAACTGAACTTTGGCTGCATTTTTCTATGTGGTTCTTGAGCTGGGTTGACAATATCCCCAGCCTTCATAAATGGATACACTGCCCCCACTCCCCAATCATATGACTGCATGCCTGGCAGGTTAGCTTTATGACTAGTTGTCGTGTTCTGTGGGTACTTCACTAATGTACATCTACCGGATTCACAATATTTATTCATATCTCACCTATTTTTATAATAACTCAAGGTGATGAATGTATACAACCCACCTTTTTCCTCCTATTTTCCACACAACAACTTGTGAGGTGAGTTGGGCTGAGAGAGAGTGGCTGGCCCAAGATCACCCAGTTGCCTTTCATAGGTAAGGTGGGACCTGTGAAAAGGCCAAAAAAATAACGGTCATATTATTATTAAATAACAGTCTAGTCATATGGGTGCTTTAACTTACAAACACAATAACCATAATTGACCATAATTGCAAGTTCAGTTGCAGTTATAAACTGAGATATATCTGATGTTTGCTGTAGCTTTGGCTTGCTTTAATTACTTCCAAAATTCCAGTGATTTTAGATTTTATAATAAAGAACATTATTAGTTTCATTTATTGTTAAACATTTTAATATTAGTAATAATCTGGAATAGATTTTGCACCAACAGAATGAAAGTCATAAGAGAGATGGGTATCTGAAAAGTTTATATACTTGTAAAAATGAAAGTTTACAAAATATTTTACTGTTTTAGCCTTTTTTTATATGTAGAAGATTCAAAGTGAGCCACAATATTCTTCCATAAATTAATCAGTGAGAAAATCACTGTTTATAATATGGGTGTACAACCTGCAGCTTTAGTCACTAGAGACTGACCTACAAATTTTTCCTGCTGATTAACTTTATCACTTGGTTAGCATGACTTAGATTATTGATTCTGTAATCAAATTCCATCAAATAAATTGACCCCTGTTTCATTCTTCATTTTTGTGCTCCTACTTGAGTCACTGGGAGATAGAAACACAGAGGGCTAGTTATATGTACATTAGTGAGTGTGAATGCATTTAAATGTTTCTATATTAAACTTTGGAGTGAAAATGCTGGTTATCTATGGACTACGGCAGCAGCAAGCAATCTTTTTCCATTCATAGATTCACATTTTTAAAATAATTATTTGGGCCACTGAAAACAGCAGAGGAATATACCTGGTGTATAACAATATCAGAGTAAATAGAACTGAAGCATTGATAAATGAAAAAGTTTGCTGCCAAAATTTAGCACGACAGTCTGGGAATATACTGTATTTGGTACTACTTGTGACCCACAGTTTGCCTACTCTGTATTGGATTTTACAGCTTCTTTTTATTTGATTTCCCTAAGCACCCTTAGTTAGCAATAGCACTTAGACTTATATACTACTTTATAGCCCTTTCTAAGCGGTTTACAGAATCAGCATATTACCCTCAACAATCTGGGTCCTCATTTTACTGACCTTGGAAGGATGGAAGGCTGAGTCAACTTTGAGCCAATGACAATCAAACGCCTGGCAGTCAGCAGAATTAGCCTGCAATACTGCATTCTGACCACTGCACCACCACGGTTAAGTTCTTATCAGACATGTAGGGGTGTCTTGAATAGTGTTGATGTTTTTGAAGAAATTGTTATCATCATGAACTAAAAATAGTCCTTGCTTAAAAATCATTTGTTCATCATAGTTCTAAATTGTGACAGCATTGAATGAGTGGTACTTACAACTAATCCTAAAAATTCAAGCCATTGCACCACTCCTGTGGTCATATAACTGCGATAATGGTGCTTCACAACTAGCTTGTACTTTCGAAAGTTGCAACATTCTTGCCATTTGTGCCTTTCCTGCTGTCTGACCCGCAAACAAAATCAATGCAGAAGCCAGTAGGGAAGGTCGCAACTCACTCCAGTAGGTGCCCCTGGCCTCCCTCCATACAGTGAGGTGTCCTGCTTCCCCCATCTTCCCTGTATTTGCTTGGGTCCCTCCTTCCTCTGGCCTCCTTTCATGTGGCATAATGGCCTCCTACCCTGGCCCCACATCATTCCTGTGCCCGTTTTATTCAGCCTCCTTTTGCCTATCCACAGCCGACAATCCCCCCGGCAGCAATCCCACAGTCTTTACCTCAGGCTCCCACTGCTTCCCACACAACAGTTTGTGTGTCCTGGAGTTAACAACAGCAGTTGGGTCTGCCGGGATTGTTATCACTAAGAATTAATGATCACATGACAACATTCTTTACAACCATATTGTTAATGATGGCAATCCTGGTTCCAACTGCCTCATACCCCAAAGACTACTTGTGTACAACTAAGAATGTAACCCATATAGACAGTTTCTGTTTCCTCTCCAGAATAGCACAATCAGCTGACAAGCTGTAATATACTATTATGATAAGAAAATATTCTGCTGGTAATAGACCTCCAGAACTTTGTTTTTCTCAATCTAAATAAGTTGAAGAAGTCTGTTAAATGCTCATCTAATTCTTACACATTTTCTCTCACAGATGTCACCACTACTGCAATTTACCAGTCCAATTCAAACCAAGGTCCCCAGGCGTTTTCAAATGCTTATTGGTGGTTGAGACAGATAAAAGTGGAACTCTTACTATTCAACTAATTGGTGAGGGTCTGGCAGAAAAATAGTTAAATACTTTGTTAACCATGCACACTATGACTAAATTATTAAATTTCCATTTTTGTATACAAAATAAATTTATAGGTAACTTAAGTGTTTGTAAATTTTAATAAAGTAAATTTATTAATGTATGCTATCATGGAACCAGTGCACTTTTGCTGTTGAAAGCAGCAGTGTAAGTAACTTTTGTTTTGATTATGTCTTCTCAAATGACAATGAATGCATTTTTTAAAAAAAATAAAGCTTTCTTTAAATATTTTACCTTTTATTGTGTTTATTGCTAACTCCTCTTTATATCTTCTACATGAATATTTTGTATCTAATAAAATCAAACTGTATAACTTTCAACTGTATTGTTGAAAGATGCTACCAAAGTTATGTGTCCACACCTGATTTGCTCATTACTGCAGTACAAGTTCCCATAATATGGTCTTAGGCCAGATAGCAATGGTGTTATTAAATCTCATCTAGGAATGTTAAAAGATTGAACTAAAATTTGTATGTTTAAAAGTGGCAAAGGTTCTGTGAATGTTTTCGATTAAATCATTTCAGATGGACTAAAAATGATAACATTGTTACAAAGCATTTTTTTTAATACAGTAATTTTCTCAAGGGCAGTTCTGGATACTTTCACAAGTAACCGTTAAATCTGTCCAGAAGTTGAGTAATATATAATGGTTCCAAGTAGACCACTTGATTCCAGCTGATTTGAGAACAGTAAAGTAATTGTATGACCTGTGTTGAAACTCTTGGCAGTCAATACTGTATAACAGATCATTGACTATTGTAATGAGCATTGGTGCTACAGACTCTACTACAGATATACAGATTATAAGAAATCTCTGTTTGATTGTTCTGTTTGGAACTAGCTGCAGTTTATGTGTATTATGTTTCCTAGAAGTGTTACTAGAATTTTATTAAATAAGCTATAGATGTATCAGCAGGTTTCCCACAATCTTCCTGCCCAAATACTATTTTCAGCAGCACCCACTCTGCTATTTATGGAGTTAACAGTAGTTTTCATGTTCACCCCCCATCTCTGTGAGAACAGACATTATATTCTTCTCAGTCTCTCTCTGTTGTCTTGGAGGAGACGATGAAGGCAGGACTTTCTTGGGTGCCATCCAAGCAATTAAAAACAGACCTTCTCGGATATCAAACCAGAAGATAAACAACTATTTCTGCTTTGAGTAGTAGCACTAAATAGTCTGTTGGGATAATAACATATCAGAGAGTGAGAGAATATTCCAATATCTGTCTGACTGCAACATCTCAGCTAGGTGTCCCCTAAGTAAACCTGAAGGATTTAGGTGCAGTGGAGAATGCTGGCTTCAATATGGGGAACAGAGAGGAGAGCATTAAGCCATCCTGCCAAGGACTGCTATCTCTATGCAGCTGTTTGAGAATCTGCTTCTTTACATGACAGAAAAACTAAGAGCCATAAAAAAGAGCCATTGTAAGTGTGTTCAGGTTTTCACTCTGGTAGAAACCATAATCTTATTTTTAGATGGTTTTTAAAAGCAGTGAAATGTGGGCAAGGATTTTAAATTTTCAGATGTAAAGCTAAACTTTTATAACAGATATGTTAAGCCCTGTTGAATTTTGTAAATTTTATTTCTGAGAGGTTTGCAAAAGATTGCGCTGGAGACAATTTTTTATCCTTGGGTAGGCAACTTTGGAGTACCTCTAGATGCTTGGGGCTCATGCCTTCATAATACCAATCTCTACATTGTGTTATAAGAGATCAACCAGTAATATAAACACCAAAAAGTAGTACACAGCTGTGACCCCTTTTTTCCCCTTCTTTCCCAATCCATAATATGAGTATGAGGTAGTTATATAACTCTGATTTTTTCCCCACTCTTCAGCTTGTGCGGATTTTAGCTGCACTAATAGCACTGGAAATGTCCTTTGTTCCTTGAGGAAACTTGAAAGTTCTCTGGCAAATACACTATGAAGTTGGAAGGAGCTCTCCGGAACACACTTGGGAATCAAGCCTTCAAACTCTTTGTGTTAATTTGTATGATTTCCAAATTGGAATGCTGAGGGCCATATTGAATCTTTAATAAACAGTAGGTTCATTAGGTAAGTAATTGTAAGAAAATAGTCCTCTGTAATGAAATAAAATCAGCAGGAGGGTTACTAGTCTACTTCCTTTCTTACCTTTCTTTCACATATCCTATAGGGTAGCGGTAGGTAATACTCATCCTGCATAGAATTCTCTCTTTGTGAACATTCTGTCACCAGTCAAAGCTGTCCAGTATGTCATGGAGTATTGTGGTTGTGTCAGAGAAATAAAAAGAGATTAGAAGGCTACAAAGAACTGAGAACAGGGGAGTAAATAGTGTTTAGGAGGAGAAAAAAGTTAAAGAAACTTTTATCAAAAGGTCTGTTACAGCTGGAACAAGATGTTTGTGAGAAAGATCGTTGGGTGTTCTCTGTAACTTGCTTGATACTACAAATATTCAAATGCTTATTTTGTAGCTACTAGATAGTACATTCATGAGATAATACAATTCTTTCAGAACATGTAAAATCTATGCCAGGAAATGTTAGGGACAGTTTTATAACACCCACAAGGAATATTGTACTAAATGAAGTCACTAAATTGCATTTTCACAAAAGTTTCCTTGGAAAATCCATCCAAGCCTTTAATGAGAAGCATCGATTTCTTTTTGGTTCAGATTTTTTCTTCTGAACATTTTTCTCTTGTTTGTGGGCTATGGACATTGCATAGACCGAATAGAATGATTAGAGCCTCATCACTGGGCACAGAGTACCTGTTCTTTTGTAATTCAGCAGTTATCATTTACCAGAAGGAAATTTCTGTTTGCTTATATGCATTTAAAGAATGCAATCTCTCATTTTACATATTTGAATGAAAGGCAACTTAAATAAAGTTTTCAATGAAAAATTCACACAGACATAATTAATAAAGCATTACAAAGTACTTATGCATCATTCAGATAAATTTAAACTATTTTGTCTAGATGTGTCAATAAGAGAAACAGATTACATATTTGTCCCATATTTGCAGCAAATAATTTCCTCAGTACTCTTACTGATCTTGAAGTGCATTTGAAAGTTTATTTTCCACTAAGTGGGAGCCACCTGTACCTGAATGGAGCCCAGTTGTGGAATACTTCTAAATATTGAAGTGGAGGATGTTGCCATAACAATATACAAACCAGCAGTGCATAGCAAAACTCATAAATAGTAGGATCATCTTGATGCATGTACTGTACAGGTAGTCCTCAACTTATGATCACAATTGTGCCCAAAATTCATGTTGTTAAGTGAGAAATTTGTTAAGTGAATTTTGCACCATTTTACGACCTTTTTTTTGACACATTTCTTTAGGGAATCATTACTGTTCAATTAATAACATGGTTCTTAAGTGAATCTGGTTTCCCCATTGACTTTGCTTGTCAGAAGATAAAAAGGGCTCACACGACTTTGGGATACTGTAACCATCATAAACGTGAGTCAGTTGTCAAGCATCCAAATTAAATAATGTGACCATAGGGATGCTACAATGGTCGTAAGTGTGAGAAATGTTTATAACTCACTTGTTTCCAGTGCTGTTGTAACTTCAAACAGTAACGAATGAACTGTTGTAAGCAGTGGTGCGTTTCAAAAATTTTTACCACCGGTTCGGTGGGCATGGCTTGGTGGGAGCACTTTGTGCTTTGCGTGCGAGAGCGCACTAAATGTGCACTTTGGCAGGTGCAGAGGCTTTCCGACTCACCACCTGCAATCCTGTACTCTCCCTATTGCTTCAGCAGCTGCTGCGCAACAATCTGCTGTGCCACGTAAAGCAGCTGTGCCTCAAAAGCAGGGAATGAAGGTTAGTATGGGAGCATAGGTGGGCCCAACAGCAGAGCATCGGAGAGAACTGGTTCAGTCTCTGCTGCTCATCGGCGCTACTGGCTTGGCAGAACTGGGCCAAACTGGTAGAATACCACCACTGGTTGTAAGTCGAGGACTATCTGTTGTTATCTAGACCGCTGAAATCATTGGGAATGCACATTCCACTTTAAACAAGAGTGCCAGCCATTTTAAATACCATGTCAATACCATTTTAAATACCATGTTTTTTTCTCATGTGGTCCATGTTCACCACTGGACCTCATAGAGTAGATAGTTGGGTCTAAATGTTTTCAAGTTTGATTGTTTATCATATGGGTCTATCAGTGGTTATTGGATTATTTAGGTATGTATCTCCCTCCACATCTATGGGATATACTTACATCCAAGCAGTTCTCATACTGCTAGGATAATAAGATGAATCTATCTATCTATCTCTCTATCTACCATGTTTCTCATATAATAAGGCCAGGTCTTATTTTTTTTTGAGCCCCGAAAAAATGGCTAGGCCGTCGTTTCGGGGGTGACTTAATTGCCCCCCCCTTGCATCTTCGGGTGGGCGGGCAGCGACGGCTTGGATGTTGACCTCGGTGTTGGTGGGGCACTTCGTATTGGGGTCAACGCAGGCAGCACCATATCCGGGTGTGCAACAAAAGTACTTCCTAACGGCAAGCCACCCCACCATTCCCCCCCATTTCGCATGTTTTAATATAGGCCTTAATATGGGGGGAGGGGCTTAATTTCATTTCATGCCTATAAAAACATGCTGGGACTTCCTATTGGGGGAGGCCGTATTGTTGGAGAAACGGTAAGTGTACATATCTTAAAAGTTGTCAAGTTTGAAAAACACTGATATAGTCCTTTGCTGCAATTTAATGTTAATTAATCTTCAATTATTTTCTCAGTAGATTATACCTACTTTTTGAAAGCTTTGCAAAATATGGAAGTTCAGCAGATAGACAGACTACAGGCATTTCTCATATATAATACTATATTTGCTATATTCTGTCCAAATTATCTCCATTCTGAGCCAAACGTTTCCACAAATGGCATTTGCCAGGTTTCAATTTCATATATTTTCAGTGCAAAAGCTGCCTTTTAAAAAATGCCTCTGTTGTTATTTTAAATTGTTTTTTTAATTATTATTACTTTTTTTAGCTCCTGGTGACAAGTGCCATTTGAACTTCAGTACCACCCACACTTTCAATGCAATAGTGTGAATAGGCTTCAAAATTCCTTTGGGTTTTCCAAGCTTTTGTACTCTGATATGGTTCACACAGACAAAAGACTACAAGAGTTCCATTTATCCACCTAATAGTTAAAAGACAAAGGGGGGAGAGTTGGGTGGGAGAGAAAGAGAGAGACTTAAACTGAAGTGCCCTCTTACAAGTGTATTAAAACCCATTTTATTTACTCTCAACTTCCAACATGCCTCAGGCAGCTTATCATGCCATCTTAGCAAATTAACTCATGTTGGGCACAAGCCCTGCTCCTAACAGTCACACAATACTCAACACAAAATCTGACATTTTAATCACTTGAATCACATGTAGATAAATTATCTGTACTCCTTAGTATGTATAATGGCCTGTCAAAGTATAGCTGGTGAATATTTATTAGTGCTTTGGTGAAAGAATCCCATGATTTGAAAAAATGAACTTACTTGAGAACTAGCTGTTACTGCCTGCAATCTAATTAGAAATTCAGACAGTAATAGAAATGTTGTTGCTACTTCTGTTTTCCAGTTTTCCAATAAGGATAGCACTTTGAATGTTTTTAAAGTATACTATTAAACTATCTTTTTGTAATTTTTTGTAATTATTATCTTACTTCTTTGATTAACATTGCTTTGGTGTTTTTATTGTATTAATATTAAAGTATCAACATTTAACATCACCTTGACTGTGCTCGCTTGTTCACAGAACTTTACACTCTGCTAGACTGAAAAACGACTGAATCTTCCAATTAATTGCCACATGAAGATGAGAATATAACTGCTTTTATTAAACTAAAAGCAGTAAGCACTTGGGACCCATCAGTCTCCCTATGTCATCTGACATGGTGAGAAACTTACTATTAGTGAGGAGCATCTTATAAGTCTGGGGGATGGGTTGGAAATATGTATTATACTTCACCATGTATATCATTTTAATCGAGTACTTAGCCATAGTATGTTAACATTCCAATTTTTTATACCATCTTGTAAATTTGTGTCCTTCATTTAGAATTGCTATACATGTAACCATTGTTTAAGTAATCATTCTGGAAAGAATAAATTACGTATTCAATAAAGATTTTTTTCAAAAACATGTAGTATACATGAAGGATTGTATCAATAACTAACTACAAGATACTTATTTATTCCTGGTAATGAACATTTTTATAAGAGCTCATTGGATGCAGCCAAGCCCCCAAATTCTGAGCTGAAGCAAGGTAATAAAAGGTAGTGGCAAGGTGTTTGATTTGAATCTTTCTGACCAATCCTGAGCATCAATAAAGCTCCAGTTCTGATTATGGAATTCTGGGGCACTATAATGGCTAATATCATCATAGTACAGTACCAGCAAAATACACACTTTGCAACTAATTTCTCCATATTATATTGGGGTAGAATATAGCAGAAATTTTTCCAATTCTTCCTCGGGATCTGAGCATCACTGCAATGGCACCAGTTCAGGCCATTATGACTGGACTTGCAACTAGATCAAATAATCCCTGTATGCTCCTAGCTCTGTTTGTACCTTTCAAAGCTGGAAACAGTAATAACAATTCTTAGCCTGCATTTAATATATTAGGAAGATTTGTAGGATTTTTGTTGTTGTTACAATGTGTTGGTAATCAGTAACCTTTCTAGCATTCATAAAAACAATGACAAGTAGAAATAACTGTTAAGACTTTTTTCTATACTGAAGAAAAGCTTTCTTAGAAAAAATTAATTTTTTTATCACAGGTCAGCAATCCAGCCTAAATAAAGCTTATTAAGAACTTAGTCTACCAAGTTAGTCTTTGAAGTCTGTACATTTCTTTAGTGTAATCTACTAGAAGCTGATTTCGATAGATGGAAGCATCTGGCTGGTCTGAGATTAGCCTAAATCTAGTTAGTAAGTGAATGGATGATTTCCAGGACTTTCTAGTAGTTGACTGGAAAGCTAAATAGCATCCCCGCAGTGACAAACTGTTTCTCTACAGCAGGGCTCTAACTCATGGCCCACGGGCGGGATGTGTCACATGCTGACCACGCCCGGTTTAGCCAAGGGGAAAAAGTCCCAATACATCATGTGATGCTGCCGTGATGGTGTGAGTTTGACACCCCTGCTCTACAGTATTATTGCTATCTTGTCCATGCATCTCATCTCAAAGAATACTTCATTTTACACCAGGTTTGCATCACCAATGTGTTTGCTACTGCAATTCCTACGTTTGAGCAGCATAGCCAAAATTTCCACTAGCCTTAAATTAGGATGCAAGATGGACTGGCTTTGGGTTGGAAATTATGTTGTCCTTCATTTTTTGGCAGTGTGTTTATATATAGTTTGTCTTTTATCTATGTGAAGATGCAAAATTCTGGTCTAGGGCACATGTAATAGATTTTTGCAATTGAGTCCCATAGAAAAGAGAATCAGTGGAAATAAGATTAGTTTTATTTAATAGGTCACAAAGCCCAATAAAGAAGAGCATTCTAAATATAGTTTATTTTCTAAACTAGGTTGTTTTATTTCACTGCAATGAAGGTAAAACTAGTTTGCTGGGTTGAACATATACTGTTTATGGTTGTGCTGGCTGGGGATTGTGTGGAAATCAAAACGCACCTGGAGGCTTCAACTTTGAAACATGCAATTGTAGAAAGTTATTGTCAGTGAAGATCATCCCCAACTCTAGAAATGTGCATTTGAACGGCTTCTTTTGGAGCTACAAAAACCCTTTTTTTCTTGCGGGATGGGCAAAGTCCTAAGGAGTGCCTTGTTTGGCGATGTGCTATTATGAGCAATTGGACGATATTCTCCATAGGGTCCTTTTTAAAAAAGTACAGCGAGGTAGGCTTGGAAGGCCGAGGAGGAATTGCGTGCACGATCGCCTCCCCAAAGTGCTCCACAGATTTTCGCGCGCTAAGCAGGAAGGTCGAAACTGAAGCGGGGCATCTCCCTGCTTTCGGTGAAGACGCTTAGAACCGCCTCTCACGGCGAAATTTGGAAGCTGGTTCCTTCAACAGATTTATCTCCCCCCCCCACCCCACCCCAAATGTATTTCCCAGAATTTCCCCAATAAATTCTCAGCCTCCAGCCGAAGGGAAGCAAATCGACTTTGAACCTAGGTCCCCGCCCGCGTCTTCGCTTCTAAATCGGCCGAGGCCGAGGCGAACTTAAAGAGGGTTAATGAACTACGGCCAAGTCGCGGCCTTCCCTTTTGACGGGATTTTTTTTTCCGGGGGGGCGGAATGGGTGGTGGTGGTGAGACAAAAGCTCCCCGAATACAACAGATCTGCAGCCTCGAGAAGCGTGCGGAGGAGTTTGCACCAGGGTGGCCGAGCACCGCGTTGGTTGCTCTTTGCCGAAAGGGGTTGCGGCGGAATATGACCAAAAAGACTCAGGCAAGCCCCCGCGGGAGAATAACTTTTCTTCCCTCGCCACTGGACCAGTTGGCGGGCAGAGGCCGGTCCGGCTCCTTTGCACATCCGACCCTGCAGGTGTCAGTAGAGGCTGCGAATAGGCGAGCGAGGGGCTGGGCAGGAAGCTCGTCCTCCCTTCTCCCCCTCCCTCCCTCCCTCTCTCCCGCGGCCCCTCTCCTTTCTTCCCGCGGCTCCGGGTCTGCTGCCTGCTGTCACGAAGAGCCAGACTAGCTGCAGCCGGGCAGCAGCCGAGGAGGGAAAGGAGAGGCTGGAGGAGCTGGGAGCAGCAGACGCAGCCTCCGCGCGCAGGAAACAGACTGAAGGGAGGAGGAAGAGGCGGCTGCGAGGGTCTTCAGCTGCTCTGCGAGAGGTAGCCCTCCGCCCTGGGGCGGGTGAGATGGAGGGGCTTTCGGAGGGAAGGTGAGTGCGGACAGTCTGGCGGGCTTTTCCTTCTCCAGCCTGTGCCTGGCGGCGGGATGCGGGCGTCGCTCCCCGCCAAGGCAGAGACAGGAGAGTTTGCTGCTTCAGGACGACGACCTAGACAGCTAGCAACTAAGTGTCGGGCAAAGTGAGGGGGAGGCCCAAGTTAAGGTCTGGGGTTGTTAAAGGGACCAGGCGCTGCTGGGCTTGCTCCGGGGAAGGTATCTCGCCTTCTCCTTTGTGTCTTGGGTTGCTGCCGACCTCCTGGCTGGGCAGGCGAAGTGCGCGCGGGAGCCAAGGGGATGCGCGGATGCTGGCGGGCTGGCAGGTCTCCCTCAGCGAAAGATGCGGTCGGAAAACGCCGGTTCAATCGAGGGCACTGAGGTTTAGGCTCTTGACAGTGGCCGTACTTCTCCAAACTGCGTTTGCCCGCCAAACTTGGCCAGATTTGGACTCCTCGCCTGTCTTTAAGGAGACCAAAGGAGAGCAGGAAATCCAGAACGGAGTAACCCCGGCGGGGCTTCCCTTACCCGCTCGTGTCCCTGTTACCTCGTCAGCCAGGCTTCTTTCTTGGAGGCATGTCGCTACAAGAAGTTAGCCCCGTGCTCTGGCTCTTTTATTTAGTTCAAATGGAGGGTTTTGTTCGCCTTTGTCGAGGGCTTTGGGTTTCTCCGTGCGTGTCATCTGCGTGCTCCTGAGTATGCTGTTTGTGTTGTCTCATCCTTATATGGTAAATCAAGCTAGAAAGACGAAAGGCATACGTTTGAATTGGTAGTTTAGATGGGCTCTTCTGGAGATCTGAGGATCGTTTTAGCGTCGTGAGAGAATGGGAGCTGCATTTCGTGTAATTTATAAGTAACTCTTTATAGCGTGGGACCGTTTAATAAGAATGAAATGCATTACAGAAAAGGGAGACTTGACTAATTACTTTTCAGACCACCTTTTGAAGTATATGTAAATATTCTTGTCATCATTCGGAATAGTTAAATTTTCAATTCCCGATAGTAAAAACACGCCTGATTCTGTATTCCAGAATTGTCTGAAGAAACTATCACAAAGGGATCTTTGTGCTATGAAATTATATTATGGAATTATGTATGTAACTTTCATAGGAGAGGTGATAAGTGTCCACTTAAGACTGAACTGATGGGAAATCAATACTGATTGAAATGGCTTTTTCTCTTTGTACATATCTTTCAGTTTATATATGTTTAACACTTCATTAAGTTCAGTTTTGTTATAAATGATGATAAATTTATACATGTTTATTTATCTTACATATGTATAATTTTGCTTCCTTGATCATCAGAATATTTTAATGGCAAAGGTGTTTTTAAAAAGTTGAAATGAACATCGAATCAATCAGTAATTATGTATGTTGCTTTCCTATTTTGATCTTTTCTTCAGAGACAAACCTAGAAACTGCCCTTCTATATATAGCTTAAGTTAGGGTGACAGAAAGGTATGTTGCCTTTAAAGTTTGGCCATATAATTTTGTCCAAAAGATTTGTGTGTGTGTGTGTCTGTCCATGTTTACTTAGATGTAAACCCCTCCATGTTCAATACAACTATAGGTAGTTGTATGTAGTAGCTTACAACTACTTGTAGTTGAAAGTCCATGTAATGAGGATACTGACTTTTAACAAATGATTTTTAATAGCTTCTTGTTTCTAATTGTTCTTGATTATCATTTTGAATCTCCTTGCACTTCAAAGTTACTCTTGAAGCACAGATTTATATTTGTCTAATCTGGTGTAAGTCTCATTTAATGGAAATTTTATGTTTAGTTTTCTCCACAACTCTTTGCAGGTGGTACAGTTATTCTGGAGCTACTAGGAAGCATGTAAATATTGTGGTTTCCCTGTTACTGGAAATAAATGAGATATGTTATTGGTAAAGACATTATGAAGGATGGCATAATTAAAACTGGTGAATGTCCCAACTTCATTGCCAGCTGAAATAGTGACAAAATGTTCTGCATGTCTGTGTCTGTAAAGTACAGATATTAAGTTACTGACTGTGAATGTGCCACAAATTCGTATGGTGGCAAAATCTTAACTGCAAAACGTCCTATATCCACATATATGTATATGTGTTGTTCTTTGACATACTATTTAATTCTACCATAAGCCTTACATTATTATTTCTACATATGCACAGGTGATAGATGTTCCTGTTATTAAATGTTTAACAATGTAATTGGATAGGAGAGGAGGAGTACAAACTGGCAACTTTGAATACCAACCGACTTATTTTTATCATAATGATAATGTGCATTGAGTCTACAGATCTTCTTCTCAACTTAAAAATCTGGGCAAAATCTGGCATGAAACTCCTTTTAGTGTACTTTTTCCACTCCCCCATTTTAATGATAGCAGTAGCTATGTGGCTGTATTTATGAGTGGAAATGTTTAGTAATACAAAGATTAGTGCCATGCTGCTTGCTTGATCTGCTGAAGAAGCAGCGTGGTCAAAGGTGTGAGCACCTGTACCCTGCCCTTGTGGGCATGTTTTTTTCTGCCTTCCCTAAACCTTTCTTTAATTAAATATTGGTGCCAGTGTAACTTTATTATATTGTGAGACAAGCACAGAAAATTGATGTGTGAGTTCTTAATAGAGCAGGGGTGTCAAACTCAAGGCCTGGGGGCTGGATCTGGTCTGTAGGGTGCTTATATCTGGCCCATGGGGTCACCCTGGAAATAGAGAAGGACTGGCCCATGGTGCCTCTACCAGCAAAAATGGAGCTTGGGAGGGCCACATGTGGCCCCTCCGAGCTCCGTTTTCACTGGCAGAGGGTAGCAAGAGGATGTCCCAGCCAAAAGCGGCCGTGCGTGGTTCCCCCGACCTCCGTTTTTGCTGGCAGAGGGTTGCCAGAAGCTGACACGGGCAGAGCACTCATGCCACAACAGGCATTCCCAACACAACCGAAGTCATGCTGGTCACACCTACCCTGGTCACGCCCACCCCAACCCCACAAGGTCAAACTCAACCCTGATGCCACCCTCAATGAAATCGAGTTTGACAACCCTGTAATAGAGGCATAACACAATTTAAGGGGGAAAAGGCGGGGGGGAAATCTCCTTAAAAATCCTAACCTGTTCCACTTTCTCTGCACCTTTTTAGTGCAGCTCTGATTCCTTAGGGTCATCAAAACATTGCCATATTTAAATCAGTGTTCTGGTTTATATATTGTCCAAAGACATTGTTTGCTTGGACATTAAAAAAAAAACCATTATCGGTTGCATGTACGTGCCCAATAGGCCAAAAACCATTGTTTACAAACTTCCTGCCAAAATCAAATGCAACATATTATAGCTTGTTTAAACCCAAACAGTTCTTAAGATATATTCCCTATTAGGACCTCAGATTTTTATAGTTTTCAAGTCAAAATAATAATGGTATATATTATTAATTCATTACTAGGAAGAATGAATGAATACTTTAGTGTGGTCTTAGACCAGTAGGCAGTTAAAATATATTCAGCATAAAACACATATTAATGGACATAAGGTAATAATAAAATAGTTAGAAATCAAGATATTTAAGCTTTTTTAAAAAATGCCCTAAAATTCCACATAACTATTTAAACCCTGAGGTTTCTTATGCATTTTGAGTTTTCCTAAAATACAATGTTGCTAATGAGTACAGTACAGGTGAAACTTGAACAATTAGAATATCATGCAAAAGTTCATTTATTTCAGTAATGCAACTTAAAAGGCAAAACTAATATATGAGATAGACTCATTACATGCAAAGCAAGATAGTTCAAGCCGTGATTTGTCATAATGGTGATGATTATGGCTTGCAGCTCATGAAAACCCCAAATCCACAATCTCAGAAAATTAGAATATTGTGAAAAGGTTCAATATTCTAGGCTCAAAGTGTCCCACTCTAATCAGCTAATTAAGCCATAACACCTGCAAAGGGTTCCTGAGCCTTTAAATGGTCTCTCAGTCTGGTTCAGTAGGAATCACAATCATGGGAAAGACCGCTGACCTGACAGTTGTGCAGAAAACCATCATTGACATCCTCCATAAGGAGGGAAAGCCTCAAAAGGTAATTGCAAAAGAAGTTGAATGTTCCCAAAGTGCTGTATCAAAGCACATTAATAGAAAGATATGTAGAAGAAAAAAGTGTGGAAGAAAAAGGTGCACAAGAGCAGGGATGACCGCAGCCTGGAGAGGATTGTCAGGAAAAGGCCATTCAAAAGTGTTGGGGACTTTCACAAGGAGAGAACTGAGGCTGGAGTCAGTGCATCAAGAGCCACCACACATAGACGGATGCTGGGCATGGGCTTCAAATATCGTATTCCTCTTGTCAAGCTGCTCCTGAACAACAAATGTCAGAAGCGTCTTACCTAGGCTAAAGAAAAACAGACCTGGTCTGTTGCTCAGTGGTCCAAAGTCCTCTTTTCTGATGAGAGCAACTTTTGCATCTCATTTGGAAACCAAGGACCCAGAGTCTGGAGGAAGAATGAAGAGGCACACACTGCAAGATGCTTGAAGTTCAGTGTGAGTTTGCACAGTCTGTGTTGATTTCGGGAGCCATGTCATCTGCTGGTGTTGATCCACTGTGCTCCATTAAATCCAGGGTCAACGTAGCCGTCTACCAGGAGATTTTGGAGCACTTCATGCTTCCTTCCGCAGACGAGCTTTATGGGATGCTGACTTCATTTTCCAGCAGGACTTGGCACCTGCCCATACTGCCAAAAGGACCAAACCCTGGTTCAATGACTGTGGGATTACTGTACTTGGTTGGCCAGCAAACTCGCCTGACCTGAACCCCATAGAGAATCTATGGGGCATTGCCAAGAGAAAGATGAGAGACATGAGACCGAACAATGCAGAAGATCTGAAGGTCGCTATTGAAGCATCCTGGTCTTCCATAACACCTCAGCAGTGCCACAGGCTGATAGCTTCCATGCCATGCCACATTGAGGCAGTAATTGCTGCAAAGGGGCCCAAACCGAGTACATATGCATGCTTATACTTTTCAGAGGTCCGATATTGTTTTATGTACAATCCTTGTTTTATTGATTGCATGTAATATTCTATTTTTTTGAGATTGTGGATTTGGGATTTTCATGAGCTGTTAGCCATAATCATCGCAATTATGACAAATCACAGCATGAACTATCTTGCTTTGCATGTAATGAGTCTATCTCATATATTAGTTTCACCTTTTAAGTTGCATTACTGAAATAAATGAACTTTTGCACGATATTCTAATTTTTTGAGTTTCACCTGTAGTTGCACTTACTGAATAATTTCTTCTTTAATAATTGCCACTGAATGAATATTTCATGAAGTTGCCTTTTGCAATGTTTTCTTCCAGATGTCTTGGATAAGAGTTCTAGTCACCTCTATTACCATGTAGTGGTCATACTGGCTGCTAGTCATTGAGTTATGGACACACCTGGAATATCAGTCTAGAAGAGAAGACCTAGAAACTCAATAATTATTGGCAATAACAAAAACATATATTTGAAAATCATTTTTTCCACTCACACCCATGTAGCTCAGCTTTTGGTAAAGATTTTGTACCAATATATATGGTACCATATTGCTTCCTAGTTAGTGGTTCTGACATGCCATTTGATAATAAGCTATGGAAATGACTGGATATAATTTTCAAATGAAGGTTATTATTATGCTAGTTGTAAGAAGACATTGCTAAGAGATGTTTGAGATGTATGAATATATTTAGCATAGCCAGAGAGAAAGAGATCCTGCAGTAGAAAAAAAATCAACAGGATTAACTACCCGCATCTTAAGGTATTTTCATCTTGATTTTTGATATTCCTTAATGATGCACTGCTGTTTATACATAAGTAACTTTTTAAAACCAAATGTTCTTTGATTATAATTGTTATTGGAATTCAAATTGCACTTAAATAAATTGCATATTTGGTAAACTGCATGGGTATGTAGAAGAAACTGGTTTTGATGTACAAGTTTATTATTATGACAGATCGATTGTTTATTTGCACAAATATGTTATAAAAATGTAATAATCTCATGTGAAAACTCTACCTTTTTAGAAAATGGTCATACAGTTCCATTTCTTGTGAACTATGGTATATAATAGTGTACAGTAGCTTTATTTGGAGATGTTACTTATATATGCAACTTTGGTTATACTGAATAATTTGACTTGCAGTTTTATACAATTTAGTGTAATTTGGCTTACTCTTGAGAAGCCACATACAGAATTGCAAGATAAGAAAGTTAGAGATAAGTTGACTTTTAATTCCTTGCCTAACTCTTTAACCTATGAATGAGTGTAAAATTATGTTGCATCCGTGCCAGTTTGCATAATTTACATTATGATTACGAGATATACAAAGCCTTATTTTTGGAAACAGTTTTAGAATAAAAAAGGTCACATGTCACAAATTGCTTGGGAATTATGTATTATTAATGTCCGTTCTGGTTCTGTTTTCGGCTTTAAAGTAGGTCTTGATAGTGTAACTGCTTTCAATAGTTGCTTTGTATAGCACTGCTGTCTGTTTTTGACATCTTACTTTTGGCAGTATTCTGCTGTGATGATTCTAATTCTTGCATGTATTTGAGGCTTTGATATTTCTAGCCTTTTTAAGGTTTCATTTTCTCTCTATTTTTCTGAAACAGAGGTTCTATCAACAATAGGGGCTAAAGAGAGCTTAGTGATAAAAATAAGAATAAAAATAAATGGCAGGAACTTGTCATATTTTGTTTCTTTGTCTACATATGTATTTTTCTACATTTGGTATAATCTGTGGGCTATATATGAATGTCCTCCAACATTTAGCTACAGGCTTAATTTATCAAGTCACATTCAAATGTGTAACTTTTCAGCCTTTCACATTACCAAAGAAGGAACGTGGTGTTGTTTGCTTGTACTCTGATTGATTCATGCCCTTATTAAAAGCCTTCCTTATTGGTGTGTTAACTGGGAAACAGCAGAAATAGTTACTTACTGGCAATTAATTACATACATACACTATTCTCTAATTTATAAAGTGGAAAACGGGGCTTTAACAAAGAATCCAAGGTACAATATCTGTATACAGGTTGTCCTCAACTTACAACTTGAATTGGAACCAGAGTTCCCATTGCTAAGCGAGGCAGTGGTTAAGTTAGCCGCACTCAATTTTACAACCTTTTTTGCTACTGTTGTTAAGTGAATCACTGTGGTTGTTAAGTGAATTCAGATTCCTCCATTGATTTGCTTGTTGGGAGCTAGCTGGGAAAGTTGCAGATGGTGATCAAATGACCCTGGGATGGTATATGCCAATTGCCAAATGGTCAAATTTTGTTCACATGAATTTGGGGAATAAATACTACAATGGTAATAAGTGCAAGAAGTTTGCTGAAATTTCTTTGGTTCACTAAAGCAGCAATGTGTGCAAGAAATGATAGATTTGTCAGACTGTTATGTGACAGTGCAAGCCTGTGCTTGCCAAAATCCAGACAGTCTGTCAACATTACATGTTGGAGATAAATAAATTACTGTGACTTAAGACAAAAATGTCATTGCATTTAATGCAATTCTGTGATATATACTTATAGATTTCTGCTAATACTGTGTATTATTCCAGTGAGATAGATGCTCCCTGATGATGCGCTCCAGAACAAACCCGAAAGCTTGGAAGAATAAACCTTTGGTTCCAGTGATCAACTCAAATTGGATCCTGCAATGTTATAGTATGTTTAATTTTCTACTATACAAAGATTGTATCAGCTTTTGTTCACTAAACAAAAGTGAACTTTTGTTCACTAGGGATTTACTAAAATTTACAATCTAAGGGTACCTAAAATTGTGCATACAGCTGTTGGAACTCGAGTTGATAGGCAGATAAAATACTCAAAACAAAAAATAATTTACAATAATTAATTTTCACTCTGCCACTAGCAATTCCCAGGCAGATGTGAAAGTTACTTCTCACACAGCAAGAAGACTGACACTTATCATAATAAAGAACAGATGAAGACTGTCAGTATTTCACAAAATGACAAAGATATCTAACGCTCTGCACAGAAAAAGGAGGAGAAAGTGGACAAGAGTTTTGCACCTTAAAATTGTAATATAGAGAGATATACCAACAGATAGAGATAATATATGCAATCTCATTTGAAAATGAAACTTGCTGAAATTCTTGTAATTTTTACTTTTTCTGTAATAAATACTATTAATTCCAGCTCTTGGATTCTAATTCAAATCACTTCAATCCAGACAACAAGGGAACTCTGACTACCAGAATGCATAACTTGAGAATCCATAATTATAGTCCTCCTGATTTTTTCCAAAAGAATTTCCAAATTGTAATAGTTACCTTAAAGAAGTGGGATATATGGTGGGTTATCATGTTAAATTATTGTCTTAGAAAATCAGTTCTGCCTGCTTATACTGTCCACAAATAACAAAGAGACATTACAAAAGTTCAGATTGTCAACAAAATAAATAAATAGGTGCTAAACGTGTTACTTGTTCTCTTCAGAATATGTGCACTGGGCTATTCTACACATTGTATTTGTATGGTTCCTAGATGTATGTAGCTTTTGGTTGTTAATTAGGGTGTTGATAGCTAGCTATTAAGTCATTAATTGTTGTTTCCTTGTGCTGCCCTATGCTCCTAAGTGTCTGATAGGCTGGAGGTAAATCAGCATTCCTATTGACAGACAAAGGTATTCAATGATTTCTCTGGCTATTTTTGGTCCTGCTCAGTCAACAATTATGGTAGTTGTGAAATTGAATGCATGCCGTTGTTCATTACAATGTGAAGCTACCAATGAGTTTGGGTCTCCTCATTTAACTGCTCTCTCATGTTCTCGCAATCTGGTGGTTAGTTTCCCATCTGTTTCACATAGTGGCAGGGCAATCCGTGCTGGGAATCTGATAAAATTACATTCCAAGTTACTCTCAATCTTTGTGCTAGTATATTTAGGAAAGTGCGGTGGTACAACAATGAATGACTTAATATCCAGTCATCCACAACTAATTAACAACATTCACAGGGGTCAGACTTTGCCCTCTTGTGCCTGTGCAAGGACTCTAGATTAATTCCCCACTTAATTCCTGTCCCTGGCTCTGCCAGTCTCTTTCTCCAGCACTAGTGTTTTCTGATTGCCCAAATACCTCTGTAGCTTATATTTAAATTCAGTTACCATCATTACACCTTGTTTAAACTTTATCCTTATTTTTGTGGCAGAAATCCCACTTTGTTAAACTCCAAAAGATATTAGAACCGTATACTCTATTTTTGGTTTTTCACCATGAAACTATTTGTGCTCTGTTACCCATGGGGGGAAGCTCTGGAACTGAGAGACAGGAAAGCTGTTATGGAACATCTTTTGATACCTTCATTTTACCAATGAGCCTGGACTGAAGTGTTACAGACTGTGCATTAATTGAACAACAACAAATCCATTCTGACTTCTTAATGTGAGATGTTGAGAAGGTACTTAAGGATTTCTGATACTCCAAGATCTGTATGAAGGCAGCACTTTTTATTTAAAATTCCCAATTGGAATATTTATTTTGATTAAAGAAAGTCATATCTTTTTCTAATAATGATCCTTGAACATGCAGGCTGTTCATAGTTGGATTTGAAATAATAAAATTTGCAGTGGTGAATGCTAACTACGTTTTGTTTTAAACCAAAGACAAATCACGTTCTGGAAGTTATGTTGAATTCTTTAAAATCAGGCATAATTTGGCAGAAACAAAACCTGGAACATTTTGATTATTCTGAGTTTTGGTTGAAATAAAAAATGCTATACAGAGAAAGGCTCACGCATGTCACTCTCTTCCTCCTCTCAGTAACTCTCACTGACTTGCATGCCTCTCTGATTTTTCTAAAGTAATTCTAGAATATGACAGATTTTTTTTTCATGTTCTTGCAAGATAGCTTTTTCCAGGATCTGAGCAGGGAAAAGGTAATTTGCCTTTGAGCCAAATAGGTTTTTGTTTCACAGTTTAGCTAATTGCTGTTTCTGTTATTAAGTAGTGTGGTTGTGTGCACATTATATTTTAGGTTTTTTAATCCTCTATTATCCGTAATCAAGATTTTTTGAAAGTTAAAAAGAAAGATCAAGGGCACACGTTTTGTCTACCCAGTAGTTTTTCCTGAACTGAATTGAATATACACTTTGAAAGGCTGTTTTGTATGGTGGTAGTCCTTGTCCCTCTACTCAGAGGAAGAAAATATCAACCTCATACATTTTGTAATTGTCTCAGCTCATTAACATAAACTCCATTGCTAAAAGGCTGAATAGAAAATATTAGTTAGCAATGACATCAAAAGTTCTGAATGTCTAAATGTAGGGTATTTAAGTTGAAAATGCATACTTAAATGTAATTATTGGCAGCATGGGTCCTCTGAAACAATTAATTCACCCAATAAAATGTTAAATTACCAGCCTTCTTGCTGATAAAGCATACTTCTGGTTCTTTTTTAAAAAACAAAAACGTAATATGCTACAAGCTACACTTGTTTGCAGAACATTGGGTTGAGAGTCAAAATCTTAGGCTTCGGGATAAATAAATAATACTTTAATTGCCTAGTTCTGTTTTCAGAAAGTATGTTAGAATATAAAATCAACAGATTAATTAGACTTCAATTAAAACAGCATTAGTGTATAAAGTGTAAAATTGCGGCTGTAAAAGTTTTATTCTTAGGTGGCACAAATGTATTCTTCTCATACTGTTAGACTTGTTAATAGCATGCATTCAACATGCATTTAATTGGATACTTAATGGCACATATGGTGTTTATAAGAAATACACCTTCTCTGTATGGAGGAAAAATGGGCATACAGATGGTTTTTTTTTAAGGCATTGCTGTGGGTCAAAGGAAAATGTTGTCTATCAGATGGTTGTGCACAGTGTTTTTGAATGGTATTTAATAATAGTAATTTATTAAATTTATATGCAGCCTGGCTCTGGGCAGTTTACTACTTGTTAAAAACACTGAAACAAGGAAAATACAAAAACACAAAAACAATCCAGAACAAAAGAACAGAGATGACAAAGAAAGCAAACCTAGATGTGAACAAGGGAAAGGAAGAAAAAGACGTCAGTTGTCTTTGTCAAAAGTGTGGGCAAATGTGTATCAAGGCTCTTCAAAATACCAGTGGGTAGGAGGGGGCATTCAAAGTTTTGGAAGAATCTGATTCTGAAGGGCAGGCACTGCTACACGTGCACTTCCAGGGTCCTAATAAATGCATTGTTGAATCTGCCAATCCTGCCAGATTGAATCAACTGGTTAGATAGTATGGGAAACAAAGATCCCTCATGTAACCAAATCCTATGTCTTATAGCGCTTTATAGGTAAAGACCAGCACCTTGAATTGTACCCAGAAGCAATTGGAAATGAATGCAGCTTGCAAAGCAGAGGTGTTACATGGGAAGACCTATGCATGGCCATCATTGCTTGTGCTGTTGCAGTCTGCGCCAACTGAAGCTTCTGGGTGGGCTTCAAGGACAGCCCCATGTACAGTGTATTTCAGTAATCAAGCCACGAAGTGATCAGGGCCTGGGTGACTGTCTGAAAAGCTCCCTCCTGCCTCTAGTCTTGAATGTTCTGTTCTACTATACTTTGAAATAGAACAATAATAATATTTCTCTATATTTAATCTTTTTCTAGAAAGATTGATGCTAAATAATAGCAAAACATATTTTTAGGTTTTTATATGACTGTTAGCAGAATAATATAGGTTAGCTTTATACAGTTCAGTGCTCTTGAGAGGTGTAACATGCTTCCAAAAGATATATTAGCTGTGGGTAATGAAAGTTATCGTCCAACACGTTTTGAAAACACCAAATTAAATATGGAGTTATAGTTTAAAATTTTCAATATTATTATTAATCCCAGTGAGCTTTTCTTCAGATTTGAAGTCTGAAATGTATTTGTATTTCAGGCAAATTATTGTCTCTGAAATTTACTTTGCAAAGTGAAGATAACTCTGAGCCATAAAATAATGCTGCTATATACCTTAGTGCCCCCATGATAGCTTGTAGATCTGTCCACAAAAAACAGTGATTTGGAGGAACTATAATTTTTACCTTTTGCCCTATAACAAAATTATTTGTTTCCTTTTATTTTCAATTGCAAATAGAAAAGTGTATTGTTTTCTCCTTGATTATGGATTTGATTGACATCGCATTTCAGACAACTAAACAAAAGGAGAAGGAGTATGGAATTGTGCAATAAGTAATGAATCTAGTGAACCTCAAGCACCAAATAACCGGTTTTATAGGTGGCACTTACCATCAACAAGACTGGCAAAGATGTTTGAAAACATGTCTGCCAAATGTTGGAAATGTAATCAGATACCAGGTTCGTACTATCATATGTGGTGGACATGTCCAAAGGCAAAAAAATATTGGACCAAAATACATACATGGCTAGAAAAAATGATAAAGCAACATATTGATTTTAAACCAGAAATATTTTAGTTGGGTATTTTACCAGAACAGTATAATAAAGGTAATACATATCTAATTTTACATGTGTTAACAGCAGCAAGAATTGTTTTTGCACAACAGTGAAAAAATGAAGAGAACCATTCAGATGAAAGTGTTATAAAAATATTAGAATGCTCAGAGACGGACAGATTCATACTAAAAATAAAGGAGAAGGAAGAAACAGAATACTTTTTAACATGGGATTTATTTTACCAATGGCTAACTTATAGAAACAGTGGTTAGAAACTAAGAAGATTAAGAGAATGATTAATTATATAATAAAACTTTTCTAGTATGAATAAGCCAATGCTACTATTACTATGTGATTATTATCAATGAAATGCATATTAGTTGTCTTTGAGTAGGACAAGACTCATAAGTGGTGAATAATGTTTCTTTAAGTTGAAAAACTAACATTAATTTTAACTAATTCACACTAAAAGTAAATATTTTTGCAGACTAAAATTACATTCACTTCTGAAAAAAAAGTCAGAAAAGATAGGACACTTTTTAACATGAAAAAAATGTTAATGAAATCCATGTTATCACTTTTAGCTCAAACCTGTTCAGAAGTGAAATCTAACTTCTAGCAATTGTAAGGAAACCAATATGAATTACAGCTTGGGCTTGTATCAGGGAAAATTAATTTCTGAGTTTTACAAAACCTCCAGCTTCTGACATGTTTTTGTCTTGCTTGCCTTTCAGATTGCAGTTATAATTTTGTTTTCATGTCACAGGAAGTTTACGTTAAAACATTGCGTCTTGCATCTATTTTTAATAATGATTTGATGAAGAGCCCTTGCTAGAATAGAAGCTAAATACTTACGAGCTCATTGAAATTGAGCGCCTAATAAATAAAATAAAATAAATGAATAAATAAATGTGGGGAATCTAAGGACCTCTAAATCATTTAATCTCTCATAGTCTTTTATATTTCTTTTGTAACACCTACAATCTCCTGCCATTGATTATGCTGGTTGGAAATTCAAATTATGGAAATTCAGATCCAAAAGTTTGCAGGACTCTGGGTTGTTCAATACTTATTACTGAAAGACTTTAATATTTGAATCCTATTCTGTAGAAAAATGTTGAGATTAATCTGTTTAATTAATCAATGGGAAAAGATTTGTTAATATTTTCTATTGCCTATTTAGCATTTTCCTTTTTTTATCCTCACAACTGGTAATTCATACAAGTGGCCCACTTAAATAATTTTAGACACTAACCTTATATTTCTACCCTGGTACTCTATTTGACCAGTTGGCAAGGAAAATGGATGATTCATAGTTGGGTTACTTCATTTAATTTAACATATGGTTTGTCTTTTGAGTGGTGGGCTTCATTTTAATTATTGACTAGTGTCCTGTCTCAAGATTCTTCTTTCATGATACCATTCACTTTCATGATAAACCTAATGGGACTAGAATATTGCAGATGTAAAAAGCAGGATTTATAACACAATAACAGAATGATATAGAGTTGGAAGGGACCTTGGAGGTCTTCTAGTCCAACCCCCTGCTCAAGCAGGAAACCCTATACAACTTCAGATAAATGGTTGACTAATCTTTTCATCACTTCATCATAAAGTGATGGCTTGAAACATTGTGAATGTGATGTGGGAAATTAAACCAGAATGATCCTATCTACCTGACTGGTGCTTAGCACGTTTTGAAGATGTTATATGGGTTATCTATGTGAAGAAAAATTTACAGTGTATAGGTGCTTTTATATAGAGAAGCTTTCGTTATCCTAGGCATACTTTGAGGAACATATGGTAATTTTGAATGCTTCTGAATTTAGGAGTAATACTGACAACATAGACAGTTTAGTCTCCAAGCTTTGAAAACGCAATGCACTATTTTATTGACTTTGATTAAGTCCTGTTCTGTTTTTGTTCTAAGCAAATGTATTGATAATGGGGAAAGATTCTTAAAATAAAGTTGACTGTCATAAGAAATTAATACAACTTAAATGAAAATGTCTGAATGGGAACAGTGACCTTTTAAATTCTAATTTGGGAATGAATTAACTACTGTGAAGTTTTATGAGTCACAGTGAATTATACGTATTAATTACTTGACAGTCTTGCATACACTAAAAGCAGTGGTTATCCAAATGGGTCTTCAGCTGCCAGATCAAGCTGAATGGTATTAAATTGCTTGATCAGGATGTCATGTCTTAAAGTGTTTCCTGCTCTATGATTCTTTTAATGAAGTGAAGTTGAAATATAGCATAGTTAAAACAAGAAATGGTCTATTTATTGTCTTCTTGATGGGCTGCAAAATAGGAGAAATTGCTGTTGGCAGACATTCAAATTCTGATACCTTGTAGCTAGATTCAGAAATTCTAAATTATACATACTTCTTATGGGTGCCTCATAGTACGAGTTTTATTGCTAGAATGCAAGCATCAAGGACTTTTAGGACAAGAACGTCTATTATACACTGGTATTCTTTCTCACAAAGTGAACTTTATCTAATTTCTTTAAGTATCTTCTATTTTTCATGTTCTCTGCAGCTAGATGCTACTGCTGTATATTGACAGCTCAAAGGGCATTTAGACATGAGCTGATGCTTACTTTTATTTTGTTAGACTGGATTATTAACTAACCATAAAATAGACACCCGATTCAGGAACCAGCATTCTTTTATGCAAGATACAAAAATGTAGTTTTTGTACTCTAGATCAGGGAAATAAAACTGACAACTACATTTTTATGCAAGATACAAACATGTAGTTGTCAGTTTTATTTCCCTGATCTAGAGTTCCATTATCTTTAAGGATATCCTTTAAAGGCTTGTGGGACTGGTCTCAGTGCTAGGTAATTTTTCTGAGGATAGAGCAGTGATTAAAAATAATGTCACATAATTCTGTCTTCTAAAACATTTATTCCACCTCTCTTATCTGAATCAAACAGATTTCAGAATGGCCACCCCAGGAAATAATGCTGTGATTAAAACTCTATTGGGTCATTATTGTCTGTCATATTGCTTCTTAACCTCAACAAATTTAAGATATGGGAACTTTAAGTCCGAGAATTTCCCGGCCAGCATGGCTTGCTGGAAAATTCTGAGAGTTGAAGTCCACACTTGTTAATGTTGCTGAGGTTGAGAAATACTGGTCGATTGTATGCAGGGATAATGTGCCAGTGGATGCTTCATTATAGCATATTTGGAGCTATTCTGAAAATACAGGAGCCCTGTAAAAGAGTCTTAATTACATGGCTTCTATGCTCTGGGGAAAAGAAAACATTTGGACTTTTTGAGCCACCATGTTAAGGGAATTTAGTCTTGTGTGGGGTTAAATTGCCTCTGGCTGTGTTGGAAGTAAAGTTAGAATTAGTTAGAATAAACAGAGTTGGAAGGGACCTTGGAGGGATTCTAGTCCAACTCCCTGCTCAGGCATTTTTATATTTCAGTAGAGTAGGAATTAACTATAGAGTACACTTTCTCCTCCATGCTGCTGCGAGACCCCAGGATGGGTATGACTCCTCCTGATGACATCATCAATCTGGGTCTATCTAGTATAAAAGTAGCAGCCTGTAGGAGAAACCCCCAGCTTTGACTCAGCTTCTTTCGATGACCATAAGATAGTGCCTCTGAAAGGAGTTTAGTTAGCAGCAAAAGCAAAAGCTATCTTCATCATTGGCATAGCTCCCGGGTAACTGGTGCAGCTGTGCCTTCAAGAGAGTGGGGCTCCACTCTCCTGCAATGCCGAGGATTCGACGTTTTCTTCAACCGAGGGAGACTTTAAGTAGGGAGTAACCCTTGATCCTCCCCCACAGTCTTCCCTCAGCGATTTCGGCTGCCACGATTGTAAAGATCACATCAGCGATAACAGCGGCTCTCAGCTGATCGTAAATTTTCACTTTATTGCCTATTTTGCCGTCCGGGGCTGTTTACAGCCTAAGGAGCGATTTAACCCCTGCGTAGCCTATAGCTCTTGTGAGCGGCCATTTTGAAAGCTTCTTCTAAAGAAAGTAGCGAGCAGCCATTCATCATCCCCCAAAGGCCAGCTTCTACTACTCATAAGCTCCTATTCAGGCTACTGCATAGACAACACATAGTGAGGATTGTTTCCAGCACCTTTGTGTCTGTTTATGCTTACTATGGATCAAGACAAGGCCCAAACAGAGCCTTCAGGTCTGATCTCTCAAGGCCCCCAAGCTGGCAAAAGAAAGAGAAGGAGACAACGCTCCCAGTCGGTTCAAAGGGAGCTGGCGGCCAAGATTAGGGCCAAAGCTTTGGGCCCTAAGAAAACATCCCAGGCCGAATTAAAGGCAGAGAAACGAAGGCATGCAGCCTTAGAAAGGCAGTTGAACAAAACTATTGAACAAATGAGGGGTCAACTACAACAGGCTTCCCAACCAGCCAATCCTCTAGTTGTTCAGCAAGCTACATCTAGGGAGAGGGAAGATACCTCAGCTCCTCTTATAGCCACCTCCAATCCTGGTCCCCAGAGCAACCTGAAATCCAACCAGGGCCTCAAGACTTGGGCAGGTCAGGTCCCAACTTTGCCCAGACTCCTTGGGATCTTTCTTCTTCATCTATCCCATCTGTGGCCCAAAGCAGCTCTCGATCAAGACCAGAGTCCACTTTTACTCCAACAGCAGCAGGTCTTCGGCCCCCGGATCCTCCATCGAGGGGCAGATCTTCTGACATCAACGAAGTCTCCTTAGCCATCAGACAGGGTCTGGCAGAAGGGCTTCAACACATCTTCATGCCTTCAGACAGACCTCAGCCTTCCTTCCCAGCTTTTCCTCTAGCTCAGATTCCCCAAAGGGGACTACCTCACTGGGTAGAACAAAGGGCCCATCTTACCTATGCGGAAGGAGTGGACCTCACTCAGGGAGAGTATGAGGAATCATCTGAGCTCAGCCCCTCCCCTGATTCTGATCTGGAAGAGGGAGAAATCTGGGACCCCAACCTCTAGGAGGAAGAGGAAGATCTGAGGCCTGATCAGCCTCCTTCAGCTTCTGTATTCAAATCTGCTTTATTCAAACATCTCCTACACAAGGCACTGGTAACAGCGCAGTTGTCAGTGGAGGAAATTGCCCCGAGCCTCAAGTGGTACAATCGGGATATGGGGATTCCCTCTTCTCCAAACACATTGTTCATTCGGAGGTCCTTCCTTCCCTCATCATCTTTCTTGACTTAGTCAAGGAACAATTTGCCTTCCCCACAGCAGGCCCCCTCCCATCGTCCCAGATAGGCGGTTCTACAGCGTGGGTCCTTCCTTCGCTACGGTTCTGGCAGTTCCCCCAGTAGATGCCCCAGTTGTGGCCTCCTTCTCCTCAAGCACTCCAACTGAGCCTGAAGACGTACTAAAGGCAGAGGACAAATGCCCTGAACAAAAACTGAAGTGTAACCACCAAGTGTCAGCTTGGGCCATCCAGGCCTTGACTGCTGCATCATTTTTTACAAGGTCTTCCATCCGCTGGCTATGCCAACTTCAAGGCCACATACCTCCATCAGAGAACTCAATAAGGTCATAGCAGCAGCAGAGTTCTCGGCGGATGCCACCCTCAACGCTGCCAAGTTCTCTTCCAGGGCCATGGCATCATCAGTGGCAGCTAGGAGACTGCTATGGCTATGAAATTGGCAAGCAGAGCCTCGACGAAAGTGGAAAGTAGCTTCTGCCCCATGTACCAATGAGAAGCTGTTTGGAGATGCCCTTGACCCATTTGTTGTTGAAATAAAAGACAAAAGGAAAGTCCTTTCATCAACAGGAAAGAGGGCAGACTTCCGCCCTACCCCATACCGCCCTCCCTCATTCAGACCCGAAAATGCTTCTCGCTTCTCCAGACTTCAAAGAGTGTATTCTCAGAGTCAAGATCAACGCCATGAGGCTACCAGCAGACAACAAGCTGCGGGTAAACAAACCTTTCGTGGGGGAGGAGGTCACTCCTTCTGTCGCTCTAAATAATCTCTCATTCTCCCCTCCCATCGGAGGTCGTTTGGCCTCCTTTGCTTCTAGATGGGAGGAGTCAACGACAGACGCCTGGGTATTCAATACAGTAAGGTCAGGGTTACAATTAGAATTTCTATCACTACCCCCAGAAAAATTTCTACTCTGCCCCGTTTCCCGGGACAGTTTACGGAGGGCCCTTATGGAATCGGCCATTAGTCACCTGGTCTATATAACCAGTCCCTGAATTACACCTGGCCATTCAACCAGTCCCTGAATTACAACATGGATGTGGGCTTTATTCTTGGCTTTTCGTGGTCCCTAAGGCCTCGGGGGGTGGGGGGTGGTGAACCATTCTCGACCTAAAATTTCTGAATGAGTTTATCCCATATAGGCACTTCAAAATGCAGACTCTGCATTCTATTCTGGAGAGCGTTCGGGAGGGTAATCTCCTCTCTTCCATTGATCTCATGGAGGCTTACCTCCACATTCCCATCTGGCCTCATCATCGCCAGTTTCTCTGTTTCTGTTCCCAGAATTCCCACTTCCAGTATTGGGCCCTTCCTTTCGGGCTCTCGTCTGCCCCAAGAGTCTTCACAAAGTTACTGGCGGCATTGGTGGCTTCGCTCTGGTCTGTTCCAGTGAGGATCCAATGTTACTTGGACAACATCTTGATCCTGTCATCCTCCACCCACTCTGCCCATCAAGATCTTCAAACCACTCTCCATTGCTTCCAGTACCACGGTTTTTCCATCAACTCCACGAAAAGCCATCTCTTCCCAACAACCAGATTGCTCCATCTGGGAGCCATCATCGACACAACTCTGTGCCAAGTTTTTCTGTCTCCAGCCCGAGGGCAGAGCCTTATCGAGATCATTCAACAGGTCCAACGTCAACACAATGTCTCCCTGTCACTGCTGTCCAAACTTTTGGGCAAAACGATCTCATGCATAGGCATCGTTCTGTGGGCACAGCTAAACTCACAGGCTCTACAATGGTTCCTGCTCCCCTTTCAACGAGCAGGAACCAGCCACACATCTGCCAAGGTCCTGCTCTCTCCAGAGGTCCGCTGTTCCTTCAAGTGGTGGCTTTCCCTAGCTCTTTCGAAGTGTCTCCCGTTCAAGGAACCGGACAGACTGATCATCACTACCGATGCAAGTCTCCTGGGTTGGGGAGCCCACATGGAGGGTCTCATGGCTCAAGGGATCTGGTCCTGGTTGGACAGGACTGGGCCCATAAACTGGCTAGAACTCAGAGCCATTTATCTAGCCCTGAAACGCCCCCAGCCATCAGCCGCCCCAGCTAAAGAAGCTGGCTGCATCGGGGGAGTCGACCAGCTGAGTGTGCAAAACAAGGCACTTCGTACTGCCCGCTGTTCTCCTTCCTCCTCTTCCCCATCCTCTTTCAGGGGCTTCCCACCCACCATTCTGCTTGCTCTGTGCGTGGGTCTGGCCGGCTGCCTCTTTCCTACGCTGCCTTCCCCTCAGCGATTCCGTTCAGCGCTTGGCTCCTTTCAGCCCTCCACCTCCCACACACACCTGCTCAATACCCCACCCCAGCTCAGGTCATGAAAGAGATGAGCGAAGGAAAAGTGGGTGGGACTGATGCTGCGAAAGACACCACCCGCAAAGGCAGAAAAAGGCCTGGGAAGAATGGAAAGAGCTTTTGCGCTCTCTCTTCTGAGCCCTACCGCCCGCAAATCCCCCCTCACCTCTTCTCCTTCCCCTAGCCCTGCCAGTGTAGTCTGCAAATCCCCCCATCTTCCACTCCATGCTGCAAAGCTCGACAGCCCCCCCAAATGCTGCAGAGCTCCATCCCACAGCACATTGCAAAGCTCAACCTCTCTCCCTTCCCCTCACTCCGCCACCCTGAACGCCATCGCTCGCCATGCTCCTCACGACAACCAGCAGAAAGCAAATCAATGCAGCTTTCCTCCTTCAGATTAGGGAGGGGGGGAAACCTTCCACTCGGGTGGTTGGTGCCCTGTGGAAGCTCCTCTGTTCGCCGCCGTCCCTTGAAAGTAGCAAAGAGCGCTTGGTCCAGCCGTGGCTTTGAGAGAGAGAGAGAGAGAGACAGATAGACAGACAGACAGACAGACAGACACTGACAGAGAGAGAGAGAGAGAGTAGGGAAGAGAGAGGGGAAGATAAGGAGAGGGGCAGAGAGAGAGAGAGAGAGAGACAGAGATACGTGGGGGGGAGGGACCCATAGAGAGAGACACAGAGAGGGGGAGGAGAGAGAGAGAGAGAAAGAGAGATAAAAAGAGAGGGAAAGAGAACAAGAAGGAATGAAAGAGGAAGGGAGAGAGACAAGAAAAGAAAGAAAAAAGAGAAAGGAAGAAGAAAGAGAAAGGAAGCGAAAGGAAGAAAAGGGATAAACAAAGAGGGAGAGATGGAAGGAAGGGACAAAGAAAGAAAAAGAAAGACAGAGAGGGAGGGAGGGAGAAAACCATGAATGAGATATGTGGATGGGTAGATAAATACATGGAAGGAGGGAGGGAGAGAGAGAGAGAAAAAAAGGAGAAGGAAGGAAGGACACAAACCCTGGCTTCAGAAGACTCTTTGAAGCACACAGCAACCTAGGGCTGGCCTTCAAGGGATCTCAGAGGTCATCTAGTCCAACCCCCTCCTCCAGCAGGAAATCCTTACAGAATCATAGAATAGCAGGGTTAGAAGTGTGTGTGTGTGTGTGTGTGTGTGTGTGTGTGTATGGCTGTCAAAACTCCAAAACAGGTCAAGTAGCTCTGGGGAGATCAGTCATAAATTAGAACACTTGCTAAGCAACCAGCCATTAAGCGAGGACAACTTGTATTTGGTTTGCTGGTCACATGGTCGCCTGGCCATGCCCACCTACATGGCCACAAAGACATGCCCACCCAGTCACATGGCCACAAACCCATGCCCATCTGGTTATGTGACCATAAAGCCATGCCCACCTGGTCATGTGACCAAGCCACACCCACACAGTCACATGACCACCAAGCCACACCCACAAATTAAGCCACGCCCACAGAACCAGTAGTAAAAAAATTTGAATACCACCACTGCTGAGAAAGGGCATTCTCAGGTAAATTTACCAACGCCCATTCTAACTCATCTCCAGTATCCCCACTGGCCAGTGTAGAATTATTCATAGTTTGTTGCCACATCTTAGAACTAGCTTGGCAGCAGTTTTACTCAGAAATATGGCAAGTAGTAGCCAGGAAGACCAATTGATATGCACTGCGTGATAATATGTTATTTTAGTTTAAGGTGGCTAAAATGTGCTGCATGACATGCTTTATGAAATGACTTGATAAGAAAGCTTCCATTTTTTTAATGTTATGAAAATGGAAGAATAGAATATCGTAACTTGTTCATTTTACAATATAGTAATTGATCTGTATAAAAGTATTGTAAATTCAAACGCAATTGTTAGTTTTTCAAATTCAGACGATGCCTATCTGAATAAACTAGATCTTGTTGGTTGAGTCAGCCATGCTTCCTTATACGCGCTATGATTACTCAGAAGTAAATTGCTTTCTATTCTTTGCCCAAATACAGAGAAAAAACTCTAGGCTTCACAATAATTCTTACTATGCAAGAAGATTATCAGCAACTTCAAAGGCAACTTCTTTTTGATAAGAATTCCTGGTTTGGTTGGTAAATTTGAGAGGAAATAATATGTAATTTCATGGGAAGAAAAACAAAATGTGCCTGGAAAGGCAAAAGGAACCTGCCTATTGATTGGATAGGTTATTGCCTAGTTCATGCTAAGAAATTACTTTATAATGTCCCTTCAAAATGCTAGCTGCTCATAAGCATGAGCACAAAAATCAGATATGTAAACCTAATTGAAAACATTCCTTTCCAGGATAATATCCACATTAAAAAAAAAGAATAGGTCAATAGATTTTATGTATTCTTTATGTACATAGAATACTGACTGGAAAAAAAGGGTGGAGAAATTGTTAGAACCTTAAACAGAAGCACTCTATCTATATCAAAGCATGTTTTTCCAGAACGCCTCTTGTTCAGATAACTTTTTGATACTAAGCCAGTAAAATACACTATTGCTCAATTTTGTACATAATTGTTTTAGTGAATTGTTTATAATGACTTAATTATATTTTTTTATAAAGCAGCATTTTGCTGAAGTAGGAAACATCTTGACTACCAAATGTTAGCTAAGAATAGAAACTAAAATTGAAAGCCCAGACTTTCCATAATTTAATATACATTTGTCCAGTCATGCTCTTGACTTTAAAAGCTGACTTTAAAAAAAACGCCCTGTAGGTATCTGATTTCTGGATATCTAATTTCAAAGCAGAACTGATCAGAAATGATTCTTGGTATTTCATCTAACTAGGGAAGTACTTCATAAGGCTGCTGTTGCTTCATCAACATGACATGATATTAACATGTATAATATAAGTTATTAACATGTATATTTGGATCATTGAACAGTATAGGAAAACTTCAAAGATGTTTTGGTATTATAGATACTATATAAAGTGACAGTTCTGAAGAAATTGTAGTAAAGAAACATGAATATAATTATAAAAACAATTTCCCGAGAAGCAATAATCTTTCCATAAGTTTGAGATAATTTTGGAAGGCATCTTGTAATTCTTTTCCTGTTTTTTATTATTTACAGTTGCAACAATTAAGTTTCCTAGGTATATTAAAATCATTTGATTAAAAACTTTTACTCAGTGACATGAGTGAAAAATGTTGTTGCCTACACTGTGAGAAAATGGATATTCAAGCAATTTAGAAAGACTCAATTGTGTCCAATATTAGAATGTTAAAGGAGAGAAAAAGAAGTCCAATTGTTGCATTTAACTTCAGCTAAGCTTAATTATAGCTATTGAAAATAAATGAAATCTCCATTTGAAAATAAGCAGGATTGTATACCCCTAGGCCAGTTTGAATTCTGGCTGTAATTGGGTCTATTTAAGGATAATAAAAACTTGTGGGAGATAAATTTGGAAATAATAACAACAGCAGTGAGACAATATTACAGCCATTGAATGCACTATAATAAAATCTTACTAAACACTGCAGGTGATTTGCCCCTTGTTGGATCTTTTTACCAGAAATGTTTGGTCTATCCTGTATATTAAAACAATTATTTCATGATTTAACTGCAGCCATGAATGAAAAATAAGTAACTCAATTTTGAATCAGCAGTGTCATTTTTCTTTATATGTTGTTTCTAAAGAGGTGAAATAAGATTATTGGATATGTGCAAATCTGATAAAGCTGACATATATAACACAATTATTTCAGACTTGAATTCTGAAACCAAGTATAACAAGAGTTTTGTCAGAGTATGCTGGTATCTTTAGCTAGGAAAACAAGCTTGTTTTATCTTATGAAAGACATAATAAGTACTTTATCTTGTATAATCACTGCTTTCATGTGAAAAGATAATTTTTACTCTTTTCATGTTTGTGATTCATATTTCATATATAAATCAGTATTTTTTTCCTCATACAACTGGAAAGTCCCTGTGCATTCAATTTCCCTTAAATTTCATGAAACACAAAATAGTGATGAGCTTCATTCTTTACCTTTTCATTTCTGAAAAAAAGTTCTTTCATGTTTGTATCAGAGTCATGATTGTGCCAGATTTTCATCTTGAGATTTCTTTTTCTTCCTGCTCCCACACAGTAGCTTATGAAATTTTGGTGTTTTTTCATGAGATCATTGGGGGAGATCATAGAAAATCCAAGCACATCTTACGAGATTCCTGCTTTTTTTTTAAAAAAATTTTTGAGGGCTTTTGGCTATGGTTGGGACCTGAAAAAATTATTGGTCCTTTGCCTGGGTTCAGTGGAAACTTGTTTTTTAAGCCTAATTACTGTGAATATTCAAAAGATAGAGTTGTTGTGCTGGGTGACAATATATATTGGCATGTATTATATTTCTGATCTTTTAATGATGTGTATGGTGAGAGACGACAGTGCCTTCTAATCTAGCTCTTAACAGTGGTACAACATGTATGTATTTTACATTTTAAACAATTTTTTGCCTTTTAGGGTATAAAACAAACAACAATTAAGCTTTATAAATAATATTTTTTTAAAAAGGGCCAGTGATAATAAAGCATTGTGCTTCAAAAGATTAAAAGTCAAAAATATTGTGGTCCTATAAAAACATAACTTTATTAGAAAACCACATATCTTTTTTTGTAATACAATGTCTTCTTGGAGTTGACCTGTATATCTAGCAATTCCATGAGCATGTTCATACGTTTTTTTTTTCTTTTGCAACAGTATGAATATCATCTACCACTGCCTTTTTTTCAGGATGTGTTTTCAATTTCCACTCTGGCTTACACGCCTGGAATTTCCTGGTATTCTCCATTTATGCACTGACCAGACCCAGCCACTCTTAATTTCTGTGTCTAGATAAGAAAAGCTATGTGTCACTTGCTGAAACAAATTAGGCTTGTAAACTGGCTTAAAAGCCAGTAGAGATGGGCACAGACACATGTTTTGAAAAGCTTTTCCAGAGATATGATTTGGGTCCTGAATAAGATAGGATCTTAGACTAAACTGTTAACTATAGTCAGTTAATTGTAATAATTTGAATACAATGGTCATTTGTCTTAGGACCTTCTGCCTGAAAATATGAAAACTGCAGAACCAAATGTGAGCTTGCATGCATATAAACAGACCAGGCTACTCATACTAGCAATTTGAAAACAAATTAGTATCTTAAGACATTAGCTCTTTATAAAGAACACTTCAATCCAGGGGTCCTCAAACTTTTTAATCAGGGGACCGATTCACGGTCCTTCAGACTGTTGGGGGGGGGGGGCGGACTGGCTGGGTGGGCATTGCCAGGTGGTCATATGACTAGGTGGGCATGGCTGGTTGGTCATGTGACTGTGGGCATGGCTAGGTATCGTGACTGGGTGGGTGTGGCCAATTTAGCAGTCCATTTTGCCAATTTAGCAGTCCATTAAACAACACACACATTATACATTCATTTGATTTGCTCCTGAGGGTGTTTTATTTGCTTTTGTTTGCATGTTGTTCTTTTGGTTGACTTTTCTTTTTACTAAATTGTTTTTTAAATTGTTTAGTGGTCCACTTCAGGATACTCAGTTTTGCAGCAATTCTTCTCAGCCCCAAGGAGTTTACAATGAACAAGATACTCTCCCTCTCTCCCTCTCCCTCTCCCTATTATCTATCTATCTATCTATCTATCTATCTATCTATCTATCTATCTATCTATCTATCTATCTATCCATCCATCCACCTACTTACTTACCTACCTCTGTTTCTGTCTCTCTCTGTCTCTCTTTCCATATCTCTCTCTCTCCTGGGGCATTTTCTGCAGGATCCCCTTCAATCCTGGCAGTGCCCTGGAATACCTCATTGAATTCCATTCCATTCCATTCCTTTCCATTTCCATTCCATTCCATCCTATTCCCACTCCCATTCCCACTCCATGTTATTGCTATTGCTATTCCATCCCATCTCATCCTATTCCCATTCCTATTCCATTCTCTCCTATTTCCATTCCATTCCATTCACATTACGGCGGTCTCAATCAGCTTTTGGAATCTCGCTGGCTGTCCCGGAGCTTCCTCTGCACGTGCTGAACGCACACGACAGGCTCGATCAAGGCCTCCATGTGTCTGGCAGGCAGGATCTGACCGGGCAGGCATCGCTTGGAGCAGATTAGGAGAGGAAGTCCCAAGGCGGGGGCTCAGTGGCCACTGTGACGTGAGCGAGCTAGGGAGTGGGCGCTGCAACAGCTGCCCTGCTGTCTTCTTTCTCCCACTGTTGCTGCTTGGGTGTTCTTCCTGCCTCCCTCTCCAGGAGCAGAGACAGACGTTCCACCCTCAGGGGCAGGCAGCGTCACCGGCCACTGCCCTGGAACTGCCAAGTGTCAAGTGGGAGAAGGACGGGCAGCCAAGTGGCGGTGGGGGGGGGGGAGAAGGTGGCAGGGTCACATTGCAGCACCCGCTTGCTCACGTCTTGCCAGCTCAGCTTCTCCACGGGCCGCCAAGCTCTTATGAGTGAAGGGCTGCGCCTTTCGCCGGCCAAGGAGAGAGCTCAAAGATTTGCCACCATCACTCTGCCAGGCTGGGGTGAGGGAAGCCGAAGGGTCCCAACAGGAGAGACCGCACCTGCTGTGTAATTAAGTATCGCTTCCAAGAGTTGTGTTTAGTGCCAGGGTGGTGCTCTCCATTGAGGGCCTCCTGCTTGCCCTCCCCCCGCCTCAGACCCTGCATCCAGCCCATGACTGGGGGATCTGCTGCTTCTGGGCTAATCTGGCCAGCATGGGATAGCACCACGCTGGGGCGCAGCATGCTCTCGGGCCTCCCACCCCTCTATGCTTCTGCTCTGCTTCATCCAGAATGAATGGAAAGCACACAGGGACCTGGCACTAAGCAAGACTCTTGGAAGCAATGTGTAATTTATGTGGCAGGTGCAGCTTCTCCCGTTGGGACCCTTTGTTTCCCCTCCACACAATGGAGTGACAGTGGACTGAAGTCTCTGGCAAATCTTTTGAGTTCTTTCCTTGGCTGTCAAAAGGTGTGGCCTGTTTTTGGCCTCTCCCCTCCCCAGAAGCACTCTGCCGGCTAAAAACATAGAGCGCAGATGCCTCCCGGAGCCTCTGCCTGCCCCTTTTTTGGCCTACCCCATCCCCATTTTCTACAAAAATGCCCGGGAAGGGGTGCACTCTTTCACACACACGCACACACACGCACACACACACACAAACACACACATATTCCTCCCTACTCGCTCCCTCCGGCTTCTGCAGAAACTCTTCCACACAAACTCTTCCACATGCACACATTTCTCCCTCCTCCTCCCTCCCTCCGGCTTTTGCAAAAACCCACACAAACTCTTCCACATGCACACATTTCTCCCTCCTCTCTCCCTCCCTCCGGCTTTTGCAAAAACACCCGGGGAAAGCTTCAAATGTGCGTATGCTCCCACCTTTCCTCTCTCACACCTCTCCTCTCTCCCACCTCTGCTCTCTCGGCAATCTGCAAAACGCCCGGGGAAAGCTCCAAATGCGTGCATGCTCTCCTCCACCAACTGCCCCCCCACCCACTGGCCTATGCCCTTCAGCCTCACCCGTGCAAGCAGCAGCGAGCAGAAGTATGCATGTGGCTGCAATCTGCAAAGGTATGTAAAGGCCAATGGCTGGAGGAGGGACGATGAGGACAGCGGGAAAAGCCAGCCATGCAAGGAGTGGCTGGGAAGCGAGGGGCGGGGCTTAATCCCACCACTGCATGGGCCGGATAGATTGTATTGGTGGGCCGTATCTGGCCTGCGGGCCGTAGTTTGAGGACCCCTGCTTTAATCTGTTGGTTAAAGGGCTTTGATCTTAGAATTTTCTAAGATAAAGGATCCTGCCTAGAACAAGTATGTTAATACAATACAAGAACTGCCAAGAGCATTCTGGTCATTGGTGCTAGTTATGAAGGACACCTGTACCACATTTGATGGTACTAGAGGTAGGACAGATTTGCTGGGGGTGGTCTTACAGATTTTTGGGCTGTTTACTGTTGGCTTGTCTGGCAGTTCCTTGATTGGGGTATTGTTTACTTGATTGTTGGTATGATTTTAATTTTGGAGTTAATCTATGCTCATCTGGGTGCTGATGCTGGTGGGGAGATGTTTTGGTCTTTTTGTTCCCTTTTTGGCTTGTTGATTGTCTCTTGGATATCTCAAAGGTGCAACTGAACTATCTTTTTTTTTCCTTGAGGAAGACGTTTCACTTCTCATCCAAGAAGCTTTTTCAGTTATGACTGAATGATGGGGTAGTAGCTTCTTGGATGAGAAATGAAACATTTTCCTCAAGAAAAACATAATCCAGTTGCCTTTTGAAAAAACATCTTTGAGACAACCATAATCTGGATGATTAAGAATCTCTATAGACTCTTTTGCATAGTATTTAGATATTGTTTATGTCTTGGTGCCAGACTTCTAGACATTCCCTAGCATTTTTGGACTTGGCTTGGTCTAGGATGGTGATGGTTTCCCAATTGAAACATTGGTTAAGTCTCTCCTATGTTGTGTTCATGTTGGTGTTCATGAATGCATTCTGCCAGTTAAGCCTGGATTCCCCAACGGGTGTTAAGGAAAACAAACTAAACAGAATGTGCAGCAAAGTCAGATAGGAAGACAGGTAAATGTGAGAGGTAAGTCTTCTAGTTAACACGCAGTAAAAATACAGATACGCTTGTGCTATCAAAAATATTGTTTATTCCATTTAAGAATTATAGCATAGTCATAATAACGGTCCATTAGTCATATATCAATTTCAGTCAAGTCTTGTCGGGGATACTCTATTTGCAAAGTCCGTGTTGAATAGCCAATGTCAGTTCACTTACAATAAATCAATCTTTATCTTCTCTCCGTTGAGAAATATCAACACTCCTTTTTCTCTCCCCATTCCATCAAGAATGCAGTCATCAATCCATTCAGTAATTAGTGATCAGTAAGCCAGAGAGAGCGAGCTGCAATTGCCTCGCTTCTTATATTGTGCTTTTACAACCACACCCTTAATTACATTCTTGCAGTTAAAGTTACACACACTTTAACTAACAAACCATGATACCATATTTATTATTTTTACCCAAAACAGTTAGGGTAAACAATGTTATCCCTAACACATTCTGCCAGTTTTCTGCCTGTTTGTCCTACATAATGGCTGTTGCAGTCATTTCAGTTGAAGATAACTCCCACCAACACTGACAGGACAAGCCACTAGAAGAGCAAACCCCACTGCTTACTAGCACTGATGATGTTACCTAGTTTGGGTAATGAAATGTCTGCAAGAAAATAACAAAGGTTAGAGAGCATCAAGGACTCCCTAAGAATCTGAGAGATATGCACTTTAAGAAAAGCAAACAATAACATGAGGATAAAAGCTAATTCTGTTTTGCTAGCATATACATTTTATGCTTGAATCAAACTAGTGACTTTTTAAATGCAGCTTTCATAAGATATTGTGAAAATATTAATTTCAGGACAGTGGACCAATAATCAAACTGATTCATATTGGATCTCCTTAGATGAATGTAAGATGCATTCATCAGCACATAAGGTTGTGAATAACCTTTTCATTCAAACAGTGTGTATGATGTACCAGTTCCGTCTGTTAACAACTTCTACATTTTTCTAGCCTTGTGAATAAATCAGGTTTATTTTTAGTCTTGTTTTGAACTACTTTACAAATATATGCTTCAGGCGTCCTTCATTCTTGATGCAATTTTATCCATTGGAGACATTCATTATTTTTTCTTCACTTTATGAATATTGTTTTCAACGTAATACATTCAGCAGTCTAACTTTCTTAAGAACAAGAACCTGGTCTTCCATTCATGACAAAATGTACAGTGTTAATGTTATATTCCCTGTATGCTTGAATAGAATGTTACATAGGCACTTATCACTTTATCTGTATGCATTTCTGTTCTTTATTGTTTCTGAGCTTCTTGCTATTTTGTTCAGCACTTTGTACTTATAATACTCTCAAATGAAGTACCTCATGTTGTTTTATGCTGGTATTAAATAACTGTTGATGAAGATTCTCAGTCATCCAGTAGAGTTGTCTGAAAGTTGAGTCATGACAACTGCACTTTTTATTGATTTGAAACATTTAGCTGCCTAGAAAAAGCTATTTAGATAAGCAACAAAACATTTCAAACCAATAAGAAAAAAGGTCCATGACTCAACTTCCAGACATATTAAATAACTGGGTACCATTAATGTTGCTTTGTACTGTCCAGACATGTAGCCAAAAAACAGGGAAAGAGACTATGGTGGAGTGGAAGAGTATGCATTAAAATGTACATATGTATAGCCCACTGGGCTGCTACATGATGTTTTGAGTGATCCTTTCAATCCCTTAAGATGAGAAGTCCCTTAAGCAGAAGCTTCTTTCATGTGGCCTTTCTCAGACCATTTTATGTAAACTTGGCTGATCTTTAAAAAACCAAGTATGCAATGATTACTCCAGGTTGAGCTGCAATATATTTTGAATCAACTGCCTAGTTTTTGTATGTCACCAAAAGCAATATATTGAAGAGATACGGCTCTATTTTCTCTCTGACTTACTCAGACTATCATCAGGTTTTTACCAAGGATTATTTTAGCGTGCGCGCGCACCCCTCCCATAATGCAATTGCGGGGTAGATAGTTCAAACTCTTCATGTTTTATCATTTCGGCCCTAAGGCGTACAAGAGGTAGAATAGATAAACTCTATTAAATTCATAAACTTAATACATAAATAACAATATTGCAGGTTTTATACTTAATTGAATTAAGATACATAATATTGGACTGAAGCAATAAACTGGTGCTTTCTTAAACTTTCTGTTTCTTAAAAACAATCTATTTTTTAATGACTGGAAACTCATGCAGTGATTTCTTTGCCTTATACATGCTGCTCTTTTTGATGTCTTTTGTGGTTCTACATCTATATGCTTTCATTTGGTCCTTTGTAGTGGGTAATGGTCAAATGATTTGAGGAATATATATATGATAAGAAAGTAACATAATCTAATACAGAATAAAGAAAACAGAAATAAAAAAAGAAAAGATAAAAAGAAATAGAAGCTTCCAATTCATTTTGCAGCAGTTTATTTGATTATAAAGCTATCTCTCACTATGATTACCAAAAAAGTTCACTTTTTTCTATTATGCATTTCCCCCCCAATCATCGAAACCACAAGTTATAAATGCAGTTTTTTCTATTTCATGCAAAACATCTATATGGAATTTCCAGTCAGCCACAAATGTAGATACTGTCTTTAATCAAAGAAGTTAATTTAGCTATCTCTGCTGGTTCCTTCATTTTCACCAGCCATTCCTTCATTGAGGGTAATTTTGAACCTTTCTACTTTCTTAGCTGCAGTTGTCATTAAAAAAAGACTTCCATGCCTTTTTTCTAGTTGCCTGTCCATTAGTCTAAAAAACCGCACCTCTGGTTTTAATTATATTTTAATCTTTCATATCTTCTGAATTAATGTATATATTTGTATCCATTTTTTGACCTTTTTATATGTCGTACCAACATGATAAAATGTGCTTTCATGTTCACATTTCTAGTAAAGATTTGACGACGATTTGAGACAATTTATTTGGTGACAAATGTCAATGATGCATCATTTTATAAAAAATTAAGGCTAGAACATGATGTAATTTTCAATCCTTTCAACAAGGCATTTTCCCACTGATCCATTTGTATATTGTAGCCAAAATTGTAACCCAGTTCCCAAACTTTTTCAGTCCACCGCCCCCTTGGTGCTACAAACTCATCCTCGGTGCCCCCCACCCAGGGGTGGGATTCAAATTTCTGTGGGAGTGGCCTAATTTGAGGGTGTGGCTTTCTGGTCATATGACTGGGTGAATGTGCTTGCTGGTCACGTGACTGGATGGCGTGGCTTGCTGGTCACATGACCAGGTAGGTGTGGTTTGGTGGTCATGTGACTGGGCAGGCGTGGCCAGGTGACTAGCAAACCAAATACAAGTGGTCTTCACTTAATGGCTGGTTGTTTAGCATGTGTTCTAATTTATGACTGGCCTCCCCAGAGCTACTTGACCTGTTTTTGGAGTTTTGACAGCCATGCACACACATACACACACACTCCCTTCTGACCCTGCTGGAGCAGGTCATTGGATTAGAATCGGCAAAGCATCTCTGATTAGATTCTAGTAGTGAATAGAATCTAATCAGAGGTGCTTTGCCGATTCTTGTTGATTTGTTTTATTTTTATTTTTTTGTTTTATGTTGCTGAATTGCATTGACATGTGTATCCCTTCTTGTGCACAACCCAGAAGCTTTTGTGATTATTTGCAGCAAAAATTACCGACCTCTGGCTTTGCTCTACTTTTCAATCGTGCCACCACTGACGTGTTCTAGGTGCCGGCCCTGTAGGTCTACCCCATGAGCCCGCTGCACCGGAGGGACCTGTCCAAGCAAGTCCGAGCGGAGCGGTGCACCAAGTCAATGGGGTGAGCCTAAGAGAGGGAAAGAGAGAGAGAGAAAAGAGGAGAGAAGGAAGAAAAGAAAGAGAAAAAGGAAAGAAAGAAAAAGGGACAGACAAAGAAAGAGGGGGGATGGAAGGAAGGGACAGAAAGAAAAAGAAATGAAGGAGGGAGGGAGGAGAAAGATAATGAGATATCTATTCTAGTCCAATCACCTTCTGCAGCAGGGTTAGAAGGGAGTGTGTGTGTGTGTGTGTGTGTGTGTGTGTGTGTTCTTCTAATTTACCAGTACATTTTGGTTTTGCCTTCTTCAGAATTGGCACTGTAATACATTGGGGAAAAGTAATTTTTTAGGGTGGAGATCTGGTCCAATGGATCCTGTTTAAAGCCTCAACAAAATGTGAGAGCTTCCTGATAGTCATGACCATGTTTCGTCCATAAAACCTTTAATAGAAGCCAAAGATGTTTCAGTGTACTGGCAAAGATGTTTCAATGTGCTGTCAGTCTAAACTAGGCCTCATTTCAATCTGTTGCATCAGGTAGGTCTCTCTCCCTCCCTCCCTCCCTCCCAGACTGGCTTTGCTCTACTTTCCCGATGTGCCTGTGGGGCCGGCGTTCGAACATGGATGGATGGATGGAGAGAGAGAGAGAGAGGTAGGTAGGTAGGTAGGTAGGTAGATAGATATATTGGTAGGTAGGTAGGTAGGTAGGCAGGCAGGCAGAACTTTTGGATGAATATATGGGTAGATAGGTAGGCAGGCAGGCAGGCAAGCAGGCAGGAAGACAGACAGACAGACAGAATGCGACAGTGGTGGCACTTTGGGAAAGTAGAGCAAAGCCAGAGTGGCGGCTCCACAGGCTTACCCCACTGAGCCCCTTGCACCGTGCCGGTGCAACAGTCAATGGGGTGAGCCTGTGGTGCCGGTGTCTCGAACGCGGCGGCACATTGCTCTATTTTCCCAACATGCCACCGCTGCCACATTCGAGGCCCCGGCTACGGAGCAGTGCAACAGTCAAATGGGGTGAGCCTGCGGGGCCGGTGACTTGAACACCCCCCTGCCGCCTCTTAGCACCCCCTGCCAGTCCCTTTGCCTCTTAGCGCCCCCCTAAGGCATCCCACCACCCCCAGGGGGCGGTACTGCCCCCATTTTATCATGCATTCCTTCACTTGTTTTTCTTCTGTCTCATATTTCAACAAAAGTTGAACAATTGTTACTATAAGTTTCATAGTATATGGGAATTGTATTCATGTTCAAAGCAATGGTAGAAAATAAGGGCCTATATTGGATTTCAATAATTCAGATACATATCAGTTACTTCATGTGATTAGCCGGAAGAATAAGTTGGAGGGAAAGGATCAATATGTAAAAAGTATACACCAGAACTTCTTGTTGGGGTAATTGCAAACTTATTTATAGTATCTGTTAGGTGAAAATATTGGCATTATTACACTGAAGTAGTAATCTCACTGAAGGTGCTGTTCCCTGAACAAGCTTTATACCCTTAAAGCTGTGACTTAACATCTGACTTAAGCAAAAGATTTCGTTGTCAGGATGATGGGAAAATTGTACATGTAGGAATTATCTCAGTGAACATTTTCTGTCAGTGGTTTATTTTGAGTACTTTGCTAACATATTGTCATGCAAGTCTAGTTCGTTAAGAAATTGTGATGAAAAGTATTTGAGATGTTCTGAAGAGCAGCACTCCTGGCTAATATAGAAGCTTATTTGAATGGGCAATCATGTACAAGATGCTTGAAGTCGTGACTAGAAGCTAATTGGAAGATTTCAATTTTAGCTCTTTTAACATTGCACATTTTGAGTGTACAATGAGAGTGTACGGTGACAGCATATAGTCTCTAATAATGACAGGTGTTAGAGGCATAAAGATTTAATGTACATTTTAATGAAGTTGAAACCTGTAAAGAATTTAGTACATGCTTTGTAGTGAAGAATTTTTTTTTTTATAAATTGGTACCTTGGGAGTATAATTGCTTATTACTTTTAATGCTTATCTCCTTTGATTTTCTAAATCAGAGTAACATCTAGCAGCTGGAAGTTATGCTAGAGGTGTTCTGGTTACCATGCTAGGCAATTCTTAATGGCAATGTCCTTAGAAGATGACCTTTGATTACAACCCACAGTTTTGCTGTCATTTAGCTGGAGGGGACATGTGTTACTGTCGTAATCAATTGATGAGATTGGATGGATAACCGAATGATGAAACTGCGGGCTGGGTGTTTGGCTTGACATCTTGTCTGTGACAAATAACAGCATGAATGCTGCTTCAGAGAAGCCATGCTTTCACATTCATAGCCCTTTCATTGCTCATGGAAGTGGGATCCTAAAAAACTGTCTGCCCACATTGACTGGGAAGATTCCATCTGGAGGAGAAAATTACTCTACAAAGAACTATATATAAGACTTAGTTTTCTACTTACTTTCTTTTTGACCCATTTATTACTCCTTTAATCTTTTTATATGGCCAACTGATCTCAGTGCACTACTTTTATACTGGTTATTCTTTTATCCCATTAATTCAGCACTAATTAATTCTTGAGCTTAACTTTCTTTCTTTGTTGTACCATTTCCACTGCATTCAACTTTTTAGGTTTTTATTAATATATCCAGTTCTTGCATATAAAAAAGGAGACAGAATCACATTCTTACATGCAACCTTCTTTTGACAAACTTTTATTCTTCACAACAAATCTTACATTACCTATTTTATGCCAGCATTCACAAAACTTAAAATGTCTTCATTTTCCTATCACACATGTACACACAAACCTACCTACCTACCTACCTATCATCTATCTATCTATCTATCTATCTATCTATCTATCTATCTATCTATCTATCATCTATCTACCTACCTATCTATCCCATTTCCCATTCAAATTCACCTTGATTTTTGACACACTAATTTTCAGATCCATACTCTTCACTGCATCATAAAATTTAACACTAACTGCAAATAATTCAAGTTCTAATCTAAGACTTCATCTATGTCAATGTGTCTTCAACCAACACAGGTCTAAGAGACCAGAAACACTGATAAGAGCTGGTTCCCAGACTGATAAAGATACAACAGCTATTATATAACACAACCAACTGCAAACTTCTTCACTATCAGCAAAGAGATCAGGTTTTTTTTTACAAGTTCAGAAAAAAGGTTTTGAGAAAGAAAATCAGAGAAACTCCACCTAATGTGCATCAAGATATTTTGGATTTAAATTGAAAATGGCTTATTTGGTGAAATCTCTGTATCCCTTCCCGTTTCATCTCAACAAACATTGCCAAGCAGAACTTTGTGAATATTGTACTTGGAAAATAACTTTTTGTTCAGGCAGCTGCCAAAGAGTTTATCTTTTCTTTACTCATGTATCCATCAAACAAGGAAGGGGTTATCAGACATGCTTATTCCTAATTCGTGTTCAATGTTGAAAATTTGCTAAGCATTCAATTTATTTTCACACATGCTTTACTTCTAAATATATACCACTGTTACATATTCAGCAACCAACCTTCAATTCATGCAAAACACTCCATTAATTTAAGTTTATTTGCTTTATCATATGCTTTTAGTGTATCAACAAATATGTATTTTTTTTCTCACTTTCATACATTTCACAGTGACTTGCTGACAAGCTAAAATGTAGCATGCATGTCCCTTCCTAGCATAAAGCCATAATGTGATCCCCAAATTTTGCTCATTGTTACCTGTTGAACCTTTTGAACAGAATTCTGCTAAATACCTTCCAAGAAACATTTAACAAACTAATTCTCTTAGTTTTTTCATTAATTTTCTATCTCTGCATTTATAGAGGGGAACAATCGTGGCATTCTCATCCACGCTGTGCCGAGAGTCCAGGAATGGGATATGATTCCTCCCTCTGATGTTATAGAGCTGAGTCTGCCACTATATAAAAAGCCAGTCCCTAGCTGGCTTCCCAGCTTTTGACTCAGTTTCTTGTCTGAGAGCTAGTGTCTCTGGATAGGAAAGTGAGCTAAGAAAGCAATAATCAGTAGCAAAAACAGAAGAGAAGCAGTTTTAACGCTTTGACACAACTCCCAGGGCTCCAGTGGAACTGTGCCAGGAGGATCCACTCTCCTGCAGCGTTGAGGCTTTGGCGCTGCCATCGAGGGAACTGCAAGCCCAGGGAACATTCTGCAAGCCCTTCACGCAGTTCCCTTCATGTTGCAAAAGACTATTCACAGCTGACCTTTGGAGCTTTGTTTCACTACCTCTCAGCTGATAGCAGATAAGTGTTTGGTTGATTGCTCAGGGCTGCTAGAACGCTTAAGGAGTGAGTGAGGCAATGAAGGTCTTTTAGGGCCAGCACATGTGGCGGGTGGCCATTTTGGGTGGCAGTCGGAAATTTTGAGTGGTGATCAGCCATTTTGGAGGAAGAGCAGCCATTACCAAAAAGGGGCCTCATGGCTGAATTTGCTCACTTGGCCCATGCAACAGGAGACTTTCTCATAGGGGAAGCTCCCAGCACCCCTTGTGTTGGTCCTGTTGGTGAATATGGAGAACGAAATGGCCCAGTCAGACCTCACAGGCCTGGAAGAAGCACAAGGTTCTCAGGCCCAGATGAGGAAGAGAAGAAGACAAAGAGGCCAGTCAGCAAAGTGGGAGGCTGCAGCAAAGATCAGGGCCAAGCCCTTAGCCCCCAAGAAGACATCCAAGTCTGAACTCAGGGCTGAGAAACGTAGGCATACTGCTTTAGAAAAACAGTTTGCTAAGACCCTGGATCAGATGAGGACCGGATGCAACAATCCTCCCAATCAGGGGAATTTCAGGTTTGCCCAGAGGTTATAGCCAGGGCGGGGGAGGCTGAAACTAGCTCTGCCAGCCACCTTCAGGCTTGGTCCCCAGAAGGGTGGAAGAAGAGTTTTTGCCCCAGGTCTGGGCCCAACTTCAGACAGGCTGCCTGGGGTCCAAGTTCCTCCCACACCCTAGGTCAGATGATTCAAGGAGGCTTCAGGCCTAGACCTGAAACAACCTTTACTCCTACTGCTGCCGGCCTGCGGCCAGTGGACCCTCCCACAGGTGGCAGGCCTGATGATATTACGTGCATGGTTTCTGTGGCCATCAGACAGGACCTGGCTGAAGGATTCCAAAAGCTACTCCTTCCCTTGGGGGGGTCAGTCCCTGTTCCCTCCTTACTCCCAACTTACCCCTCCTTATCTCAGAGGGGTTTTCCCAGGCAGCAACAGTTCAGTTGCCCATCTACCCAATCTGAGTGGGGCGAGTATGAGGAGAGGGATTACACTAATCCCTCAGAACACAGTCACTCTTCCACGTCAGAGGAGAGGAAGATGAGATCAGGGATCCTAACTCATCAGAAGAGGAGGGGCTTGGATCTGGTCAACCCCCTCAGCAGAGGCTTTTAAACCTTGTTTAAACTGCTCTTACACAAGGCCTTAGTCACAGCCCAGTTAAGTCTGGAGGAGGTGGTTCCAAAACCCCAAGCAGCTTCTTCCAGCCATGGGGACTCCCTTTTCTCAAAACCAGTGGTCCACACAGAGGTTCTTCCATCCCCTCTGTTATTCCTTGATTTAGTAAAGGAGTAGTGTGCCTCCCCTGGGGCAGGGCCTTGGCCTTCATCACATGACCGGCGTTTTTACAACATGGGCCGCTCCTTGGCCAATGCTCTCCTAGTCCCTTCTGGTGGTAGCCTCTTTCTCTACATCAGGCACCCCCACTGAACCACTAAAATTTCATTTGTAAAGAAATAAACAATTGTAAAATACTGATTCAGTAAGTTTCTGAAAGAGGTTGGAGAACATTTCACAAAGCTTCTACTACCGTCATATGGAAACAGTGTTCTTGCTTGTTGGAAAGATCAAAAGTTTAAACTGCTCTCCTGCACTGTAACATGTTGTATTAACAGCAGATTCATTTATTTCCTAATTAACAAAAAGTGTTCTTTTTATTTAAGCCATCTGGCCACAGAGCATGTTGTTTAACTGCTTGCTGTTACAGTTTGGAGCCATAGAGATGGGAGGAGGGAATGTTTTGGCTCTTATTTTGGCTAGCGACTAAATCAATGCTGTAGGTGTATTAACACACATGCCTGTCATTGCAGCATTTACTCCTTATTGATTGTGCATATATATACACACACACAGTGAGATTTCTTGTTATAGGCAACACACTTTTAACATTGACAGTTGGTTCATACCAGTCAGGCAGCTGCAATTGAGTGCTGCCATTTTCTTTCCACATCAACAATACTGTCTACAGCAAATATTTTTCAGTGACTTTTTGCTCTAAGCACTTGGGCACATTATGTGCAAAAAATACTCTTTCGTCTTGTCTTCATTCATGATGTAGTAGAAAAATAATAATGCATATTTATATTTATACTTATATTTACTTAGTTATTTGCTAATTCTGAAAGGCTGAAATTCTGAAAAGCTTTCTACTGATCCTCTTTTGATTGCTTGATGTATACATCAGCTATGCTTACATTGCACTGATAAAAGGAATTCAGGCTGGCATCTGATTTTTAAGCTACAGACATACCCATTATAGGTAGTTCTCAACTTATGGCCATAATGGAGTCTGGACTTGCTGTCATAGGTTATGATGGTCATTAGTCAAGGCATGTATGCAACCATTTCATGACCTGTTTTACAGCAGCTGTTAAGCAAATGAAGCAGTAGTGGGATCCTACCTCAGTCGCTACCAGTTCGGTGGGTGATCATGCGTTTGTGCGCACCTAACAAGCCAATCTGCTGAGAGTTTGAAGAAATGAAAAGGTAGAAGTGACTCTCCCACCCTCCCATGAGCTTTTCGGTCTTTTATCCTCTCAGCTGATTGTGGGAGGCTTTTTTTCCCTCCTATCAGCTGATTGGAGGCTTTTTTTTTTTTTTTACTACTGGTTGGACCGAACTGGTAGTGATTTTTACTACCGGTTCAATTGAACCGGGCTGAACTGGTAGCATACCACCACTGAAATGAAGTGATTATTAAGCACATGCATGTATCTCTATGGATATTTTTTTGCCAGGAACTGGCCCAAAAGGCTGAAAACCAGAAAAACAACTAGTAAACCATAGTCATGACCATGGAACGCGGCAGCCAGCTGTGAAGGTGATCTGGTTGCCAAGTGCCTGAAATGTTGTCATGTGATCACAGATGCGTATGTGTGTACAACTGTCTGATGTCCAGAGCTGGTAGCTTTTTGGGGGGGAGGGATGTTCTTTGTAACTTATTAGTTGTAAGTCAAGGACTACCTGTATATGTTTATGAGACTATAAATAATTATACTTTCCAATTGATGTAGTTTGCTTTTCCCTAACTTCCCAAAGAGAGCCAATTTGTTGTAATGGTTAAGACATCAGACTAGAAACTGGATGACTGCAAGTTCTGGTCACTGAGCCATTGATAAACTATTCAGATTGATGAGTCTTTAGCGTTAGAAGGCCAGATGTTATTTTATTGGCTTCTTGTGTTGCTCTTTAAGCATATATTGCCTCAACAATTATCTGGGTTTTGTAACTAGATTCCTGATTCCAAAATGATGAGTAGTTTTCATAGGAAGTATTGAAAGCAAAAGACCTGTTTCCTGTATAATATGCAAAGATTGAAGTGTTTGCCCATGTAGATTTTCTCTGAAGCTCAACATTTTTCCATAACATGACATCTACCTCAATAAGCTAGGAAACAACAGTGTTGTTGTTCATGGTCATCTTGCAGTTCCTGTTGAAATGTAATACCCCGCTGCATTTGTCTTCCATTTTTCTCCTCCTTGATTGTACATTTAGTAGCTATTACATGTGCTCTGTTGCATTGTTCTTCTGAAATAATTTTGATGAATGAGCCTATCCTATATTATTTTGATTGTAGGTCTTCTTTACAAATATTTTTAAAAAGTTCCCTGTGATTAGCATCATTTTTTTTCCTTTTAAATGGACTTGGTATTTACAAAATTTGGCAAAACATATACTTGAATTTTCCTGTGGGAAAAGATAAAGATAAAGCAGCAGGAGAGGAGAGCAAATATGATAGTGGTTTGGCTTCAAATTGATTATTTTCCTTTGATCTGAAGGAATGGCATCATTCCTGCAATGTAATGTGAAAGGAGGAATCCAAAAGTTGGACTAGCTTTGTTTAATTTGAAAGTCTGGCTTAAAAATCCTAAATGGTTTGCCTTCACACTCACTCTCTCTCTCCTTTAGTATAAATTCCCATCTAGTGTTGGTGTTTGAGTCATGGTATGTGGGTGTACTTTTAATGTACAATCATTTATACTAACTTTTCTGGTCTTTTCTGCTTAGATAATTGAATTGCCAATTATACAATGAGTCTAATCTTATAATGTATTAAGAAACAGCTACATTCCATAAAGAACTTCCAATATTATCAGCAACAAGTGATCTAGTTTTCATCTGGAATTTAAAATTTGATCTGACCAAATAAAAAATATAGTAGCAACTAATCAGTTAAGAATGTTATCTCTCTCTGTGTTATATAGTCAACACACACACACACACACACACACACACACCTGTCAATTAATTTTTATTGTGATATCTTGAAATAAAACACAAGAACAGCCCTACTAGGTAAGGCTATAGATGTTGGACTCCGAGAATAGATCTAACTGGATGCTAAAAACATTCTAACCATATTTACTATATTTTAGTTTTCAATCCACATCCTTTCCAGCACATGGATTTTAACAATATGTTTCTGCTGATTTATACTTTGATAAAACCATGAAGTGAAGCAGCTATTTTGCAAAATGGTAAAATTAAAATTGTCTACCTGATTACAGAATGAGAATTTAATAAAACAAAAGAATTCTTGTTGTGTTGGCTTTGTCCTCTATAGCCGGGGTGGGGTGCTACCGATTCTGCCCAGCTCTATAGAACCGGTAGCTCTGAAGAGCAGCAGACACAGAACTGTATCACCAACAAAACATAATCACCAAACCAGTAGTAACACTGGTTGAATCCCACTCCTGCTCTATAGATAAAGCAAAGAGTTTTCTACAGATACTCATTCCAGAGTTAACTCTTTAGAAGTAATAATGTTCCCAATTGCATAAAATATATTCCATATCCTTAGTTTAAGCATTACAGGATCTCTTATACATTTTAAATCCTAAATCCTAATATTTGAGTAAAGGTTCAATATTATGAACAAAACATTATTATGAAGTTGTGGCCCCTGTCTTTGGAACAGCAGCCCTCATGAAGATACCTACAGCTCCCATTCTTCAAATGTGCTAGAAATCTCATAAAACCCAGCTTTAACCAGGTGCTAAATTATCCATGGAATCCATGGCAATTTTTCTTGTGTTTCTGAGTTCTTTTGATGGGGTTTTGTTCAGATGGTCATGATTCTTTTATATTATTTATTCTTTCAAATAAGGCAAGCTGTCCAGAGTCTTTCTGAAGTTGGGCAGCCTCAAAATCCAATAAAGAAAACCAACCAACCAACAAATCATAGTTTAAAGAAATGTGTTACATAATAAGGCCTAGTTGTCATTGTATTAGCATAAAATAATGTAGCTTGATTATTTTCTTATTTTACTATTTATCTACTATTTATTTACTTGGTTATTAATCAATTTTAATTTGTTTCTCTTCTAATTGCAGCTCAGAGCTGTGGAAGATTTATCTTAAATTATGTATCCTAAGGTATAGTAAAATATGTACACCTGTTTTTTGTGCATATGATAGCTGATAAACAAATTCACCAAACAGTCCTATTTCTAATTATACAGAAGCAACAACTATGCAGATCATTCTGTACAGAATAGCAGAGTTGAAAGGGACTACTTCAACCTCTTACCCAAGCAGGAAGCTATATATCATTCTGGACAAGTGACTGTTCAATATGGACATATGGCTGTCTTTAAGTATGCATTGAATGAAACAAAATTGAAAGTAATAATAGAGATTGTGAAAATTTGCAGCTAATAATATTACTTCCTGTACTTGGATGCTTTATAATCCAAGAAAACACATAGTTGTAAGCAAGCCAAATATCATCTGGCTATTATTTGAAAGAATTTGAATTTATGAATTCAGTTCTATGCTTAGGAAAGAAAACTGAAAGCAGTAATGGAGTAGCCTTGCATATATAATTGTAAATGTCTAGAGAAAAACAATTTCTAATTGCATTTGCTAAATAATAAAATTAATATTACTGCACGTGAAATTTCTAGGTTTGTAAGGGCTTAAAATTAATTTGGATGATTTATATTAATACACTAATTTAGAATGAGGAATGTAGCACCCTGAACTAGATGAGAATTGCCTATACTAGTTCATGCCTTTTAAAATGATAGACTTCTGTGAATTTTTGTTAGGAAATGTTATATATGTTTTTATTAGATTTACCTCTAAAGTTCCTGGCACATGACGATAACAGGATATGACAAACACAGCCTTGAGAATTTTCTCTAGAATTCTAGAGAGGGATTTCCAGTAAGACTTGTTCATTTTTTTCCTCAAATGTCTGGCTGATCACTTGAGGGTGACATATGGTAGAAACATGCTTTGAGGGACCAGCCTCCTGTATGGCAAACAGTACCATGCAAAACAGACAGATGGTGGCTTATTTAGTCTTGGAAAGTTGTTTAATCCTACATACTGGCAAAGCCTAAGTATAGAGAGATGGAGAGAAAACTATACAACCCTAATGGCAGCTGAAGCAAGGATGTGATGAAAATGCTCACAAATAGCTTTGTACTTTGAATGTAATGATATTTCTCTAGTATAATCAAATAGAACAATCCTGACAGTTTCAAAATATATATAGTAAATAGCAACAAATATAGTCTGTTGTTTGAAATTTGTATTAAAGGTGCACATGTTAAAAGACATTAATTTGAATTGTTCAATTGCTTAGGAGAGGGATGCATTTTTAAGTCTATTTTCATTTACATATTTGTTAATTATACTTTCCTTTCTCCCAGTCTTTAGTATTTATTATACTTTGCTTTGCATGGTTGATGGATTGATTATGTACTATCATGTACATATCTGTACATTGATTATGTACAAATCACGTACATAAGAGTTAGTATCATGGACTAACTCTTAGCAACTGCATAGATGGATTTTCTCCATAACAATCTGTCTAACTTGGTTTTTCCATCTGTAATGGTACACCCACCACCATTGCAATAGAGTCTGTGCTGATCGTCATCTTCTCTTTTCTTCTATTTTTACCAGCATTATCACCTTCTTTAGAGAACAAGGTCTTTACATACAGGTAGTCCTTAAATGTACAACCACAGTTGGGACCAAAATGCTACGTGATACAATTGCCTGATTTCTGGAGTGCGTTTTCCCATGGTTGTCACGTAAATCCAGTTTCCCCCATTGATTTTGCTTTTTGGAAGCCACGAAAGATCAGGAAGACCATAGGACTTTGCGGCCATAGTAAATACATGCTGGTTGCCAAGTGCCCAAATCATGATCACTTGACCATTAAGATGCTGTGAAACTCATAATTTGAAGAACTGGTTATAAGTCACATTTTCCAGTGCCATTGTAATTTCAAATAATCATTAAGTGAATGGCTGTAAGTTGAAGATTACAGGTAGACATTACAGGTCTGTAATGTGTCCAAAGTAGGATAATTTGAGCTTGGTCATTTGTACCTTGAGCTAGAACTCTATGTTGATTTATACAATAATCCTCTTGTTTGGTTTCTTGGCTGTCCAAGTATTCCCAAGAGTCTTGTCCAACATCCAGAGTTCAAAAGCGTCAATACTGTTTCTATCCTGCTTCTTCATTCCTACATAATAAAAAACTATTGTATGCAAAATATCATAAAATTTTGGAATGTATGTAAAAACAGTTAAAAAATACTAGTAAGCTTGTTTATTTAAAAAACTTAGATACTGAAAACAATTACTTCTTAGCAATTATGACATAACTATAATTAAGAATAATAATTAGTGAAAAGTCAAGTAGATCTTTATATTCTCTTATGTAGAGAATATAAGCAGTTGTTAATTTGTCTTGAAAGTCCATATTTCAACTGAAATCACAATAGAGGTTCATCAAGGTCTTGCTGGAGAAGAATTCTTGGAAATTTAAAACAATTTTTGTCTGTTTCTCTCCACAGAAAAACTGAAATTACTGGCTGAACAGGACAATGATTATTAATTAAATACAATTCAAAGCTGTACTGTGGTTTCCTGAATCAATTGTGGTGAGTAACATGATTTACATGTTTTATATATATATATCACTTTCTATGGGGAAAAAAATACCTTATTCTTTTTATTTTAAGTGACTGCATTTCTGTCAATGACATTTTTCTGCCCCATCATCAATAGTGTCTCTTCTCTTAAGCACTTCCAAATCATACATTAGAAATGCTGTGCTAAGATTTTAAAATATGGTTGTTTTAGGGGAAGTAATATGCAACATTTTAATATTTAAAATAAAAAATATATATTTCATGTGTGTCTTGATAAAATCAGAATATATCCCGTACATACAGTAGATTTACAAAAATGATTGCTAACTTGCTAATTCAGCTAAATTATCTGAATGAGTATATAAATGACTGAAATCGTTTTATTTAAACTTGATTTACTTTGTGGGCTGCTACAGGTTTACTTATAAATGTGTGTGTGTGTGTGTGTGTGTGTGTGTGTGTGTGTGCATGTACGCACATACATTGGAATGATTGGCTGCTTTGTCATTCACATTTGCAAAGTGATCTGGTTAGGTTTTCACAATACCTAATCAAGATCAAAGGTAACACTATACAAATAAGTTTTCAATTATGGTTGCCAATAGGAGATACTGTCAGCTATTTTTAATTTGTCTGTAGCAAAAGCCAACAATACAACATTAAAAACATTTCATTTTCAGTTATAGTCTTAAATAAAACTAAATTAAAAAGTACCATCAAAAGACAGCATTCCATCCTAGTTGCTTTGCCCAATCTTTCATCTCTAAAGAAATTTGGGACAAAATTAGGGCCTTCCACATTGCTGCAAATAAAGGAGGAGCAATATAAAAAGAAACAAAGCCAGCAACTGTGGAAAGTAGTGGAGCTCTGTCTCCAGGGAACATTTCAAGGAACAGGCGTCATCTTCAGATGCAGACCTGGTAACTCTGTTATATTTCAAATTGCTTTTCAAGGACACAAATATAACAGAAACGGAAAATTGTTTCTGGCTTACACTATCCAGTCTACAGGCTAGGTTGCCTCTTTCACATTGTAGGCTATTAAAAATATTTCCATCAAATTGATTTGCTGCACACTTTGGTGGCCACAAACTTAAACACTTGATTTAAAAAGACATATATTTCTATGTCTACAGTCTACTAGATGAAATGTTTGACACATACAGCACTTAGGATACAAGCCCGCTGTTTGTGGAAATAGCTTGCCTGCCTAAAAATAGACTAAAGTTTCATTGCTTCTATGAAAAATGAAGTGTGTTTCTTGGATATTCTGATGAAATAACAAGCCCGTACCAAACATATACTTTTTCACCCCTTCAATGTCAGAGAAAGACCATATGAACATAAACCAAAGCTGACAAATTGATTTGCAAATGTGCATGCAGTTAATGTTCATACAGGTGTAGTACATAATGCAGGTGAATATTTTAACTCTTCTATAGCCTGTGTAAAAGATTGTCATACCATACCTTTTTGTTGTTGTTTTTGTCTTATATTTGATATCTAATGCACTATAATGTATTACAGTGATTTCTCTCTTGGCCAGTTGTCAAAAAGTAGATCAAAATAGTTGATTGAGCTTTCATCAATTAAACAAATTTTCCCTGATATCTGGGAATTTCTTCCTCACTTTGGAATCTGATATGAACTGCATTGTCTGTTTATATATTGGTTTTTTTTATTCACTTTGGTCTTCTTCCTCTTTGAGTAGAGCAAATATTTTAATGGCACCATAAGTTTCTAGTTTCGGCTGCAAAGAGAGGTGGGAAAAGTTCAGCCAAGTCATCTCCTCCTTCTCAGCCTTAACATACACACAGAGCAAACATGCCACCCCTCGTGTCCACCCCGAGGTGGTCGTCTGGCCAAGTGCCTTACCTTTGTGGGCAGTTGCGGTGAGCAGAGTGGGCAAGATGTAAAGATCAGCTGGGCCACATGGTCTGGGTGATTGAGCCAGAGAGTAGTTGGGTGCGGACGTGACTGTAGCCACCAGCCAAGGTGGGCAAGGTGAGATAGGGTGGGGTGGGGCAGAGCAGGACACGGTGGGCGGAGCCAGCCAGTGGTGGGATTTGCCGGTTCACTGAACTGCACAAAATTGTAACAATTGGTTCGCCCAAACCAGTCCGAACGGCAGCAACCCACCTCTGGGTATGTCACAAATAACTAGTAGTATTAAGAGATACTTTTTCTTTTAGAGTTTTCCTAAATTACAAATGTTCAAAAAATCTTTTGGTAAAAAATTCTACATCTGCTTGCCTTGATGAAGTAGCCTACAATGAAAAGAGACCATACCCCCCCCCCAAAAAAAAAAAAATTGAAGGAAATTTTAAAAGAATTCAAACTGTTATTTCTGGAAAAGGTAGCTTAAACCTTTTTGTTATTACTTCTTTTTAAATTTGTATTTAATGCAGGTTATATTCTGCTTCAGTATTTTCTTCTAATATTAAGAAAAACAGGAAAATGATGGTTTAAAAAAGAAATTGTAAATAATATCTGCATCTTTCCCACTTAACCCTATTCTGACTAAGGTAGAAAAGCACAGTCATCTTGGGTGGTCAAAAGAAATTAAGTAGTTCCCACCTTGATTACACTACTGTATTTTTATCTGCTTGGAAGGAGAGTTTTTAATGAAAACAAATGTTGTAGATTTGTTTCCAATAACATGGAAATTGCTATGCACGAAGAGTACAAGTAATGATATGAGATTGGAAGGAAGACAATTTCATAGAGTTTCTTAAAGTGTGGTCCTAGGACCTCTTGGGACACCTCAAAATCAAAAACTATTTGGCAGATAATGAATATATTTATAAAAATTTTAAAAAATAGCGTTCTCATTATTTTTTCATTTGTTAAAAATAAAGTTGTTTTTCATGAAAGATAGTTATGTTATATTGAATAGTTTTTAATGTTATTTTTACACAATTCATTTAATAATAAATATTCAATGAATCCATTCATTTTAATGGCAAATATTGATACATGTAATCCATACACACTCTTTTGATGTCCTCCATAATTTTTTTTTTAAAAGGAAGGGGTTCTGAGAGTAAAAGTTTAAGAAACACCGACATTTGAAGCAGTGTTCTAAGTGAGCTGTTAGTAGTAGGAACCTTTGTATTTCACGATGAATGAATCCAACAATTGCAACAACATTTCATAAGCGCTATTCAATAATGATGATTACATTATAACTCTTAACCTAACCATGTTGTATAAACTTACATTTTAAAGTTATGGAAATATATCTTTAAGTTTAATGTGGTAAAAAGCTCCATTGTTTGGGGTAAAAAGTAAATTCCTGCTAAATGAGCAAGATGGCCATTAATGGAGTTTCCTTTCCCAATGGCCTCTAACTGTTCAGAAAGGGGTTAAGAGTCCCCTTCTCTTGCATTTGGCATAAAGGCAAACCTCCTTGAATTTTGTGTTGACTCCTGGCAACAGCTTGGAAATTTGCTCCTGCAAATTTCTTGACAAGATTTTTCAGAAGTGTTTTGCCATTAACTGTGAGAGAATGGTTGGCTCAAAGTATTTCAGCTGGCTTTGGGCCTAAGGCAGAACTAGAACTCACAGTCTTCTAGCCTAATGCCTTAATCAGTACACCAAACTGATTTGATTCAAGTATACATGTTTAATAATTACAAATGTGCTTATTTTAAAATACTAATACTGAACATGTCTTTTAATTTAAAGAACAGTTGTGTCAAATCAGCTTATGTAAGATAATTTTCAATATTTTTTCCTGTTTTAAAAACATACATTTGAGAACTAACTGGACCTTTTTCACATATTTCTTGAGAATATATATATATATATTATCTCCTCTTGCTTCTTAAATCTGAAATACATGAAATAAAAGAACATTCTAAAAGCCTGGGCATTTTATGCTTTCAGGCAACTCCTAGAGTCTAGTCTGTTGCACTTAGTTTTCTTAGCAAATCCCATCTTTATTAGACTTGATTCTGCAGCTGCCTTGCCTATAATTCTTTTGAAGTTCAAATAGCTTCCAACATGGAGTGGACTGCAGACTTTGCCTCTGTGTGTTTTGGTTATGTAACAGATTAGATCATCAGGAGAACTGTGAGATGATCTCAACTGAGTGGAAATGAGAAACTTGAACAGGAAAGAGAGAAGTTTTTTACCTGTATATAAAAAGTAGCTGCTGCTTCCATAGCAGATACCTTAAAATATCAAGAAAGTACAGTAGAATCATACTACATTTCCCCCCTTCCAACTGACAAATAATAGGTGGAGATCAAAGAAAAGAAGAAACTGCTGTTCTCACATTTTCTAGAATGTCTTTGATTAGCACTTCATTTTCCTGTATACCTTTGATTCCTTATGACATTTGAATGTATAGTATACAAGTGTATAGTGTAATGTAGTGTGGTATGGTATTAATATTGTATAGTTTGGTATTAGTATAGTATTACTATAATGTTAATATTGTATAGTTTGGTATTAGTATTAGTACCATGTTACCCCCAAAATAAGACCCTGTCATATATTTTTGCCACCAAAAAGGGTACCAGGTCTTATTTTGGGGAGATGTCATCCACTGATTAACCTCACTTGTGCATGTCACCTCTGGCCTCCTTTTCTCTTGTCAGAGGTCTCAGGAACTTCTGCGGATGGCAAGCCTTTTCTGAAGGCCTCTGCAGTGGATAACAGAGCTCTGGATCAATCTAGAGCTTTGTTATCAGCTATAGAGGCCTTCAGGAAAGTCTTGCCAGCCTTGCCAGCCTTGCCAGTTGCAGAAGAAATGGGCCAGCAAGGCAGGTATCGGGGTGTGCAAGACCTGGCTACAATTGTCCAAAGGTAAGTAATAGGGCAGCTCCACCCACCATCCCCACCCTAGCTTAATTTTTACCTGTCCACTCTGGAGTGGGCGGGATCTTAATTAGGACTTGTTTTGGAGGTAGGGCTTATATTGAGTGCACATGTAAAAATCAAGCTAGGACTTACTGTCAGGGTAGGTGATATTTTTGGGGAAATGGTATTAGTATTGGTATTGGTATGGGTATGGTATGGGTATGGTATGGTATGGTATGGTATGGTATGGTATGGTATAGTATAGTATAGTATAGTGTGTATAAATATATAATATAAAACAAGCATTCTCAGAATGGTTTACTGTGAGATTTTACTTGGAGTAATACATTGTCCATTTTGTAAAAATGTGGCTACTTTTCTTATTGAGGCAAAGTTGCTAGTCTCATATGTACACAAACCTATCAAGAATGTTAAAGCTACTGAATATCTCAGTAGATGGCAGCACCTGCCTGACCTTGTTTGAATTGAATTGGGGTTCAAGTATCAGTATATGGATGAGAGACCACAAGGGAATACTTGACTATAGGTTAGAGCAGAAAATCAGAAACATGGAAGAAGGCAGTGGTAATTCACTTCCAAAAGATTTCAAAGAAAATTTCATATATGTCGATGAAATCACTTTGAATTGACCTCAAGACCTTGATCTTTACCGAGAGAGCCATAACAGCCTAACTTATACCAAATACTAAGCCATTGGCACATCATGCTTAGCTAAAACTATGAGTTAGTAAGTTCCATAAGCTGTAGACATTTAACAAACCAGGTTGTCAAATATGTATCTTTATTCTGTCTCATCTTCAGTGTCGATGTACAGATGAGGTTAAATATATAAAAAGCACTCCAATTTTAAATGTTATAATTATTATACTTATACATGGTCTAATAAGTTGTGTTTCATATGCAATAAGAGGCTATAATGATAGTTGTATTATCGTTGTAACATATTTATATCCCGTCTACAGATACTATTTTGTGATTAGTTCTGGTTTAGAAAAAATTGTTTATGAATTGTTTATTTCTTCTAAATTAAAATTAATTATAGTTTTGGATTCAAATGTATCAGTATATTTCAGTAAATTAAAGATAGAAGGAATACTATGATAAATATGCTTCTAAATCTTCTCCTCTTGGTTCTACACAGGAAGAAAGGAAAAATGCAGAAGCTGAAGCCATAGCCTATTTTAAAACTGAATTGGATCTCAGTGTGGCCTGAAATTAAATATTAAAACTAATCAATTGATTATGCTGCATCAGTTATTAGAATCTAAGTTTATACTACATGCTGTGCCAAAATAAGGAATTGGGAAGCAAAGCCAGTACATTAAAGTTACCTACATATCTGAACACAATTTAGAACAGGATTGCAGTATATTTCTTGGCAGCTACAACTATGATGGCATAGACATCTCAGCAATTTATTTCTTGTAGCTGCTTTTGCCTTGGCTGTTTCTCAGAGGAGCTTCATTTCCAGTTACAAGAAGCAAAGATTTTGGTGCATAATAATTGAGAAGTTGGGGAAATTAAACTCAAAAATGACAGCATGCCGTGCATATGTGGGACAAGCAATTCACTTTCTAACCTTTGATAATGCTCAAATAAAACCTCAATTTTCATGATATATTAATGAAAACTGAAGTGTTGCCTTAATGTAGATGAGTGAGCCATTCTTCAAGTCATCAAAAGAGAAAGGAAAAATAATAATTAGAAATCATGCTTGAAAGAACTATCTGTTGTGTTTTTAATGGTGGGTTGGCATTTTTCTCCCACCCCTCAAATCATGCTAGAAGAAAATTAGCAGTGAGTCATGATATGCTGTAAGTGCTTCAGCAAGAGCGTTTAAGAGTATGATTCATAAACAATTGCTTCAAGAGATTTAAAAAAAAACTTACAAAGGATTCATTTACAGGACGAATGTAATCAGTTTAAGTTTATAACATGTATTAATTCTAGGTATTTTAAAAGCAATTTACTGGAAATTCGTTATCAGTCTCACCCTCTAGATTTTTCTTGGGTAAAATGATATGTCTGAGATGTTTTAGGAATACACCATACAGTAGCTTATTTGGGGGGTTTATCATAGACAGATAGGTTTAGATAGTAATATGCATATTTTATTGACATCTTTGTCAACATCTATGACATCTATGTTGAGTATTAAACATCTATTTCAGCATAATGATAGTAAATCCATATCCAAAAGAAATTCATGTTTAAGTAATCCTGTCTTGAGATTGTTATGTGTGAAAAAGGACCTGTATAAATGATGGGATTTTGGCTGATCATATGATTAAAGTAGAGATACAAAGTATTTCAACATGGTATTTGAACTGCCGGCTTGGACTCAGAATGACACAGATGATTTCAGGCTAAAGAACTTAAGTAGGGTCAGGTCAAACACTAATTAAACTAAATAAGGTTAATAGGATTATTTCCCATGTACTTAATTCACTCATATATAAAAATTACAACTTAGTGGCAAGTTTTGTAGAGACCTGAGGATTATATCCAAGTCCTTTGGAAATCACATATAGCCTGGCGATTTGGGTTTTCACTGGATTAAAGAAAAGAAAACAAAGTGGTAGACAATCCTTTTATGTGGCCATTGTTATACTGTCTTAATATGGGTGCTAACATGCAAATCTTGTGGAAGAATAGGCAGCAGCATCAAGATCAGACCAAGATTTATCATTGTTGTATTCCTTTTTTCCCTGCATCTATTTTACTTTCATAAAAGAAAAAAAAATCATCTTCACATTAAAAAAGATAATTTCTTTTATCTTCATTATATAATCAATAAATAATATAAACAATTAGGATAATAATTTAAATGAAAGATAATGATAAAATCATCTCATTATTGGTGACCTTTTCTAATTTTTCCTGCTTATTTTACACCCAAATTAATTTTTCTAAGATTGAGATTGTAATATTAATCTTCATGAGCAATTGAAGATATTGATGCTTAGCGGGATTTTCTATATGCCCCCAGAGCATTTTTTTTTTTAAAATTCCCCCTATTTAGTTTAATTATAAAACTCAGTTAAACTCTTCATTACCAGGGAAAAAATAAAAAAATAATAATGTATCTTTGGCTCTAATACCTGGTTGTTCCCCTTTTGGAAGCCATAGTCTCAAGTAGGCATTTCTTATAACTGTCTACCAATCTGTGGCATTGACTGGGGAATTCCTCCCCCCCACCACTTCTGCATGCAGAGATGTTTGAGGGTTTCTTGCAGGCACAGCCTGTTCCAAATCACCCCATAATATCTTGATGGATTTTAACTCTGGGCTTTGACTTGGCCATTCCAGAACCTTTTCTTTTCTCTTTTCCTCAGTCTTTCTTTGATGGATTTACTGAAATATTTAGGATCATTTCCATGTTACAAAGTCCACCTTCAGTTGAGCTTCAGTGTTCTCTCAGATGGTTTCACATTATCCTCAAGCACTCTCAGGTACAATGTGTTGTGGCCTGCCAACTGCCAGTGGAGCTGGCGGCAAACACGGATGATGAGGAGATTGGGAAGGAACTTAGGCCACTCTTGGAGTCTGGGGAAGGCTCTGAAGGATATTCTGCAGCTGGAAGCAGAGATGGAGCCAGGGCATCTGACATTTCCCAGTTGCCTTCGGAGCCAGAGATAAGTGGGGAAGAAGAACAGTTGGGGCCTGTTCCAGATGTGTGTATGCGCAGAGCTGTCAGGAGAGGAGAACAACTGAGGAACAGGGGCCGACTTAGGAAGAAAGGCACATGGGGATGCTGAATGGCCCCTCCCTGTGGAATAAATAGAAACAAAAGGGGAGTGGTTGTTGCATGAGACAATAGTTCATATTTCTTTCAGAAGATTTGCTTATTGTGGTTTGTGTCTCAGAGACTCCTTGCCAAGAATTAATTTACAGCTTTGCAACTGGAAGCTCTCAGCCTGGCAATTATCTAAGGACTGATAAGGTCTGTTCTTGCAATTAACCCTTGGAAGGATTATTGCCTGGACTTTTCTGTGTGTGAATGCCATGAATTCACAGTAACTAAATAAAGAGCAGTTTTTCAGGACAATGGGTCTGTTTCTTGGTTCTGCTAAGGCTGGGTCAGAACACAATGAAAAACTCATAGTGGATTATGTAACAGTGAGCTGCCCAGCCCCTGATGCATCCCAAAATCAAAACATTTCAACCATCCTGCTTTACAGTTGATATCAAGTTTTCAAGTGAAACGCTATCTTTGTTTTTCATTAGCTCTGGTGGTACAGTGGTTAGAATTCAGTACTGCAGACTACTTCTGCTGACTACCTGCAATTTGGCAGTTCAAGTCTCACCAGGCTCAAGGTTGACTCAGCCTTCCATCCTTCTGAGGTCCCAGATTGTTGGGGGCAATATGCTGACTCTGTAAACTGCTTGGGGGGTGGGGGGGGAGGCTGTAAAGCACTGTGAAGGGGTATATAAGTCTAAGTGCTATTGCTATTAAAAATGTCTTCTGCCACATAACTCTAATCTTAGCCTTGTCTGTTTAGAACACATTGTTTCAGAAGTCCTGGTGTTTGTTTAGGTGTCCATGAGCAAACTTTAGTGTTGCCATTATGTTCTTTCCAGACTGCAAAGATTTCCTTCTTGTACACCTCCCATGTATATCTAATGTGCACAGTTTCTCTCAAATGATAGACTCACATGCTGACATCAATAGTGGCAAGAACTACCTGTAGGTCATGGGATTAACTTCTGGAGTTTTTCAAGACTTCTTTCAACATCTTTCATTCTGTTTCTAGGCTGAACTTTGTGAGATGTCGTGGCCTGGACAAGTTTTTTGAAATCTTCTTCACTTGTAGATGATCAAATGGAATGTTTGATATCTAATTGTTGCCAGTTTTTAAAATTCCTCCCCAGACTCATATGTATCTACAACCTTTGTTCTGAAGCCCTACACGTTTTCAAAACCATACACTTGTACAACAAAGAGCAAAGCATACAGATATTTGATCATATAGTTTGATGTCTGAAGTTTCAGTAAGACAGGTTTCTCTAAGCATCTAATCATTTGCACCTGATACAGTACATCTGATTCTAACTTTAGGTATTTGAGATAGTACTTAATGTAAATTTGTATTACTTTTTCCACATGTGAAATTTACACTTATGATTATTTGAATTACAAGGTGGAATACAGAATGTAAATGCTGTTTATTATATATCCCTTTTATCAATATAGTTGAAATGAAGATCAACTATCCGTATGTTGAAATATGTTGATTTTTTTTTAAAAAACCCAATAGGGTGCATTTACTTCTTCACATGACCATATGTAGACTATTTGTTTATTAATTTAATATAGAACATACCTTTTGTAATATTTGTAGTTTCCACACAGCGGGGACACTTTAGGATAATTGTCTTTATCTTCTTATATACCAACTGGAAACTTGTTCAGTAGACATATTTCAATTTGTGATATAGCTATAACGAGTGTGCTGAAATTCAACAGCACTGCAGAAAACCTAGTATCAGTGGCTGTAACCTACTAGATGTCCTCTAAAGAAACACCAAAATGACTTTGTGGACTGCTGAGACTCAGTCTGTTGCAATTGGCATCAGTTGCTCCAGGCAAGTAATCACAAGAAACTGACCTTGGCAAAAAGCACATTTTACACTTCAGTGCTATTCAATTGTCTGTGTGAGAGATTAAAAAAAAAACAAGCAAGCAAGAGAGAAAGAGCTGGCACTGTCCACACATCTAAAAATTAAACTTTCTGAGATGAAGTATTAATGTATATGGACAACCTTGGAAATACTGTATTTCTGGGAAGGATATTTTACAACCCACTTCCTTCTCAAATAAAATGACAAAAAGCAGCTATTTAAATATATATATATCTCTTCCAGTGTGCACAACATTCAACTATTTTTAGTTCCTAATGTTGCCAGACATACTATATTTCAAAGTAAAATTTGTTTGAAAATTACGGTGCATAATTTCCAGTTTGGCTTGCACTTACCACACTCCGAGTCAATCCCTATATCTAGATCAGAGCAAGCACATATGCCACTCATTACAGGTAACAAAAATAAATATGGCTTGATGCTTATTTATTGAACATCAGCAAACATCAGAACAGTTAACTGACAGAAACAGGACAAAGGCAGACAAAAAACAGACAGAAAATCCTCCCCCAGGCATTTAGATTATCAATGTATTTATATTAGCATATACATAAAAAAAAACCACAGAATTGTTTAACATAGTTGAAGACAAAATTGTTGGTAATGAATCATCCCAAAGAGAATAGTCTGGTTATTCCAGTTTTAATTCATTAATGTACATAACAGCAGAATAGAGATGAAAAACAAGACACCAGGTGATCCTCTATTCCGCAACATTAAAGGGACAATTTGGTGGATGGGGATAATTATCCTAAATAAAATTTAGGATTTCTTTTTAAAGCACTTTTAGAATTATTGGAAAATAAGACCTTAACATGACTTGTAACTACAGGTTGAACGTTTTGCAAACATAGCTGCTAGATATGTTTTCGAGTTACAATTTTGCTGTTGAAATGTACCAGTAGGAGCAGAATCCTGGGCTCAGGTTCTGCAGTTCAGGACATGTTCAGTGCAATGTAAATATTGGGAAAGAAACCTGTAGTCTTGCTCTCCTCCCTCATCTTATTCTCTGTCCTCCTCCCCCACTTACTTGTATAGCTTTCATTGCCATCTTTGCTTTCTTTACTTTACTTTCGTAGTCTGCGATTGTCAAGATACAACTCTGTGTGGCATTCTGAGAGCCTTTATGTGATCTCACTTGATCCCACTTAGAGAAACAAATATGCGAAGTGCAAGTAACAGTGAGTTCACTCTGCAGTGCATCCATTCTTTAGAAGTGAAATGTAGTCAGATATTTTAAAACCTTCTTCAGGCCATGGAACCTGTTAAAAACAAACAAACCAGAACCTCTGATGAAGTGAGCAAAATCTCGAGTGATAGAAAATTAGCTATTAGCCTTTCATGGAAGCCCATCAAATTCTCATACAACCCTAAGTTGTGCAGAATACAGGTTGAAAAACCTTTGGGCATAGTGTCGAGGTCAGAAGAAGTCATTGTTCCTCTTTATTATTCTGCATTACTCAGATCACATCTTGAGTTACTGTGTCCAGTTCTGAATATCAAATGTTAAGATGATGATTATTCTAGGATGGTCATCCTTTTTAGATTGTCAATCAAAATGACTAGGAGGCTGGAAGGAAAACACTTGCAAGGAATAGTTTGAGAGGATGAGGATGTTTACTCTTGAGAAGACTGTGCAAATGATAATGGGTCAGGATTGTTCAGCTTTGATCCGGGAAACAGAACAAGAAACAATTGGTTTAAATAACTTACACTTTGTTCACAAAACCTGTCCAGAGTGGGACCTGAGTAACAAAGAAGGAAGGAAGGAAGGAAGGAGGGAGGGAGACACTTGTGTTGCAGGAGCCGGAGGAATTTCTTTCATTGGAGATACTCAAACTGAACTTGCTCAGTCATCTATCAGTGATGTATAATTGTAGACTGCTGCGGAGCGATGATGATCTCCAAGATCCTTTTCAACCCTTACATTTTATGACTCTCAAAAAAATATAGAGAAAAAAAGAATGTGTGATAACAGTGGGAAAAGACTAAAATGTTGAGAAAGTTTTAAGAAGGGATGGAGAGCAGTGTAAAAATATACAACAAAAATTGAAGAAAGTAGGGAGAAAACCCAGAATTACTTTACTATAGTACTATTGTACAAAATTATAACATGTAATACATAATATTGTACATAATATAGAAGTAGTCTTCCAATTTGGAACCCTAGAATGCATAAGAACCAGGTTTTATTTAAAGAAGTCCCCAAGTCTTATTTAAGATTAGATTTGGATTTTATTCTGCAATGTCATAGTTGAAGGTTTTGGGTACCATACAAATTGATGATTTTATATTTTTACTTGTGTGTTTATGTGTACATGATGTGATATATGATTAGAAAAATACAGATCACAGAAATCAATATCTCTGGATGGCATTTTGAGAGCCCTAAAGTTGAATTAATGTTAGAGATGACTGAAATTTCAAGAGACTTCTTTGTACTTTGTAGAGTTTGCATGAGATCGTGGGAGTGATAGCGTTATATTTTGGACAATAGAAAAAGACATTTTGTTATCTCTATGTTAAGTTGCACAGTTGTGTTTAGTACCTGGAATTATTATATGTCATGTAGCTGTTTCATAAGATGCTCCTAGCTGTGTGCTGATGCAACTTGATGCCCAGCCTCTTAAGAAACCTCTAGTTGAAAATAAGAGATTGCAAATCAAGACTGTTGTTCAATCTAAAAAAACCTTAAATGTCAATAGGCAAATCCAACCAATACAAAAATGTGGATAAGAAGTTGAAGTAGTAACAGACTCCTTTTTAGTCTCAGAAAATTCACAAGTATGATTACTGTAGCTATGATATAAAGATAAGTTATAGGAGGAAGAATATGATAGCTATAGACCAAATGTGGAAGTGAAGTGTCAGTTATACTGACAACAAAGGTATGTGTTTTCAAACCCAAGGTTTGATATATGACTCTGAAAGCTGGGCTGTCGGAAAGATTGAACACGATAAATTGGTACCTTTGCACTGTGTTGTAAAAATTGTTGAGAATATTTTGAATGGCAACAATTGCCAGAATACCATTAGACTGCTCACTGAAAAATTAATAATGAAACAAAAGTGTAAATATTTTGGACATATACTGCAAAGTCAAGAGTCATTGGAAAAGAACCTGATACTTGGAAAAGAAGAAGGCCATTGAAAAAGAAGCTGACAGAAGACAGGTGGCTCAATATTATCACTGATGACAGAAGCTTGAGCTTGTAAGAATTCAAAGAGGCAGTTGTTGACAGATAGTCCTGACAAAGGGATGTCCCTTGGGTCATGAAGAGTTAGAAGTGACTGAATAACTACACCATTACCACTGCCTCCACCTAAAACTGCACACTAAAGCCAATAACAACATGGTTTTGTAGCACTTACGGAGGAGGCAAGTGTCCCATTTTAGTTGTTGAAATTGTAAAAAACAATGAATTTTAGATTTTTCATGAAACAGTCAAAGGTTTATAGTGTTTTGGAATTGAGAATTATGGTTAGCAACATGGTCTAATGAATAATTTTTCAAAACATGCTAAGTTTGGTTTATAATTAATTTTTCCACCCTAGTATTCTTGGTTTTTGTTTTCTTTTTTAAAAATGTTTCGTGGCTTAAGTCATTAGAGTTGCAACAAGGATAAATTTTAATTAATGTTTTGTAAAACACTTTCTTATATAAATAAAGTTTTGAGAACAATTGTAATGCATTGAATTGACTATTCACAGAAAAATAAAATAGGAAAAAATGATGATACATAACTGTAAATTTGAACAAATTGCACATGTGATCATTGAGACAATTGAACAGACTTAGTCATTTCAACAAGTCAGGAGAGGGGCATTCTAAATTGGGGGGACTACAATATATAAATCTCATATTAAAATAGAATCAAATCAAACTGATGAAATATTTTAAAAATCAAAACAATTAAAGATTGAAAAGTGTTTTTTAGATGGCCAAAACCTGGCTAAAATAAAGGCCGCCCCATTATTATGTTCAAAAATAAGTTCTGTAGAAGTGGCACAACTAGCTAATTAAATGTTTAATTAATTTTCATAACTTCAGGTTTCTGGTAAGAGTAGTAGTTTTTATTTTTCAAAATGCAATGAACCTAATTTCATGGGGCTAATGTTTACAAGGCCATTATTTTATTCATGTATTATACAATAAAGTTTATTATATATTGCTTTTCTAAATGATTATTATGACAGTCCAATGTAATGAGCATGAGGAAACTTCATGAAAAATATTGGATTAGATTAAAAAAGATAGTTTTCTTTAAGTGTATGGTCCAGTGCCAAATCATACAATTGTTGTCTCATTTGTTTTCAGAGTAGTGTACCATATATCACCACTGTGATGGTCTGCTATTTTACAGACATAGTTTCTGAATTTCTTGATGCATAGTAAAATAGATATATCTTTTTGGATCTTGGTCTATGCAACTGGTCCATTGGACTGAATTGTATGCAACATATATATTCTACATATTTCTCTATATACAGTAGCCCAAATGCATTCCAACAGTTAATTTGTAAATGAATATTCCTGCAAGTTATTCCAGTATGTTTCTGCTAGCTCATTTGAATAGGCATCTGGACTATTTTTCACAGGATTGCCTTTCACCAAATTGCATAGGTAACACATTAGGACAAAATGTTTTCATTTGTGCGGGCTCCTGGTAATAGTTCCAAAAGCCAGTGTCCAGATGCAATATGTTTCATTGGATCTGGACCATACACACCTTGATTGGGCATGGAGACAGATACTCTAGATCAGGGGTCGCCAACCTTTTGTACCTCAGGGACCACCAAACTCATAATTTTAAATCCCGTGGACCACTAATATGAATTTTGGACTGACAGTGGCTTGCTGACGTTGGTGGGAAAGTCAGTCTCCCAGGGACAGGAGTTCAGCCAAGCTATCTGCAAAATTGTCTCTCTCTCTCAAAGAGCGCTCGCAGAAGCACTGCAGGAAACTTTGGCCGGCTCTTAAGAGACGAAAATGACTTCGGCTGTTTCTCTCTGCGAGTGTTCCTCAAGAGAGAGAGACAATTTTGCAGGTAGCTTGGCTGAAATCCTGCCCCTGCGAGTCAGTCCTGTGACTATTGCAGCTGTGGAATATGGGACCAACTTTCTCACCAACGTCAGCAAGCCACCCCGGGGGGGGATTTCCCTCCCCCGCGATTGGTCTTACCTTCCAGTTCCAGCTCACGTGGCTCTACTCAAGGTAAGGTTTGCGCTCAGCTGAAGGGTGGGGACCAGCAGGTGGGCAGGCCATGTGGGTGGGCAACCTTGTGTTCCTGTGGGCCATGTGGGCAGAACAGCCTTGTGTTCCCGCGCAGCCTGGATTAATTGCTTTGGGGGGACATTTCTCTGCAAAAATTTTTACCAAAATTTTCTAGCAGACCACCAGTGGTCTGTGGACCACTGGTTGGTGACCACTGCTCTAGATCAGGGGTGTCAAACTTTCGACCTGAATGCATCACATGCTGGCCACGCCTACGCCTGGTTTAGCAAAAAGGGAAAAAGTCATGATACATTATGTGATGCCACCGTGACAACATGAGTGTGGACACCCCTGCTCTAGATGGATTAATCTCTGTATTTGATATTTGTTCTGATTTTAAAAAGTATTGAAAGATGCTGGGAAAATTAGGTAATATGTATTCATGACTTACAGTACAGACAGATATTATTGTAATTTTGTTAATATTGAACTATTCAATCTATTGACTCCATATTTGCTTTCATGGGCATTTAACATAATGCTATGCAAACAAACCAAACCAAAATAAAGCTACTACATTCAGCTATTCCTGAACAAGGCTCAAAATTAATACCCAATTGGTAATTCCCTGCTGTTTCAAGCACCATGTTTTCTTCCTTATTCAAATATAGAGCATTGGGTGATGAGATTTATTTTGTTTAGAAGTGTGGCTTTGTCTAAACCTTCAAAATGTCACTGTAAGATTAATCAGGTTTCCAGAAAAAGTTCAACAGACCTGCAATTGTTGGCTTTATTTGGTGTGCTTCTTGGAGCATATTTTGATGCTTAATGATACTTCATTTACAAGAGGAACATGCTTTCACCAAGAGCTGGAGCAACTGTTATGACATTGGGAAGAAGGTGATTGGGGAGCAAAATTATTGTTTCATTAAATGATCTTGCTCTTTTCTTAACCATTTCTAGCTTTAGTTTCTCTTTTTGCATCTGTTATCAGATGTTCCAGTTAATAAATTTGCTTCTGGAAGTTAGTTTTTTTTTAAAAAAAAAAAATCTTAGTGGCATTTCTGTTAGCTGCAAGTACTTCCTCTTTGTTATAAAGGACTTTAAGTATTGTGAGGCAAATATCTAGATTTTCCAAACCATCATTCATTCATTGAGCTATTCAAAATGGAAATTGCTTTTAATGCCAGTTTATAACTTCTAGTAAATAAATTATTTTTTCTCTAGATATTATGAATGTATGGTGCTTCAATTTGAAAAGGGTTTGCACAAAACAGTTTCTTGAATTTGTTTTCCAAACAAAGTAGTCCCTTCTTAAGAGTGAAGCAAAGTGCTAGGTTGCTTTGCCTTCAATTTATTCAGGAGTTTGCACTATGTGAGAAGCATTCCAAAGTGCTGATTGAAACGCTTCCGGTTGGGCAGCTTTAGGAAATGCATGATTGCCTTCAGTCTATATTACCCAGTCTTCATTGAATGATCCTAAGCATTATCTTACTAGCATGTGAAATTAAGGATATTGTTATGTCTCCTTTCTTTAATATTGGTATATAGACTGATCTCTATCAGTTGACCTGTGTTGCTTTTCATATTTGCTGCATTGTTCGGTTAGAACCTTTACAGATATTTCTTTTATTGCTTGCCCTATTTCTGTAGATATTACATTAATTCCTATAGTCTTCTAACTAGGAATGTCCAGAGTACTGATCTGACTTCATCTTCCAGGGTTCTTGTACATAGAAATAAGTTTTATGATATGTTAGATATTGCCAGCTCTGCAACATAGAATTTCAGGATACTCCTTCCATCTTTGTATGATCTTCTTTGAATCAGTTATTCTTTGTCCATTAGCATTTCTTAGCATACCAATTCAAAATTGGAACATCCTTCCAAGTTAAGAAATCTTTTGGAAGATTTTTCTTGTTTTTCTATGTCTATTTCCATTTTTAATGTCTGTACAGATGTTGTTGTATATTGTTTCTTGTCTCTTTTAACAGCTGTCTGAAATGCTTTGTTAAATTCCTTCCTGAGATCTTTGTCTTTCTTGGCTTTGGTTTCCTTTTTCTTCTTGGCAATTTTCATTGTCTGTACTGACATCCAGTTTAGTTTCTTCTGTTCTGTGGTCTTTGGCAGTCTCTTTTCACAGTCATCCTTAACAATTTCTTTGATTTCATTCCACAGTTCCTATGGTTTCCTCTCATGAGGCTCAGAATCTCGAACCAATTTTTATATTCTCCTTGAAAACATCAAGATCACATCAAGAAACCAGTTGGCTTTGTTTTTATGCTTTAGCTTAACTTGGAACTTGTACCTCAGCAGTTTGTAATCTCTTCCATAATCACTCAGTAGCCATGTCTTTTCTGTTATAACTGAAACTCTGCTCACTACAGAACAGAGATTGGAGAGGAAGGGATTTCAAAAGAGCAATCTGTTCTTCTACACATCAAAAACAGTGTTGTCACACTCAGGTCAGGCAAAGAAGGGGTAGGCTAAGAAGAGATTGCTTACAGAAATATCTTGTTTTTCTTTTCAAGCTATTTGTATCGTGTGCCCACAGCTGCCAGGCCAAGGCTGCTGGTGTATTGCTTCAAATGTGTAGAAAAACAAAAAGCAATTCCTTCCTCTCCAATCTCTCAGGTTGGGTGGCGGGGAGGAGATGCAGAAAGTCAGACTAAGGAAAGATTGCCTACATAAATCACTTGGTTTTTTCCCCTGTCCCTTCTCCACCTGCAGAGCCAAGAGATTGGAAAGGAGTGGATTTCAAGAGAGTAAACTGTTTGCATGACATACCCCAGCTTCAAGTTGCCAGCATGTTTGCATTTCTTTTGATGTATACTGGGCACTTGCACATTCTGAGGTTCTGCAGAGAATAGTTAGGAGGCAAGAAAACAACAACAAAGGTGTGAAACTGAGTAGTCTTGTTTCTTTCCAGCTGGAAAGCAGTCTCAGTTATTTGATTTACAACTTAGCAACAGTTTGGCTTAGCGACAGAGTTGCTGGTCCCAATTAGGATTGTTATGTAAGCACTGCTTGTAGTCAATTTGATTTTTGTTCATTCTTTCTGAATGTCCATGTATAGAGATGTCTTTTTGGGTTTTTTTGAAAAATGTTTTGGCAATAAAGAAATCATTGGATTGACAGAAACTGATGAGTTGCTCTCCTGCTTTGTTTCTGTTTATTCAGCCATATAGTTCAAACACTGTATGTTTTTTCCTTACTATTTTAATTTTGTCATTGCAGTCTCCAATCAAGAGCAGCACAATTTTTTTTGCATGTTTTGCCAATTTCAAATTGAGCTTGATCAAAACAACCAACCTCCTTCACTTCTGTATCAATGAGTGGAGCACAAACTTTGCTAACTGTCATGTTAAAAAGTTGTCTGTGAAGTTTAATTAGTATTTTTCAATTTTTAACTGCACTGTACCCTATCTTACATTGCTACAATGAATGCAACACCATTCCTTCTTTGTTTTTCAAGATCGATAGCAATCACTTCCAATCCATTTCATTTGTTACTACCTAAGATGCCAAAGTATAGTTGATTAATTTAATCTTTCACTATGCTTTTTATGAGCCATGGTGGTGCAGTGGTTAGAGTGCAGTACGGCAGGCTACTTCTGCTGCCTGCCAGCTGCCACCAGGCTCCAGGTTGACTCAGCTTTCCACCCTTCCGAGGTGGGTAAAATGAGGGCCCAGATTGTTGGGGGCAAGATGCTGACTCTGTAAATCGCTTAGAGAGGGGTGTAAAGCATTGTAAAGCGGTATATAAGTCTCAGTGCTATTGCTGTTGCTAAGTTCCATGTTTCTATTGACATTTTTTTCTTTTCAATTTTGAATTAGTTTCTTCAGCAGCTAGACACCCAGCAAGCTATAACAAATAATACTCCAAACAATCTTCTGCTGCTTATCAGTAGCAGGTTATTTGAGGAACCACCTACACTGATCCATCCTATTAGGCCAAGCAGGAGGGGTATGTTACAGGCTCTGTCTGCTAAGGAGTTCGAGCTGATGGACCCAGAAAATGAGCCTTTCCTGCCATAGCACCTGCCATTGGGAACTTCATTCTCCCTGAGGTGAAACTAGCTCCAACCCTACTAACCATCTGAAACTCTTAAAACGTGGTTTTCTCAGCAGATTTGGGGATTCTATAGTAATGGGGATCCCCTTGTATGGTTCCATTGTATGTGCAATTTCCAACAATCTTATTTATATTTAATTGTTTCAGCACTTATTTCAGATTTGTTTTTAATTGATTGTTTAACACAATTTAAACACCACATGATCTTCCGGTTTCCGGTGTGCCTGGTCTTCCGGTTTCTGATGTGCATGCGCAGACCAGTTGGCCGGTGCGTATGTGCTGGATCCGCTTGACATTTCAGGTGTCCTGACAAGGCAAGGCAGAGGGCAGGAGCTTTGAGGAGACAAGGACGCCATCAAGGGAAAGGATGCCATTAAGTCCAAACAAAGGAAGTGTCAAGGGAGCAAAAGAGTAAAGAGGGAGGGGAGAGGATCTTGGTCTCCCTCTCTTAAGCAGCTTCCATGCCTGCCCCGCCCTTCCCACAAGGGGCACCCTCCCTCCCCATCAGCCAAAGCATTCAGCCCCCCCAGGCTCCCTCCGCTGACCCCCAAAGGACTCTGTAGCCCCGGAGACCCTCCCAGTCCCCCGCCCTTTGGACTCAGCCAAGCCCTTTGCGGAGGCAGCCGGGCGGAGCTGGGGGGCCAGAAGGAGTCTGGGGACTGGCCATTGAGCCCTTCCAAGAGCTCCATCCTCCCGGGAGCCTCTTCCTTCCTTACATCCAGCCTTTCCGAGCTCCATCTCCCTTTCCTTGCCTGCCTGCACGTGAGCATGGGGGGCAGGGGGAAGGAAAGAGAGGCCGGAGCAATTCAAAGCTAGAGAACTAATGGGGAAGAGCTGACAGCGGGTGCTGGGGGAGGGGACTGTTATTGCTGCCGTCGCCGTGTGTGGGAGCTGGTTGGCATGTGCATCTCAGGAACCTGACTCCGGGGTCCCTCGTAGAGCCGGGAGGTGTGAGAACTGCATAGCCCAGATTAATTGCTTTTGGGGGAGATTTCTTCTGTGGCCCACCAAAACCAGGCCCACTGGTTGGCAACCACTGATATAGAGTACAGTAGTCATTAGTTAATGATTACCTGTCTAGTGACTGTCCAAAGTTATGAACAGTTCCTTGAAATCCCCTTGGTCATGTAATCATGATCTTGAGTGTTTGGCAACTAGCACACACTTATGACGGTTGCAGCATCCTATGGTCATGTGATCACAATTTGACAGCTTCCTACAAGCAAAGTTACTCCATCAGCCGTCCTGCATTTATGCACCCTTGCATATCCTTAGTGAACCTTATTGCATTTGTGCCATGCCTGTATGGACACTCACACACCCTACCTCACCTGACAGCCACTATCCTGAGGCTATCCATGCTTGTGCTGTACTTTTCCTGCCACCCAAAAAGTCTCCCTGAATCTCACAGTGCTTGTGCCATGCCTCCCCTGATACTCACCTGCCTTGGACACTTGTGCTCTGTCTATGACTCTTGTGTACCACTGAGCTTCTGCTGTGCTGATCAGTTATGCATCCTTCCTGGCCTCACACACCCTTCGTAAGCATTGTTGAGCACACATCACACCTTCCTGGCCACTCATGCATCCTCCCTTATCTGGCCGCAGAGATCAGTAAAAGAAGCTCTAATATGAGTACTGTTGTAAGTATGATGTTAGTTAGAGTTTGTTTATACATTGTGCAATGTCTGGGTCCAAAATAATCTCTAATGCTATTTTACAGTGAAATGAAATTTTAAATACCTCTACTTGATTCTTTCAGCTGGAGCTGCCATTAACAAAAATTTCACCATTTGCTATGTTTGTGTATCTGTTTAGCATTTTTTTCTGTGGCAACAGAGGCACAAGCTATGTAGCTTATTACTCTTCTTCATTGCACTGTGCATGGCCAAATTAGGTACAATATACGAGTGGGGAAGAGAGCAGCAGCCTTGTGTTCACTATTTAGAACTATTAACAAGATATTAATTGCATGACATGAATAGCAGACCACAAAATCTGAATTCTATGATTGTGAGGATTCCTTTATTATAGATTCTTGTAGTCTACATAGTGACGATTCCACTAGTATAGTATATGATCACCCTTTCTGCTTCTGCATTTATTGTGAATACTTTGTTAACATTTTTTAAACTAAACAAACTCTAGATAATTTAGAAAATGGAGAAAATAAAGTGTGTGTGCATGTGTGTGTGCATTTAACAGTGATCTGATCTTGAATTGTGAGTTGGTAAGAAATATGAATATCTGGCACAATTTGAGTTCCCCTTCTACTTTAAGGTAGCTTCAACATTCAAAATCTCTTCTAGTCTGGAGCATTCTTTCTCTAGATATGTGCTAATACACTGTGAAAGTGTTCATCATGCCTGGATGGACCCTGCTGATAAACTACTTGCCTGGAGATCTTTTCCAAGTGCTAATGTGTCGAAGTGCCTCCAAGCACAGAATGAATATCATTAGTGCATCCTAAAGGTCGTATCTGCTGAAGTTAGCTTGTACAGTCTGGAGTTGAGGATGATATTCTTTTTGAAGGATTTGGAGAGGATTTTTGGAACCAGACATTAAAGAAAGAAAACCTGAATTGAATTGAATCTGAATTGTTGGGAGGAGTGTGCGTGTAAAAATTGCCTAATTGGTAATACGTTTATAAGAAGTAGCACCATTTACTTATTTCACAGATTTGATGTTCTTGGGTGCTTTGAAATTTTGCAGAGTTGAATTATTCTTAAAGCTATTTAGATGATAATGATGATAATGATATAAAAATATAACAGGTGAGATCTAAGAATCTAGTATTGATAAAATTATAATAATATAATTGGCAAAACTAAATACAAGCCATTTTTTTAAAAAGATAGTGGAATAGAGTATATATATTACTGCGATTTAGACACAAATGAGAAAAGCAAGCTCTTCTGGATTAGCATTGAATGAGATTAATTTTTATTAAATAAAATGGAAAACTGATTTGGTAGCAACATGAGCAGCAACATCAATGAATAATAATTACTGCACTGAGATGAAAATTAGCTAAATAATCAAACACAATGAACAGCCATCTTGGCAAATGAATCCAATATTTCATATTGAAAATACAAACTAAAACATTATGTGACAGTTTTGAATCTAGGAATAAATATAGCCTTTATAAAATAAATTACATTTATGTGTTAACAATTTTTCTTTCATGATTTCCTATTGATCAATATGCAATCAATATATTAACGGTATTGTAACTTTATGATTCAAAAAGATTCCTACAGCAGTGACTATCCATTAGCTAAATGTTACCATATACAGTAGTTTAATAAAAGTGACGAATTTCTTATAGTAATATTATTTCTTTTTATAGCCTTATATATGTTTAATGTTCTTTTCCATTTAATCAACATATCTAGACCTTACATTTATTAAGAGTATTGTTATCATTCTGCATTTTTACATTAATTTTGCCTGTATGTTTTATTTCCTAGTTTATTAAAAATGAAGGGTGTATATTTAGTCCTCAGAAAAAGTGAATACTTACTCAATCCTTGATGTGTATTTTCTTGTTCCTTTTTTCAGACAACAGTAATATACTACTGCTATTATTCCAAGAATTGTGCTTTAGTAATTTTATGTGCCAGATATTATAGTAGTAATATATAATTTTAAATATATATTGTATCTTCATTGATAAGAACTCTGTTTATTGAATTATTTTTCTTTCTATACTAAAATGATTTTATAGTATCCTATTTTTCTACCAAGCGCTTTGTTCTTTTTTAACATATAATTCATTTTAAAATTTTAGCTAAAATCTTTTCATTTTTAAAATTAATTTAATTTGTAAAAGTTTGTTTTAACTGTAGTTATTGTTTTAGAATATGTAAAATCAATTCCAAAGCTAAATCTTATTCATTTAAGATTTTTATATAGCTCCAATCATACAACTTTGGATAGTACACGAGATTCTGAAAATGCAATTTTATTAAATAATACAATCTAATAAAAGCAAAATAAAATAAACAGATGTCTAGTAATAACTGATAGGTCTTCCTGTAATTTCTTTGATACTTTCCATTTACCTTATACATTGTCTTCTTCTCATTTCCCTTAGTCTTAATTAAGGCATTATTAATTTTTGAAAATATCCACTTTATTTTTAAAAGAATTATGTCTTTATTTTATTGTAACTTATAAATAAATAAATATTTTATTTTCTCCCCAAAGTTATAAATTCAACTGAACAGTAGTAGATTTCATTGATCCTAGAAACAGATTCAAATGTAAGTTTCTTGTTTTTCTATACCGAGTATAAAATGAATAATACAATTGGGCTATTTGATCTAAATATAGGAGATTTGTTCAGTCTGAATGTTTTTGTATGTTAAGACTAACTTACTTTGTCCAATTAATACTTTAAAAAAAATACAGCACCACTTATAGGGAATTTCTAAAACAAAAAGTCCCTGATGATCCAGGGCTTAGCACAAAGGCAACACAGTCACATAAGTAAGAAAAGTCCCTTTAATACCTCCAACTTTGCCCCCAATGTCCAGTTACCTTCAGCTGGAGAAAAAACTCTCCCAAGAACAGTCTTTAAGTGGAGGAAATTCAGTCCGAAAACAACATACATATAAACTGTAAATAAAAATCCACACAAATCACAGTGCAGCAATTAACTGGACACGGCAGGATAAGGAATTGCAGACTTCAAAGGCCAACAAAACACACACAGTTGAGAAGACTCCAGGAACCCAGATAAGCCTCGACAAAACAAGATAATACACAATTTGTTTCCAACAAGTTGCTTTGCGCAAACTCCCTTTTAAAACACTGTTTAAAAAGCTGCAGCTAATGAAGGGAATCAGGGCCCTTTCCTCCACCATAAGCCACGCAACTCACATTGCTCCCTTCTCCATTCCTCCCTGCATGCGCTAGGATGAAGAGGGGGTGGGCCTGGATCTTCCTCTGAATTCCCTCTGCCTTGCTCTACCTCTCCCCTGCTCTGCCCAGCCGGACTGTGCCCTTCCCCAGTTTCTTCCACAGCCAACGGGGCCACACTCCCACTCCCTGTCAGCTGCTCGCCCCCCCCCCCCTCAGAATCAGATTCCAACAGGGAAATGACAAAGTCACTTGAAATGATTGGGTTTTTTTTTTTTCTGGAAAAGAAAGGTGCAACCCTCTTAAGTAAACGAGAACAAAGGTTCTGTTTTTGCCCATAGTCGAAAAAAAGGAAAACATTTAGGGCATATCCGCATTTAGTGTTTAAGTAACTATTTCTGTCCTTTGCTCGTGGAGCTTAATGCTAAACTAGTTTAAGAAAATCCTGTCTAGATTTAGATATTTTGGCAAGTCATCATGCCAGTGGACAATTTTTATATTACTGTGCCCTTACATATTTTTTCCTTACGTACTTTCTTTCCCGTGGATGGCTCTCCCTGGACACACACAAATACATGCACACATAATAAACCGGAGAGTGTAATCATTCTACAACAGGTAGCTAGACAGTTAATAAAATGGTGTATCCCTGGACTTGCTTAAAAAAAGAGGGGGACTAGTTATCTCAGGAAAAGGAAATAGCAATTAAAAAAAGAAGGCAAGAATTATATCAATTGTGCTATCGCAGTATTTTAAGGGAACATGGGGAACACTGTCTCTGTTGAAGGGACAGTACCTCTTCTGCAAAGTCGTCAATTAACTCCTAGAATTAGCCTGCAACAAACTGCTGTCCAAAATGGACAAGAGTGAAAAGTGGACTTCAGAATTGGAGCAAAAAAATATGCCCTGGATTAACATAATCAGTTTCTGCCTTCCAGTAATGATTGCCTGCCAGTTCTGGCAGTGGGATCACTATGTAGTGCAGCTTAATGCAGTCTGGAGCTGTATGACTTATTCCTTGCTGCCTCAATTTTCTGGAGTGCTTTGAAATTGTAACCAATCAGGTAAATTCTCAGATTACTTCATGGAATTATTTCCAGATTAAGGTTTCCCAGAAATCCTGCCCACTGGGTGAAATTTAAAGTACAGTTTCTGCCACTGTTTTGTATGCTTTAGCAGAATTTGGAAGTATAAAGTTTGTTTTTATCATTGGTTTGTTTAGTTTGTAAAGATAAGACTTCAGAGGAAATGAACTGATCAGTTTGAAACGTGATGTTACTACCATTTCATGGAGTGTATTGATTAGTTCTAGAGAACATAAGAGATTGGCTTTCCTGTCTTTTATACTTATACTTTTTATTAGATTCAATAAAATTTCTTGTTGCATTTCAAACACTTTTTTGCAAAGGCATTTTAATTAATGTCTTTGAAAAACTGCATTATAGCATTTAACTTAGCACTCTGCTTGTTACTTACGAAAGTGATATTAAAGAAATTAACATTATTAGTAGTGTAATGAAGAAAATGTGTTGTGTCTTCAGACTGATACAAAGACAGATTGGTTCTCATTTTTTTAAACATATATTGCAAACTTTTTACATTTTATAGCTGGAGGTGTGCAATAGTATTAGTCGATAAGAAGATGTAATCAGTAGTGTGAAGCAATAAGTTTTTCTTTTAAATGAAACAAGCTCAGGGTTAGGTCTGGATCTTGTTAGAAAAGACTTAAAAGGAAAAATCTGCTAATGTCACAAGTAACCAGGAGTGGGATTGATGTTCAAGAGGGAAGGGAATTTGAATAGCAGTGCCCCTACCTTATACTTGTGAAACTAACAAAAATTGGGTTTCTTTCTCTTCTGCATCTAGCTGGCAATATGAACATGAGATAGGGTGATATTTACCTGAACAGAATACATCCCTGAATTTAAGAAGACACTATTTCAGAGGTGGCATTTAGCAGGTTCTGCCCAGTTCTGGAGAAGTGGCAAATGCCACCTCTGACTGGAAATTTTACAGTATCCCTCCCCTGCCATGCCTACCAAGCCACGCCCACAGAACCGGTAGTAAAAAAAATTGTATCCCATCACTCCTCTATTCCCTGTATATAGTTTATCAACGTAAGTGTGCAATATTTGGATCCAAAATAGGCAAAAGTTGCTTATTGCCTGCATCAGTATTTTTCAAACTTTGTAATTTTAAGATGTATAGACTTTAAATCACAGAATCCCCTCACCAATATGACCTATATCCTTGCTGTACTTGTTGAAAGGAATTTAAAGGAATTGTTTCCTTTTTGGGACTCACAAGAGAGCAGCTTGAACTAACAAAATGCATGTTTAAATTAAGAAGACATTGAGAAGTGGTGACCTGTGGTTGTACCCCTTATTACTGTTTCTGGTATGCCCACTGGATTTCTGGGATTTTTTCAGAGCCCCTATAGCTATTGTGGGAGCTTCAGAAAAGGTACAACTCTTCTAAAGTACAACAAGGGTACCCATGAAAGACTTAAAGCATCTTTTCTGCTTCAAATTCAGATCCTGCACATCTCTATTACCTAGGTTTGTTGACTGTAACTTCAACTAATTCTGGAGATTTCATATGCCTTTTCTTATATATGGTAACAATTTTGCTAATATCCTACAAAGTGATCAGCATTTGTTGTTAGTTATTATTGCTTCCCTTTCCTAAATTCCCTTTGTTAAATTAAACCCCCTTCCTAACTCTTTATTCCCTCTTTGTTGCTAGTTTCTTTTATTCCCATAAGTGGAGATAAAATGAAGCCTGTCCCCAATTTACAGATTATTTGTGGGAAAGAAACCTTATCTCTCTGATGGGTAAATATGGCATCGTTTTTAGATTTGTTATTGGAGGGCTTGATTTATAAGAACTAGTCTTCTTGACCACTTAATATACGTGAATGCCAGTGTAGACGATTGATAGCTGAAGAGCTATGTTTAAAATCCAATATACTTTATATTCATTGACCCACTAAACAGATTTGGCATGAAGCTGCAATTGGTTTTGTATTCTCATTTGCAGTGCATATCTTCATGGTGTGAAATCTGCAGGAAGCTATGAGGTTTCTTCATTAGACATTAATCGTTCCAATCAGGATCAGACCACTATATACTTTTGGGTATGGAAGAATGGAAGAAATGTTAAATGCTACAGATGTAGCGTGATAAGTAGTTAGCCCTGGATCCAAAACATCACAACAAATGAAGCTTACTGTTCTTAGAGAAATAATTTAACAAAAGTTTTCTTAACTTTAGTAGCGTAATATTGGAATAGGGAGAGTTATTGCAATGTTGCTATACAGTTAATACTGCAGCCACAGAAAGATTCCATAATTCTATTCAGGCAGGATCACTGGTTTGAATGTCCAGGGGTTGATTTATTGGACATTATTGAATTGATTTTTATTGGCCTGTTTCTCATATGTATTTTACTATTGATGTTTGCCTACTATTATGAATTACAAGATGTGGAAATACTGTGCACAAGTATGTATTTAATTTTATTTTGACGTTAAAGTACTATGTTTGTTGGACTTTGACTGTTTTTTTGTCCCAACATATCCAAGAACAAAATACAGGGATTGCTTCATGTTTTTAGATGTTTGTATATTTTGTTTAGTTTTTCACTAACTTCCTGATAGCAAATTGTAGTTAAAGTTCAAAGCCTTGGGGGAGATGATTGCAGCTACAAGGGATATAGAAAATACTGTTTGAATTCACAGAAAGAACACATTGCTTGACTTTTAAATTATAGAACCTGATTATTATTTATGAACTTGAGAGTTGGTGTTCTAATTATGAGTTGTTACTTGAGGGAAGGTTTACAGAGATTTGATTAATTGGTCTGCTACTTCTGCTCTTCTGGCTTTCTGAAATTATGGTGTTTTTCTCATTGTCAGCTCTCTTTTGGATTCACTGCCAAAGTAAAATGATTTTATTTCTTTAATTTGGTGGCACCAATAGAATTGAATTAATTTCCTAAGAAGTAAAAAGAGACTTCATAATATCCAGAACGTCTGTTGATTGGATGCAATAATATTATTTTATATGGATATTGAAGTTTTACAGATTCTGCCTATTAAATGAAGGAAGTAATTATAATGATTATAATTTAAAAAACTCTTACCTGTTCCCTCATGGCTACAGGTTTTATTATCAAGGACTCCTATATAGATACTTTCTATTTCCTTTTTTATTCTTTCCAAGTCAGTGAAATATTGGAATGAAATTATATAAAGGATGCCAGATTCTTTCTATGTGTCAGAAAGAAAATTGAACAGAACAACTTTTCAGTTCATAGCAATAGCACTTAGACTTATATACTGCTTCATAGTGCTTTACAGTCCTCTATAAGCGGTTTACAGAGTCAGCATATTGCCCCCAATACTCTGGGTCCTCATTTTATTGACCTCAAAAGGATGGAAGGCTGAATCGAACTTCAGCCAGTGAGAATCAAACTGCTGGCAGTCAGCAGAATTAGCATGCAATACTGCATTCTAACCATTGTGCAACCATAATAGTATGGCAGGAGAAACCGAATTTGAAAAAGGTGAAAAATTGGTCAAAAATTCTAGTGCATTGTTATGGAGAAACAGTCCAAGTGATAGAACTGCAACTATAGAGGGGGTCTTTTTTTATATCCAGAGTAGTCATAAAGTAGCCTCAGAATAAGATATTCATAAGCTGAGGGCTCGGACCAGCTAAAGTTCAGTTCCTCTCAAATCTAAATTCTTTTATCTGCAAGTACTGAGAAAATTAATAATAGTGACTCCTCAGATAGGCTTGGTAAGCATTCTTTCTTACTACAGATACACAAAAAGTGTATTGATTTTTGGATGAGGACATGTATGCTCCTTTTCATACTACCTGGGTTGTTTTGGCTTAGTAGATTTTTAAAAAAGTCTTCATTAATGTTGCATCATGTCTTGTTACATGCCGCTTGCTTTGAACTTCTATCAGACCACACACACACACACACACACACACACACACACACACACACAAACCCAAACTGATTTGGGCCATGACTAATGGGGAAGGGTGTGACTGAAAAGAAAATCTAAAGTTCCGTTGACTGATGGAAGTAATTTCATAGTTTTTTCAATCTATGAGTTTCTTCTTCTTTGGGTGTGCTATTCTTGATGCTGATTGGATACACACACACACACACACACACACACACACACACACACACACACACAAAGATACAGCCAGAACAATGCCTATTGATTTCTGAGTTGTGCTGTGTAAAGACATCTTCATCTTTGCCCATTTTGTCTCAACTATGTATAAAATGAAATTCATAAAAAGGTCTTCATGAAAACTTATTTGGCATTGTGACATGAATGATTGATTCAGAGGAGCCCTTTTCAATGGAGGAAAAGGTACTCCTTGTACTACAAATGCCAAAAGATTTGTGATAGCCTTGACCCTTACTGTGACTATTTGAAAATCCCTGCCGGATTTTGAGAATACATATTACCTAATTTCACTAAACTTTGCTAAGTACTGAAACTTTGTGTCTTGAGTATTTTTCTGATCTTGATCATGGTTTATTTTTATTCAGTCCTGCTATAAATGCCAGAGATCTCTGTTGATAGAAAATCAAACAATGCCAATTGCACTGTTGTGTGAGACATTGGTCTTCATTAAATGAGAAATTTAGATAAACTATAAGGTTTTATGTTTATATGTGTTTGTGCGTGCGCGTGCGCACACACACACACACACACACACACACAATGTATTGTGTTCAAAAGACATGTTCTGGTTTTAATCTACTGTTGTCCTCTTTAACAGAAAGTGAAAAAAATACAGATTTAAGAAACTAAATTATATAATTGAAGAGCAACAGATGGTGAAAAACTGTCTGGAACCTAGGGTTGTTGTTTTTTCATTTCTGAATTTGCAAAGTTTGATGGAAAAAAACCCTAAAAATTGGATGCATGCCTATTTATGGATGTGTATTTAAATGCTTTAAAATTTAAAGAAAGTGAAAAATGTACTCCATCATCTCTCTCCCTATCACGTTAAGCCTCCATTTCATCAATGCAGGAATCTAAATGAAAATATTCCTGATAGTTAACCACTGGCCTATGGTTAAACACACACAACCAAGTGGAGTTCACCAACTCTCCAGGTAATTGTTATCACTATCATGCAGATTTCTTTTAAGACTGCTTTTTTTTTCACATTCACATTAAATCTGCCTTTGTGCAACATAAATCCTGAACTTGTGAGAGAAAAACATTGTCCTATGATATCTTATCAGCTTTACCAGATGGACCAGACAGGAAACATGATTAGATAACCATTTCTACATTACTGTAAAACTGTGTTAACAGACTATTGCAAGCCTGAAAATACAATTCTTCCACCGTTTCCTTTACAGTCTGAGAAACTAGGGAGAGTCACTTTTGAGCGTCTTATCCTGCCTACAATTCAGCTGCAGCTATGATGTCTCTTTCCTGACCATTCCCAAGGATACATCTCTTTGTCTCACATATCTTTACACATTCTTTCAAATACTTGAAGAATGCTGTCATATGCATCTCACTCCTAGTTCTTTCAGTCTCTCTTCATAAATTTCCAATTCCTTGATCATATTGTTTCTCCATTGAGCTGCTCCAGAGAGTCGGAGGTGCTTAGTCTCTGCTTGGATAGGCTGGGCTTATTTGAATAGGACACTGTTACTCCTCCCTGGCTCCTCCCTAGCGTCCCCCAGTTTTAGCTCAGCCTTTGGTGTGATAGGCAGCTTATCCTTGGCCAGAACAGGAACATTTCAGGTTTGATTAGTTATTCTTGATCAGTATTCTAAATTCTTTGACCATCTATCTCAATTCTGACAGCAAATTGATTTTTTTTAAAAAGGGAAGCTGTCGGAATGAAGCAGATAGCTTTGGCGATCGGGCCAATTGCTGCCCACAGCGATCGTAATTTGCCGCTTCTTTTTGGCATCCGCGCTTTCCCCAGAGGTTGCGGTTTGCCACTCTTTGAATGTTTTTCTGTCTTGCCATTGTGATTCGAAATTTAAGCTGCTTTTAAGATAACACGCTCATTCGCTTCCTAATTACTTTTTGCCAGCAGGGGCGGGGGCAGTTGAGCCCTCCTGGTCCCCTCCTTATCGTTTCAGTCACACAGTATCTGTTTTTTTGGTGCCCTTTTTTAAATGACTGTGCGACTAAGGTTGTAGCGGTGTTGGCGCCAAAACAAAACAACCGGCTGGAGCCGTTTAGAGTTGGGCAACGGTCATTTTGGCATGCAATTTTCAGGACTTCGCCATTTTATCCACGTTGCATCGTGTGGCCGTATTCCTGAATTTTACTTTTCCTGTGAGAGGCTTTAATTTCTTCAAAGCTTAACGCAGCTTATAAGGAGAATTAAAATTTGCATTCAAATCTCTTCTTTTCAAGGCCAAAACCACAGCTCACCTTGAAAAGTCTCCTTCCATTTTTCAACCAGAACCTCAGGAGAAATTGGAGGATTTGATTTTCTCACAACCCATTAACGAGGTTGAGGTTATTCCGGTTCCGCAAATGTTTTCAGACCTGATCCAGAAACAGTGGACCTCAGCAACAGTGTATCCAGCCCCTACTAGGTCTGATAAGAAATTCTTTAATTTAGCTTCTGGATTTTCCAATTCCTTGAATAACCATGAAGTAGACGAGCCAGTAGTGGCCTTACCATCCTCCTCCACCATTCCCACAGAAGCGGAGGAGGCCCTCAAACTGGAGGAGAAGAAAGCTGAGATAGCACAACGAAAGGTGCATCATTCTTTTTTTTTTTTTAAAACAAGTTTTATTAATTTCAAAAACAAATAAATCATCATCAACCATTACATATTTGAACCTTTTTCCATTATAAATTTTACAAGTCAGATAAAACCTTATCTTATACAATACAATTCTATTTTAAACCATTTCTAAATGAACATAAAAACATCTCTTGTCCTCTATTTCTTTCTGACTTGATTATCGTCATTTTCTTTCTATGCTTCTAAAAGGTTTCACCAATACTTCTCAAAAACATAAACAGACACAAACAAACATATAAAAAATCTTTTAGTAAAGTAACTTGGCCCCGGTACCTCTCTTTATATGGGCTTTAATTATATTCATGCTCATCTTACAGATCATTACCTATTTTATTTACCATTCTGTATCTTCTATATATACTTCTCCACACATTTCACTCTTCATAATTCTATCTTATTCAATCCATCTTAATTTAAATCATTATATTTGTATCTTTTGCCCATCCTTTATTATCACTCTATCTCATTCCTTATACTGAAAAAAAAAAAAAATTTCTCCTGAAATCTCTAATCAGAGTATGATGCCTTTTCTATCCTCTCCTAAATATTAGATTAACATTTAAAATGACACCTAATATCCAATCTGATTCTGCTTGGTACATTCTATCTATTAATTTTTACTTTTAATAACAATAAAAACAGAGTAATAAATCGGAAATGTTTAAATACATAGTATTCTCCTAAATACGTAGTTAAATAATAAATCTAAATAATAAATCTTATAACATTCTGATTGCCTTTCCCTTCAATATTTTATTACATTTTAAAAATCAATCATTATTAAACATTTCAACATTTTAACTTCTTATTAACTCTTAAACCATTCTAATTTTCTATTTCTAATACAAATATTACAATACCGTCTTATGTACCTTGCAAAATCTTTTTAAGAAAATTTATACTTTACCCTTTATCCCTGAAAAGATTCCTCTTTTCCCATCCAATTTTAAAACTTTGTGGCTTTTCTCCGCCTTTCCCCTTTCTTTCTTCCCCACCCGATCTTCCTACCCCCCTTCTTCTAACCTCTGTCTTGCTGGCATCCCTTCTCTGTTGTATTCCCTTTTTCTCTTGTTTGCTATCATTATATTTATTTTACATCATATTTTTCTCTTTCTTAAATGTTTTTTAGATCTTAAGTCCTTCATTTTCCTCGCTTTCTTCCTTCCTTCTTCCTTAGGTAAATTTTGGGATTCATTAAAGATGGTGTCTTCGTCTTCTTCTTGTTGTAGTTCCATCTGTCGCATTGTCTGTTCATAGTTAACCAGCGCCATTTCTAAAAATAGAAAAGCTTTTTCCATACCATCTTTACAGGCTGCTTTTGTTTGCTCATATTCATCCCTCAGTTCCTCAAGGGAGAAAGCCATTATAAATCTTTTCTTTTCTTTTTCCCTCTTTCTTCTTACTCCAACCAAAATATTCCAAAAGAAAAGTAAGACAATCCCAAAGTCCACAGTCCTCAATCAATCCAAGCCAAGCCAAAATTCCCACTTTCTCTTCCAGGGGTAGTATCAGACAAAGGAAAAAAGAAAATCCAAATCTGTGTTTTGAAGCCTTATTAAAATTTTATTTCTGTCTCCAAATCCTTAAGGCATCTCCTCCTAGAAAGGTGCATCATTCTGATGCGTGGACCATAAGGGCGGCAACAGCCACGTCCTTCTTCACCAGAACCTCACTCAGATGGCTATATCACCTGAGGGACACCATACCAAATTCTAATGTTAGGGCACACCAGGACATCACCAAATTAATTGCGGGCGCAGAGTTTTCTGCAGATGCTACATTTAATTTGGTCAAGTTTTCAGCTCGAGCCATGGCATCACAGGTTATGGCCCACCGATTGCTATGGCTTAGACATTGGCAAGCTGATATCAAACACAAATGGAAACTCGCCTCTTCCCCAATTTCAGGCGATAAATTGTTTGGCACTGTCCTGGATCCGCTTCTAATTGAGACCAGAAGCAAGAAGAAGATTCTCCCCTCCATTTTTTGTCGCTCTGACAGCAGAGTTTTTCAGCCCTTTCGGAGAGGCTCCTTTCGTCCCTATTATCAAGGCCCATTCTCCCCCAGATTCCAGAGACCTCCGACATATAGGGGAGCCCAGCAGTCAGATAGATCAGAATTCTCCGACAGACCTCGCAGGGGTGGACAAACGAAGTGATTTTTCAGGGGAACTGGAAACAGAGGTTTTCGCCATCCAAGATAAATACAGGGATCTTGCTCCCGTTGGAGGACAATTAAGGCTCTTTGCAGACCGATGGGACTCTTCCACATCGGATTCCTGGGTTCGCGACACCATCAGATTTGGCCTGGCTCTAGAGTTCTCCTCCACACCCCTGAACTTTTTCATGAATAGTCCTATCTCCCGAGATCCGGTTAAAAGGAAACTGATGGAGACAGCGATCAATCACTTACTAGAAATTAAGGCCATCCAACCAGTAACCCGCGATCAACATGGACAAGGATTCTGTTCCTTTCTTTTTGTAGTTCCCAAAAGTTCAGGAGGGTGGAGGGCAATCCTATATTTAAAACGTCTCAACCGTACGCTAGTCTACCACAAATTCAAGATGAGTACATTGCAATCCATTCTCCTTAGCATAAGAAAGGGTGATTTTTTTTACTTCCATTGATTTAACAGAGGCTTATCTTCACATACCAATTAGACCTTCTCATTCCAAATTTCTCAGATTCTGCTACAACAACCAACATTTTGAATACGTTGCCCTGCCCTTTGGGTTGTCATCGGCCCCTAGAACTTTTACAAAGGTTCTGGCAGTTCTGGCCGCACACCTTAGCAGCATTCCAGTTAGACTCCAGTGCTAGCTGGATGACAATTTCATTTTGTCATCCTCATCCAGGCAGGCAGAATTGGATACCCACATTACATTGCGAACCCTTCAACAACATGGGTTTTCCATTAATTGGGCAAAGAGCCTTTTGTTTCCCTCAACCCGTTTATCTCACCTGGGCTCGATAATAGACACAGTAGAAGGAAGTGTGTTTCTATCCTCTGAGAGACAGGAGAGCATTAAAACCTTAGCTCAGTCTATCAGAACCCTCAAACGGTTTCCTCTAGCCGATTTGTCTAAACTACTGGGGAAAATGATCTCCTGTATTTCTGTTGTTCCTTGGGCTCGATTCCACACTAGATCGCTCCAATGGTATCTGCTTCCATTCCAAAGATCAGGTCTAAGCAATTCCAGGACCAGAGTGTTAATTCCTACAAAAGTCCAGCTATCTCTACACTGGTGGATGGCTCCAGCCATTCCACCGCACAAAATTCAGCTCACCCAAGGACCGATCCAGCACCCGGACCTTCAATGGCTCCACCTAGCCATTTGGAGGTTGAGTGGTGACATCTAAGAAAGGAGAATTTTTCGGCCAGAGTGATTCATACCATTCAAGCGGCTCGGTGCCCTTCTATGAGTCGCATATATAATGCCACATGGACTATCTTCTTCAAATGGTGCACCAAATCCAGGGTGGACCCATTTTCGCCGTCAATTGCACAAGTTTTAGAGTTTCTCCAAGATGGTCTCTATGGGGGTCTCTCTCCAAACACTTTAAGATGACAAGTGGCAGCCATTGCCTCAGTGGTGACTTGGAAAGGTCTACCATCCATCTCCCATCACCCATGGATAAAGAGTTTTCTTAGGGGTGCTACAAATTTATATCCTCCAGTGGTGCATCGTTACCCGACCTGGGACCTTAACAAAGTACTCATAGCACTCATGAAGGGTCCATTTGAATCTCTGAAAACCATTAGCCTCCATTTTCTCACATGCAAGGTTATTTTTCTCATGGCTATAACATCAGCACTTTGTATATCAGAAATCGCAGCCCTGTGTGCCTGAAAGGACCTCTGTATATTCCATGCTGACAGAGTGGTGCTTCGACCAGACCCCACGTTCACACCTAAAGTCAATTCTGCCTTCCACAGGTCACAAGAAGTAGTTCTCCCTAACTTTTGCCCCAGACCTTCTCAGGGCCTAGAGCATCATTGGCACTGACTGGATGTCCACAGAGCTTTCCGTACTTACTTACATAGAACAGCTCCTTTCAGAAAAACTGAAGCTCTTTTCGTATCCTGTCAGCCAAACTCCCAGGGGCAGAAAGTTTCTCCTTTGACTATAGGCAGGTAGCTGAAGGCCACAATAGCCAAGGCATAAGAGACTCAATCACTGCCTGTGCCTTGGGGCATCACGGCCCATTCAACAAGGAGCGCGGCAACTTCAGCGTCCTGGGCCACGCAAGTTCCTATTGCAGAAATATGTAGAGCGGCAACATGGGTCTCTCCATAGCCTTTCATTAGGCATTATAAAATCGATGTATTTGCTTCTGCTGAAGCCTCCTTTGGTACGAGAGTGTTACAACGAGTCCACTCAGACAGTGGACCCAGATGGAGACCCTCCCGTAGGACAAGCCAAGCTTTGGTATGTCCCACTCTCTGGATGCTCGGAGCAGCTCAGTGGAGAAGGATCATTGGTACTTACCTGATACGCCCGTTCTTGGTGAGCTGCGATGAGCATCCAGCCCCACCCAATATCCGTCTGGTGGGGTCCTGTTCCGGCCAACGACTAATCTGGATATAAGTTTAAAAAAAAACACGCAAACAGACCAATATAGAGGATGGGGGTTGCATCACCTCGTCTTCGCCAAAACTGGGGCACGCTAGGGAGGAGCCAGGGAGAAGTAACAGCGTCCTATTCAAATAAGCCCAGCCTATCCAAGCAGAGACTAAGCACCTCCCACTCTCTGGATGCTCATTGCAGTTCACCAAGAACGAGCGTATCAGGTAAGGACCAATGCCCCTTTTCTCCAAACCTTACTCAGAGCTATGTATACGGTAATACTGAATGTTAGTCTCACCAATGCAGAATAAAATGGAAAACTACTCCCTTTAGTTATAAACTATATTTCTGTGATGCAGCCTAAAATTGCTTTTACCTTTATTGCTGGTCACTGAGGGTAGAAACTGAGGGCTGGACAGTGAGACTGCTTTCAATTAGGAGGCCCAGCATCCCTGAGGTCAGCTCACCCTTGAATTTCTGCCATATCTCCCTCTGAAGTTTGAGTACTCTCTGAGTTTGGTTGTTCGCTTACAAACATTTCATTACCCAATGAGTTAACATCAGTGCAAGAGAATGTAGGGTTTGTTTCCTGTTTACTATGTATACAATGCCCTGCCAATATTACTGAGGATGTAGCTTTGTCCTTGCAATTCCTTGATTAGGGTGTTGTTTTGTACTTGATTGTTTGTCTGGTGTTAATCCCTGCTTTTCTGGGTGTTGGCTGCTGAAGAGGATATGTTTTGTTTGTTGCATAAATATGGTTTATTTATGTGTCAGTTGATGGCTGATTTGTCTTAATGCCAATCTTCCAGGAATTCCCTAATATATTTTTGATTTAGTTTAGTGGAGAGTGCTCACAATTTCCCAATTGAAACTACGATTGAGTCTGTCCAAGCTAAATCCAAAAACACTGGTTCCTTGGCTTCATCTGTAAACTTTCCCTTTCCTTCTGTGGCCTCATGCAGCTTTGGAGGCCTCAAGTATCTTCAAGGCTTTGTGATAGTCTAGAGAGCCAGGAAGAACTATACTGGATCCTCCAGGTTCCACCAATGACAGAGTTATCCCTGCTAGCTCATTGGTTATGGATACCATCCAAATACACAGACACAGTCTTACGGACACATGTACCCTCTATCGAAGTAAAAAGCATCCAGACGATTTCAGAAAAACTGGAAAGAAGGTAAAAAAAAAATTATAACATTATAGTGACCCACAGTAACAAGAAATCTACCCAGAAATGTATTTTAGCAATAAATGGAAAACTGACTAAAGTGCTCTTTGCTTTATAAAATGACACTGACTAGAAAAGTTGTTTAAAAAAATGAAATTTTCAATGGCTCTATTCGTTGCAACTTTTATGAAAATTACTTGCTGTGTGGCTGCAAGCTGAAGAGAAAGGGGAAAAAAGATGTTTTGTAAACTGAAACGTAAAAGGAAATCTTTCTTAGAGGCACCTTAATGTTCTAGTTTTACTGTCATGGTAGTCTGAAAAGTTTTGTACTCAGTACCATTATCTCTTATTCACTTAATAATTTTTTCTAAGCTAAATGCAGCCATATATTGTGCACAGTACAAGATGATGCTATTAATTGTAGGTTGTTTTATTTCTTTATAAAAATTTTGATATTTTTTATTTTAATTGATAGTATACTTTGATAATATATTTTTATCCAGAAAACAATGTAAGTTATATTCATAGAATTGTGGTGTTTTATATTTATATGAGAACAGATTGTGTTTTTCTTTAATGTGAAATTGGACTGAAAGTAGTGCACGTTAGTGCAGAGCTTTAAGTTCATAGCAGGCTATACTGTATTTATGTCATCCAGTATTGAAATCAAGCAAAGAACTGCAAATATGCAGGTAGTCTTTGACTTACAACCATTGATTTAGCAACCGTTCAAAGCAACTGTACAAAGTTACAATGGCGTAGAAAAAAGGACTTATGACTGGTCCTCACATTTGCAATCGGTGCAGTATCTGTGGTGCAATGGTTAGAATGCAATATTGCAGGCTGACTCTGCCCAAGCCAGGAGTTCAATCCTGACTGGCTCATGGTTGAGTCAGCCTTCAATTCTTCTGAGGTCGGTAAAATGAGGATCAAATTGTTTGGAGCAATATGCTGACTCTGTAAGCCCTCACTTAGAGGGGGCTGTAAAGCACCTTATAAGGTATAAGTGCTATAGCTATTACTATCCCCCATGATCACATGAGCAAAGTTTGGCTGCTCAGCAATTAGCATGTATTTATAATATTTTCATCATCCCAGAGTCATGGAGTACTGCGATCTTCATTTACGATCTTCCCAGCCAGCTTCCAATAAGGCAAGTCAATGGACAAAGCTAGATTTGCTTATTGACTTCATGACTTACTTAATGGGTGAAATGATTTGCTTAACAATCATGGCAAAAAAGATCATAAAATTGGTCGTGACTTACTTAACAGTGGAAATTCTGGCCCAACTGTGGCAATAAGTTGAAGACAACCTGTATTGATCTTTTAAAAGGTATAAGTTATTAATTCTTTCTTCACTTTTAAATTTGTTTCAAGCAAAATGCATATTTTGGGATTCTAATTTATACTTTATTACTAGAATAAATATACACAGGTGCCTAATCAAAAATTCACAAATTGGAGAATGTGTGGAACTGTGTTGAGTTGGAGTTGAAAATATATGTGTTTTTGTATACTGGAACATACAAATATATGTATACATATATTTAATATATGTGTGATGAATTTATTTTAACAACTCTATATTATAGATGAGTGTCTTATTCTATATGTATTCTATGGTTTAACCTGGAGAGATAATTGAAGTTAGATTTCTTTGTGGAAAAAAGTAGTAATACAGTTCATTCAGTCACTATTATTCATTTGAATGGTTGTTGATTTTCTTTTAAGAACATTATAGTGACATTGTATGTCAGGCTTTTTGGAATAGGACTTGATTCTTTCATTGTTGTAAGGATTTGTTGTGTGAGATACTTGCCAAAATGCTCTGAAGTAATGTTATAACTGTGTGTGTGTAATATACATACATGTGTGTGTGTGTGTGTGTGTGTGTGTGTGTGTGTGTGTGTGTGTGTGATAGATATCTATCTATCTCACAAGCAAAATGGATTGATGACATCAGCCAGTATTGTGAGCCCAATTGGCAAAAGAAAGCTCAGGACTGCATTGGTTGGAAACACGTGGAAGAGGCACGTTCATCCTGCAGTGGCTAAAAAAAAGTGACTGTGGGACACTGCAGTGTCATGATTGTGAACTGGTTGCCAAGTGCATGAATTTTGATCATGTGTGTGGGAACACTGCAACAGGTTTGAGAAGTCACCAAACAAATGCTCATTAAGTGAGGATTACTTGTATATTTAACACTTAAAGAACATCCAAAGTAGCTAATAAAATAGTTTGCCTTTAAAAGTTGTGAGATACGAGGTTCTAGCTATCTTTATCTAATTTTGCAGTTTATTTATAAATGATGTCATCCAAATATAGACATGCTCAGGGAAAACTTATAGGTTTAAAAATTATATAAAACTGTAGTGTGCAGTAGTAAATAAGAGAAACTATTTTCAAAAAGTATTAGTTATCTCTTTTCTTCAGATATGAAAAACTGCTAACAATAAGTGTTTTATAATCAAATTCAGTTGGAGCACGGTGGATCGATCGCATGGTAAGCATGCTGGGTTGGAGGTTAGCAAGCCCACATCGGGGTGGGATTAGCTCTCACACTTTGCTCCAGCTACTGACCGGAACATGAAAGGACATGGCAGGTAGCTCCTCTCCATGCACAGAAGAGAAAATGGGCTGGAGAAAAGAAACTTACTTTTGCCAGCTCCATGTTGCAGTTCCCTTCCCTTCCATGGGCAGAAGGGAATTCCAACCTCAAATGCTAGTAGGATTTTGGCATGGAATGTTTGCAGCATGGGCATTTGGAATCAGCCCCCAGAAACTAGAGGAAGTCCTCTTGTTTCTGGGACTGGCTGCAAAAGCTTTATCCTGCAAATGCCCTGGGCCAGAATCCTGCTTGGATTTTGGGACTGATTTTTTTCATCCAGTCTCCTTGAAAACAAAGGCACGGCTTGGCAGAAAAGCACTGCCCTGCGGAGTGAAATCAATCCATCAGGCAGTGCCTTTGCTCTCAGGGAGGCTGGGTGAATATGTCCCTTTTTCGCCTAGCCTCCTTGCAAGCAAAAAAGCACTTCTTGACAGATTGATTTTGCATGGCATGGTGGAATTTTGTCTGCTAAGCAGTGTTTTTGCTCTCAAAGAGTTTGAATGAAAAAGTTCCTTCCAAAACCCAAGTAGGATTTCCTGCTTGGTTTTCACGATGGACCTTTTTCAGCCAGCCTCCAGGAACCAGAGTTCTCTGGGCAGGTGGCAGGAATTTGCGAACTTCCCTGCCAAATTCCCCATTGACTTTTTGGAGAAGCTGGCAGAGAAGATTGCATATGCTGATCACATGCAATGAGTTTGGGCACCAGTTATAAGTCCCTTCATCCAGTGCCTTCATAATTTCAACAGTCACTGAACAAATAAACATTAAGCAAGAACTACCTGTAGACAGATTTTCCTTTCTTGCACCAGCCATAGCAAGTAATTAGGTTGGGCAAAGGATGGTTGCAGTAAAAAGAGAAAGAATGATAAACAAGAAAGCCAAAAATAGTTGATGAAGAGTAATGTTTGATAAAGTTTAAGGAAAGAAAAAAGTACAAACATTTTCTTCTGAAAAATTAGACCTTTTTTGTTGCAGAATTCATTCATTCAAAATTTTATTTTATTTATTTGATATCTCAACACACTAGGGCTGTGCACAGGAAAAACTGCAAGCAGACTGAGCCCTGTTCTCATTCATATCTGACAATCCTTCATTTTAGCTATTGAAAAAAGGATTTTCCTATGATAAAATGTTACTTTAGAAAGTGACACAATCCCAAATTTTCCCATTGCGAATATTCAGTATCTTTTTTCATCTTAAGGGCTCAAAAAGTATATTATTATAGAAAAATAGTTTTGTAATAGTTCTCAGTCAGTACCTCCAAGAACTTTGTGAAAAACAGACAAATTAAACTCTTTGCAAAAACTATTTGACCTTCTGTGAGGTCAAATAGGAACAAAACACGCTAAGGTCATTGACAAATCGTAAGTTGTTTACGCTAACCTACCATACAAGACATATTTCATGAAATTTTATTTTTGTTTTTATATTATCATCCTCTCTGAGAGCACTCAGAGCCTTCTTCAGTAAAAAATAAATATGAAAAAAATCTGAGAAGAGCAATGGAAATAAATAATTAATTCAAAATTGAAAAGGAAGGATCAAAGAGGGAGGTTTTGAATGCAGAAAGAACCTACGCAAGTACAACTCTTGAGAAAGTCTTTTACTTTAGGTTTAATATCCAGAATTTAGAAGCTTCTTTAGGAGAGCTTCTCCTATTGCCTTTAATGTCTCTGGTCATGGTCATATGAAGTCTCTCAGCCCTTAATGCTCACTTAATATCTTTAACTATGCTTGAAAAATAATTCTTTTATCAATGAGGGTCTTTCAGCCCAAAAGTAACATAGCCCTAATGTTGTCCATCAGTAAGCACCCCAGTTACTGCATTTTATATAATTAAACATTCCAGACATTTATTCTGGACAGTCCACATAAAAAGCCTGCTGCAGTAGTTAAGTAACATAGGTAATTTTATAAATCTGACCATTTGTGGAATGTTTGCAGCTGATGCATAAATCATAATTCATAATAAAAAAATAAATCATAATATGCAAATTGATCATTTGCTCCTGCTGCCAACTGGGAATCTATGAATTACTGTGAACCTGGGGAACAGTGATACAACCTTCCTTCCTTTTCCTGCAATGGTGTCTGTCCTTTGAGGTAGTCCTCAAAAGAAGCAACAGCCATGTGTAGTAGCACTACTTTTATCACAATGTTACAATACCAGAATATTTCAAATCTGAGCCCCCCCCCTTTTTATTCTTCTGAAAACTAAGAATCTTTCAAGACACTTTCTCTACCCCAAGCCCTCCTTGGACTTAGGTTTCATTCATCAGACCGTTGTCTAGGCCAGGGGTCTCCAACCTTGGAAACTTTAAGACTTGTGGATGTCAGCTTTGCTGGCTGAGGAATTCTGGGAGTTGAAGTCCACAGGACTTAAAGTTGCCAAGGTTGGAGACCTCTTGTCTAGGCTATGACTGTTCTTCCTGTTTCCTAAGATCACTCCTGCATTCTATAACATCTGGCCATGGAAGTCTTGAACCATATTGGTAATTTTCTCAGTGATCCCTCCCAAGATGTTGCCTGTTTTCCTAGAGCCATTCTTCAATTGCAGGGGATTCTTTTCCCCTAAGGAATGTTGACCTCTTCTCTCTGCACATTTTACATTTTTTTCCTCTAATAATTTAGTGTTAGCAAATTTATATGGAATGGGAAAAGACCCAAAGTGAAATTTAATGTTTTACAACATTTTTAAGTTTTCTAAATATCAGAGTCAACACTGTATAATTACCAGTGCACCCAAATAATATAATGTACTAATTAGATTTTATGATAATCCAATAAAACAATATTTTTAAAAGATGATGTTATGGCAGCTATGCCCCCTCCCCTCCCAACAGACAAAGTTTATTGGCCTTATGACAACAGTGATCCAGTGAGGCTAGATGAGTGGAAACAGCCCTGACTCATATTGAGAAGCTCAAATATTGGAAATTAATGAGCAGTCAAGAATTCCAGGATCTGATCTATTTTAATAAAATGGTATGAAAGAAGGCATTCAGTAGGCAAACAATTGACTTACTGGCCCACCCACTGAATCTTCATCTAAGCAGATGACAACCTTCTCTTTCTGAGATTGCTGCAAACTGTTGCTAGCTGTGCTGTTTCTTCAGGGCTTCTTGAAATATGGATGATGTACACACTTAATTTTGAGGGGTCCTTTTTAGTCGGGCAGTAATGATGTTATCTGGTTTGGGTAATGAAATGTTTGCACGAAACTCAGTGAGACCAAGGACCCCTCATTTCAACCCCGAGCTACAAATATTGGTACACTTTATTTTGAATGTGTCTTAGTCAATAATAATAGAACTAGTTTGGACATACATTGTAGGGCAGCAAATAAATGTTATCCTTGGTTTGTTGCATTTAGAAGAACTTGAAAGATTCACATGTTTCTACCATTTTACTAAGAGTATGTAGATTTTGGAAATATTACAGGCTAGAGAATAATTTCAGCCATTCTCCAACAAATTTAATTGATTTATTACTTCCTTTGTTTAACTTCATATGATGGATGTAATATTACCACAATGACTGAAAAGTTACTTTCAGCTCTCAGCATGGTAACTATTTGGCAATATATAGTTAATGCATTTTTTTTGGTGTGTTATACAATTGAGTCAAAATGGAGAGAGCACAGATTTGTTTGGGGTTCTGGTAGAAATGTATGTATAGACTACAGCAGTGGTCCCCAACCTTTTTGTACCAGGGACCAGTTTCAAGCACAAACACTTTTTCAAGGACCGGGGGAGAATTGAGTTTGGTGGTTTGCTTGCAGACGTTTATTACCTGATTAGGTAACATCTGATGTTGTTACCTAGTCGCATAATAAAACGTCTGCCAGCAAACCACCAAGTTCAGGAAGCGCCTCGGCCCTGCCTCCCTCAGCCCCATCCTCAGGTGTCTCCCTCCCTCCCTCAGGTGTCTGCCTCATTCCTCTCTCAGTCGCTCTCTCGCTGCTCCACCAGCCCAGGAAGAAACTGCTTCAAAGAAGCCAGGGGGCTTTCTCGCGCGCAGCTCCTCCGAGCGCCCGTTTACTCACCACCGCGCGCGCGGCGTTCAATCCACAGTGCTCGTTCTGCCTGCCTGCCTTCTTCGTTTCGGAGCAGCTTCGCTGATAAAGAGGCGTAATAGTTATTATTCTCACCAGAAACGAAGGCAGGCAGGCAGGCAGGCAGAACGGAGCACTGAATTGAAGCGCGCGGCGGGCGGGTGGGGTAAACGGGCGCTTTGGAGGAGCCCGGTGGTTGAGGACCCCTGGACTACAGTTTTTGTTCTTAAAATGTTCTCCATTCACACTATGACATGCAGATATAACCTATGATGACACATTCCATGTTAATTTCTTTTGACAAGTATCTGAATTGTGTATATTTTTAGTGCCTGTTTTCTTGTAATTCACAGCAACGTGGAGGGAAAAATAAAAATCTTTCAGAATTTTTGTGTTCTTCGGGAGATTTGGAGTGAAGATAAATATGGGCCAAGCCGCTGACAGAAAAATCTTGTTTAATTTTCTATGGTATTTCCTGAGCTTATTTTCCAGTTACCAGTGTACAATATTAGACAATTTTAATGAAATACATGTATTATTTCATCTAAGCAGATGACAACCAGATGTATTATTAATATTGAACACCATAAATTCTCTTTTATAACAGATGTATCGTGTGATTGTACATGAAGAGTCTTCACGTATCAATCTTGTTTTTCAAAGCTGTCAGTACTCAGTTATTAAAGAAAAAAGAAAGTATAATCTAGCTCAGTTTTGTATACTCAGTTTTGTTATGAACACCCTGCAGCTGATTGTGTCTGCAGGTTTTTAGACACTGTTTGCTTGTCTGGGTAATGTTCCATTTGCACTTCTTTATTTAGCGGCCAGACGGAAGATGTTGACTACTAAGACATTGTAAATAAATCAGATTCATTTGTGCAGCATGGCTTGGTTTGGATAAGCAGACCATTCTGCTTTTCCTAGTAACATGAGTAAGAGTATTGGATTTTTTGTTTTGTTTTGTTGCTCTGCATTCATTTGACCCTTGAATAGCTGCTGGTTATGGCAGATATAATTTTAACATTACTGACTGATTCATCTTTCCAAGAAGACAGGTTTCTACAGGATTTTTTTTTAAGTGGCACCAAAGTTTGACCACTATAATTTCCAAAGATCAACAGTCTCTAGTAAAACTATCTTTACCAAATGAAGTAGTTAATTCATCTACTGAATATTTGCTGCCCCACATTGGAGATACCACTCATTGTTGCAGATGAAGCACGTGCTTAACAAAATAGGTAAAAAGGATATCTACGCTTATGCCTTCTCTTTCTCACACACACACTCTAGTCCCTGGTTTCATGGCTTGAATGCTAGTTTGTTTTCAAACGAACAGCCTTCCCAATTGTCATCAAATGATACAGTTGTCCATCCTAACCATCATATAATAAAACAGTAGTCGCAGTATTTCTTGAATCTTTACATGTGGACTGGCAGCGCCAGAAGTTAGTGTGATTGTGTGTTTGAAATTTCTCTGAGTTTATCCTCAATAAATGTTTTAAATATAAAGGGCCTTAAATCATTCTGTTCCACCCCCTCCCCTTCTTCCGGCTTCAGCCTGGAATGGGAATCTGCTTTGCATTTTTGTGTGTGTGTTCTGAATTTAGCAAATTGATTTTAGTTGAGCCCCTGGAGATTAAAATATTGTTTTACCTTCTATTAAAATATTACAAAACCTCATACTGTATAAAGTTCACTTTCTCCATCAGGAATCAAGATTTTAAAAGTGGCATGTCTCTTTACTTTTCTCTCAACACTTTCAAGTTAAGATTCTGACTTCAATCTGAATCTGAAGAAAAGGCTGGAAGAAAATTACTTGTTTACATTTGGTTTCAAGCTCTAAAGATGGTTAAAAGAGGCAGAATCCTTCTCTTCCAACAACCAGCCATTTTTACTAGGTTGGATTGCATCGTGGCACATCAGCATTCTTGAATATGGGCAGTGTTTGTTGTTTCTGATAGTGACACTGTTTCAATCTAGAAGTTCTTATGACTCTGTCAGGTTTTTTTTTTTTGAAATAAATGGCATTCCTGGGAGTTGTTGGCTGAGGATTATTTATTTCTTGGTCAGTGTTTATAAAACCAAAGTCCGCTTCCAAGTTTTGATTCCTAAAATGTTCTAAAGCATCTTGGCAGTACATCTGCAAATCAATACACTTTTCACAGCAGTTATAATAGCAAGTGAATTTACTGTTGAGAGGAAGACTTTTATTTTCTCACATTCAAACTATTATGTTGTAAGTGGTGAGGAAATGTGATACACTTAAAATAAAAATAATAGCTCAAGAGAAGAATTGCATGTCAGATGGAAAGTACACTTATATTTACTGGGTAGATTGTCCAGAAAAGCACCAAAATATTCAGAACAGTCCAAAAATGGATCTTCTCCAGTGAGGTTACAAATTCTAAGAATTTTAGTCCTAAGAAACCACCAGTGCAGAAAGTTGAGGAAACTTAGATAACCACCATTGTTTACCAGTCATATAAAATAAAGCTATGCAAATCCTTAGAAAGATACATTTTGGAATGTACAAAGTTTGCACAATGCATCTTTACTCTAGACTGACATGATTGCTTTGAAAGCTACTTCTGTTTCCTCGTGATTGTACATATTTTCCTTAACTAGACGCATTGCTCTTGCTTTCTGTGTTGAATCCGGACAGATTTGATCAAATGATTCACCACACGTATTGCTTGTTTATTGCTATTGGATATTAATAACCTAGCTATAATGTTATATAATTTAAAAATTAATATTTAACTTGTTCAATTTAGGCATAGCCTGACTCCAACCGAGTTTGAGCAGTGTACAATTAAATCAACAAAAAAAATAATAATCAGGAAACAATCATTATGAAAGATTAAAAGAATAAACAACAAAAATCAATAGCTTATCTTGTTAACTGCACCCATGCACAATCTAGCAGGGACCCCGACTACCGCAAATCCGTATCTTAAGAACAGTTAGGTCTTTAAGGTTTTCTGAAATATCAGAAAGGTGGGAGTGCTGTGCATTTTGGGGGACTCTCATTTCATATGACAGGGCTGTTACAGAGAAGACATGCTTCTGGGGGTCTGATAGGTGATATTGGTATATGAAAGAGTGTGCCATCTTTCTTGGATTGAACCAATTGGACTGTAATGGTATCTGTTAAGGAGACAAGGGAGACAAAGGAAGAGCCACAGCCAGGGCACCAGTCAAGAGGAAGCTTAGCCCTCAGAAGGAATGTGAGTGTGGGAAACTTCTCAGAAGGAATCCTTCCTGGTTTCTTGGGCTATAAAGGTGATGCGGGAGAGAAATCAGGGTGGGATCCTACTGGCATAACAACTGGTTCAGTGAGTATGCCCTTTGCGCAGTACTTGCAAAACAACTTCTCCTGCAAGCAATCATTATATCCTGCTGACGTGCGGCACTCAGCTGTGTTGTGCAAAGCAACTAAGGTAAGAATAAAGGACAGTCTAGAGCCGGGGTGGGTTCGATGTCAGCTGCTCTTTGGAGCTACCAGTTCTATAGAACCGGGCTGAACCGGTAGAATCCCACCCCTGAGAGAAATGTACTTTCAAATTTATCCTGTTATCCTGTTTATCATGTTACTATAATCTTATAATAAAGTACAGTTAGTTCACCTGGGCATGCAACTTGTCTGGACTCAATAACTAAGGGGCTAGCTACCATAAAGAGGAGAGGGTCAACCCATTCTCCAAAGTGCCTGAGGGCAGGACAAGAAACAATGGATGGAAATTAATCAAGAAGGGGACCAACCTAGAACTAAGGAGAAATTTCCCAACACTTAGAACAATTAATCAGAAGTTGAAGATGCTCCAATACAGGAGGTTTTTAAAAAGAGCTAGGACAACTATTAATCCAAAATGGTACAGGGTCTCCACTTGAGCAGGGGGTTGGACAAGAAGATCTGATCTCCAAGGTCCCTTCCAACTCTTATTATTCGGTCATTCTGTTATTCAAGTGAAATGGGCTGATTCTATGGCAGATAAGGTGTCTCTGAAATGACCAAGCACAATGCCTTGCAAAGGTGTCATATAGGACTACCAAGCTATGTCCTTCATTGTCCACACCACTAAATTCTGGACTGGTTGGAGCTTGAAGGGCAGCCCATATGGAGTACATTGCAGTTGTTAAGCTGAGATGTACTATGAAATAGTAAATATTATAACACAAGATGATGGCGATGTTATCCATTCTGTCATGTGCACATTTTTTTAAAAAATTGGTTGGCAAAATATTCATAGTGAATATCTTTACTAATGTTTTTGATAGTTGGCTTTGAATTGATCTTTTAGGAGAATATTTGACTTCTTGGCTATGTTATATGTACATATTTGAAGGTTCTACCTCAAAAGGTAAATGTTGAAAGCACAATGTCATATCCAACTTCCTGTTTTATAATGCTTTCATAAAGTGAGAATAAGATAGGATAAAATGATAATTACATCTTAGAACTGAAGGTCTTGATTTTTTTACTTTTTCCTATTAACTGCAATTTTGTTATTGTGCAGCTGCCTCATTTTACTAAATATGGCTTTTGAAATGTAAATCATATCATGTTCTAAAATGCATTATTGACATCGTTCAAGACTGTCTTTGCATTTCAAAGGCATATGCAATCATACTTGGATCTCAACAAAATTCTAACAAATCCCTTTTAATGTGTATAATCAGTTCCTGCTAAATGGGTCTGTGTGTGCGTGTGTGCGCGCGCACGTGCGCAGCATGTTTGTACGTGCATGCAAATGCTTTGAATGTTGTAGATCTTGCCATAAATCATCTTAAAACATCTTTCTTTTCAATTTCTTAGTCTGCACAAGTGAACGGTGAAGATCAAAGTGATCACCAGAAAAGGAGTGAAGAATACCTCTGGCTGACTCTAAGCAAAATGAGCACACAAACAAGCGATAGAACTCTATGATGTCCTCCAAGCAGAGACTTAGACTAAATGTTGAACTTCTTTTTATTCATGGAATGGCTGCTATTGTCTTCACAAATACAATGGCTATAATTCTTTGTCAGGACAGTTGAGGCACTTCACCTGCATTTGCCATTTGAATTTGAGACACATCCTATTTTCCCTAGGTCTTAAAGGACCTGAGAACAGGTGGGAACCAAAGGATGTTAAATGCTGGATTGGGATAAAAAAATGGATGCTCACATGTGAAGATGGAAGTAACTTGATCCCTCCAACTGCATAAACTGCCTCTGGAAAGGAAAGGTTAAGATTGGAGTCACAAGCTTTAGTGGGAAGCAGTATGCAGGAAGCTGGTTTTCAGGCCACAAATGCTTTCACAGGTAAGGATTTTGTTGTACTGAAATATAATCTTCTGATTCATTTTTGCATCGGATTTGAGATAGGCAAATCAAAGCCTTGCACTCTTCAAGTTTATATTACAGTTGTATATCAAGAGCTGCTTTTAGTGATATCCTTCTGATGAGGAGAATAAGAATAATATCAAACTGGAGAAGTATTATTAAATATTTCAGTTAGTTTTCATTCAGTGCTAGGCATGAAACATGATAGAGGATACAAAGTTTTATATAGATTTCCAGAATATTATGTGGTGAATTTGTTTTTCAATTATCAAATGCTAGATGACCTTGTATAGCTGCATGCTGTTTTTGATTTAAAAGATAAAATTCATAACTTTTATATCAATTTTGTTAAATTTAATATGCCGGCTGTTGAAAAATTGGAATAGTGCAATATATGTCTCATCAAGGAGCCTCTCAAACTTTGTCAGTTAAAGCTTTTAACCTTTGTTTTTTGGATTTGGTCAGAAAAGCTTGGGCAATCATGAGCAACAGTAAGTGGTGACTCTTTAGACTCCAACAGAGGTTATTTGGAAAAACATAGCGGTCATACAATGTAACTCTAGTCAGACCAATTTTTTTCATATGTGGGTGAACTTGGCAATTTAAACCAATAAGCTGGATGTGGTTTATTTCTGTTTTGTTTTTGTTTTTTTGTTTCAAGGTTTTTGGGAACCCTATAATAAAAAGAAATAAATATCTTTCATGGTAATGTTTTTTTCCACAGCTTGATTTAGTGAAATTCTAGTAGATACTATAATAATCTACAAAAGGAAATTTAGATACATTCTATTGTATAGTTTAATGATTTAGCTGTTTCTGTTGGCAGAAATTAGAGATGGTAGGTTGGTTGAGTTTGTCATCTTGCGGAGTTAACTGAGTGATCTGATTTTCTAAGGGTCCAATCCAGACTGGATTACTGTGTTAAATTCCACTGAAGTTGATGAGATATTGATTTCAATACAGACTAAAGCTTCTTAAATGAGTCTGAATCCTAGCAATTAAAAATAATGAAGTTGACATTAATCCAACTCATCCTAAACAGTCCCACTGAAATTTTTGGAATGTCTGTTGTAATGCTTATGTCAAAGATTGTTATAAGAAGATCTCAGCCGCAAATGTCTTCTATATAATAGGACGTTGCCTTAAGACATTTCCAATTTTTATATGCTTCCTTCAAGACTGCAATCTGTTTCTGACCTAGGTGATTAGGAAAAGAAAACCTGAAATATGTACAGAGAGCTTATATATGGCATATATGCGTATGCCAATAACTTGCAACAAGTCAAAATTATCAGTGGGAGTTGATATAGCTAAGATTATGCTGTGTCAGATAGAAACCACGTGAAATGTATCTTAAAGAAAATTGCTGAAAATTGCTGAATAGATCAAAATATTTTTTCCATATTCAGAATCTTTAAAACAATGTGTATGATTAGAGACATTTCTGACTGTTAAGCAAAATATATGTCTCCCAAAGCCTGTTTCTGTTTAACATGATATAAATAGTCCTCGACTTACAACCACAATTGAGCCTAAAATGTTGATTGCTAAGCAAGACAGTTAAGTAAGTTTTGCCACTTTTTCCAACCTTTCTTGCCACAGTTGTTAAGTGAATGACTGCAGTTGTTAGGTGACACAGTTGTTAAGTGAACCTTGCTTCCCCACTGACTTTGCTTGTCAGAAGATCACAAAAGATGACCACATGATCCTGGGACACTGTAGCTGTCATAAATACATGCCAGTTGCCAAGCATTTAATTTTGTTCCTATGTCCATGGGGATGCTGAAATGGTTGTAAGTCTAAAACTAGTGATGTCACTTTTTTCAGTGCCATTGTAACTTTGAATGGTCACCAAAAATGCTTGTAAGTTGAGGATTACTTTTCCTTCTTACAAAACAAACAAACAAACCCAGCCTACAAATGGAATGGCAAATGATTTGGAACAAATGATTTGTATGTAGATTAGAAGATAAAGATGTCCTTGAGTCAAGTTCCTGAAAAGAATGGAGTTGAAACCACATCCATGAAGTTTTTTTGGCAGGATTATGGAAGTGGTTTGCCATTGCCTTTTTACTGGATCTTGTATTGCCCTTTCTGTCAGGCTAATGATGATTTAATAGCTGACCAGCTGCTGTAATGTTGTAATACTGTAATCTTGTAATGATGATGCAATGGTAATGATGAGTTAGCAGAGTTATTTGACTGCTACCACTTTAAGAGGCTGTAATATAAGTGCCACCCTGTGGGGGGTGTATCTTCCTCTCCATGTGTGCTTCCATAGTATAGCTAATTACTGGTTGCTATGCTTTATTTGCTCCTGGGTTGTCTCACCTAGTCACACTGTGTGCACTCTGACACTTTCAGCCTAGCCAATTTTCTTAGAATTGTTAAGCAATCTCACTTTTCAAGTACTGTCTATCTGTATTCGTGTCAGAAGCACCTACAAAGCTAATGGAAGGTTGCTTCTCAATTGAAAGAATTGGCAGTGACAAGCCTGTTGTCAAGGGGACACCCAATTGCCAAAAGTAATGAAATCCTTGAGGAGGCTCCTTTTCATGTCCCCCTTTCCAAGTACTAAACACAACCGACCCTACTTAGTTTCCAAAGTAAGTCACAGTCAGTTAGATGATGCCATGTTGAGAAGCAATATAATCTAATTTGCTTTTTTTATGCTTCCCCAATATAGTTTTACATTTAGGATGATTCTTAAACTTTATAAATTGTGATGAAGTCTCTTGGCTAAATAATAAAATTGTGATAAGTAGGTAAGATTATGTGTTTGTTATGTCATGCATTCAACTTGTTTCTGCCATAGATCACTTCTATTTTGTGTAATATAACATAAGGTTATGTAACATTTTGTGCTAAGGGTTGTTACTAGATATTCTGAACTTCACTTCATACACATAAAGAAAATTTCAAAATAAAGAAAATAGAATTACAAATGTAACCCTTTAACTAGTGAAGTTGTGATCTTCAGAAGTGTATTTTAAAACTACATTCAAATATTTTTATGAACTTTAATGTTGCTTCACTATGGAGACTGCCACAATAGTTTGTATCCTTATTGTAGAGGCACAATAATTTTAAAGCTTTATTTAGAAGGCCAACAGAAAGAATAATGAAATAATTGCTCACCTTGATCTAAATAGCTTACGGGAGGTAGCATAATGCTCACCAGTCAGACCGTTTGGATTGTAACTCTAACCAGGTCTATCCAGCATGGCTAATGATCAGAAATAACAGGTGTTGTACATAAAAAAAAGGTCTATTGCAGTTTTGCATGGTTTGATGTTCAAAAAAGATTAATAAATGATTAATCACTGAGAATGTTTAATTATAGTAGAATATTTAGTCTTTGTGTGTGTGTGTGTGTATATATACACACACATACATATATACACACATATACATATACAATACAGAAGCCTGATGATGGCAGATGAGATTCTGCTGAAACGTCGCTACAACTTTAAAAGCACAACTATAATGATCTGGGAAAATACCCAAACAAAGCTGAATACCATACATATAGATACCTGCGAAAACTTAAGAAAACATATACATACACACACACACACATATATATAGGACTAAATGTAAATTGTATTTATATTTTTTACTATTACATGCTTAATTCAAAATCATTTCCTTATGTAGCTTACCATAGAAAATTACAAAGGAAGAATATAATACAAGTAAACTTTCTCGCTATTATTTCTCAGCATACTGTCTGATCCTGATAGATAGAAGTTATGGTTAAAAAGCACACTCTGTATTCTACACACCTAGATACTTTCGATTAAATCTTGTTCAAGTATCCCTTTCATTAATTAACAGAGATGGCTAAACTTTTGAAATACAAGCAATTCTCACTTAAATGGCAAAGGGTTAAAAAAATTGTGACATTCGATCGAAGATCAGTATTCTTTCCCACAAGACATTTCATTGTTCACAAATTGTGACAATACAAGTTCTACATATGAGGCAGTTTTTAATCTCAGTGGTAGTTCATGCTTTATATGTCAAAGGTCCCAAGTTTAATCTTTAACATCTCTTGGTTAGTCTAGAAAAGTTTCCTTCCTGAGACGGGAAAGCTACTGTTTGTCAGTACTGACAATACTGAGCTAGGCAGACTGACTGTATGACTCAATAGATTGGAACATCCTGTGTTCCTTTCACAACTTGGTATAAATGCAAATCCAGCTGGCAATGTTTAAAGCATCCAAAGATACTGTTGATGGGACTATAATTATGAGGAGGCAATGACAGAATGAAAAAAATGGCAGCAAATGATATAGCATAGTCTGCAAATCCTGAAGAGCTCTGCTATTATGGACCAGTCAAAAAAAGGAAGACAAACAAGAGAAGAGAACAGATTGGCTGTTTGTGAATAAAAGAGCGATAGGTTTCTAGAAAATTTCCAAATGTTTATGCGTTAACAGGATCATTATTTCAAACTGTCTGCTTTTGGTATCTTTGATAAACTCAGTTTCAGTTCCTGTCAGATGCAACATGACAATTCAAGTGTCAGCTTCTCTGCTGATCACTGAACAAAATGTTGTGAAAGTTTCCTTTTGCTTACAACTTTCTGTACCACCCAATCCTACTGGCTTTGGATGATTTACAAAAATATGCTCAGATAATATAATAATAAAACTCTAGAAAATCTATATGAAAACTCTGATGTAGAGGATGCTTACTTCCAATATGGAAGTTGTTTGTTCCTTAATGTTGGGCCAACTTGTATAACTGACGAAGAAAATAATTGCTGATGTAGAATTCAGGCAACTTTAAATTCCTCAGAACAATTTTTCCAGAGTATATTTTCCTAAACTGGTGCTCTCCAGATGTGTCTGTTGACTGATGAGAGTTGTTAGTCCTAAACAAATCTGAGACAATTGTTCTGGAACTTCAGAAGGCTTAGGATGTTAAGTTCAGAAGTTAAAAAGTTCTTAAACTATTATTTAAAAGCACACATGCCTGCTTTTAAATGATATTGCTTGAATGTGTGGTCCTAAGGACACAAAGCTAAAGTTTCTGAGGTAGCTTAAGTGCTGATTGAAATTCTATCACATTTTGTGGGAAATGTTTTAGAGAATTTTTTTCTATCACAAATTTTTTTGGACTGCCCTATTTTCTGATGTAAGTTTTTCTCATAAGAAAGAGTATCCTGATATCATTTGTTTAAATGGACCACAGTATTCTCTTTCACGGGAGTTTTTTGTTGTTTACTATGATTGTCAAATTAATTTCATTAGAGATTTTGAAAATCATAATGTTTGAAACTGAAGTTCTCAGAAAAGTTTGTATGAAAATGTAATAAAATTATTAAAATGTGACATCATGATGTGCAAATCCAGTCATTGTAGTCGATATGTTATGGTTTATGCTTTAATGTAATATATGAATGAAACCAATGTTGGTTTACCAAACTAACAAAATGTGATCCTACATAGTACAACAAAATGTGATCCTACATAGTTTATGAACCCAGAAAAAATATGCCTTCCCAGAAAAGACTGAGCGCTCAGTTCTGGATTATTTGAGATTAAGCCCACTGAGCTTGGAAATAATTATTTATGAATAAACATTTATGAAGAGTGGAAGTGACTGTAAAAGGATCCCTTTCTTGGCAGAGAGTTGGACATTTTAACTCTATTATACTATAAAAACAGGTACTACTTTTTTAAATAAAAGAAAATGACAACAATAATTCGCTGTGTCTGGATTTATGTGAACAGATGGTATGCGGGAAAGAACAGGGAAACTCCAGGGAAGTGTGAGCTGTCCACTGAGTCTTTTCTGGTGTTCTGGTTCTGACACTGTCCAATGCTGCATTATTTAATCCTGCAGTATTATGAGTTTTTTTAAAACACACACACACACACCTAAAAAATGGCCAGTTTTCTGGCTGCTCTGACATTTGTTTTTTCTCTCAAGTTTCTCCCATATGATTTAAGGACCATTCATATAAGATGTGTGCTAACAAAATGCAGAATTTCCTTTCCTTTAAAAAGATGAGCATGGCTACAAAGAATCTATCTTTGGAATAAACATCTGTGCACAAACAGTGCTTCTGAAACTGACATTGGTAAAAACTACTTAGAACACAGTCAGTGGAACCTGGATACACTGTATGTTGGCTATGAGTGAGGGACATGGAACTTTGTAAACAGGGTATATAGGGGCTCAGAAAAGCATGAAATATTTATTTAGGATATGAGCGATTCAGAAATTGTATGTTTATCCTGGAATCTTAGACTATACAAACCCGTAATTTATATTGGCGGAAGATGAATATGCAGCCTGGATGTGTATTCAATCAGTGCAGAGTTAAATGGAAAAACTTGAAATTGCAAATGACGCACTCTTTCCCCCCTCCTGCATCTTATTATATTTGAGTTGTTTATCTTGAAAGAAATGCTGTGTATATTTTGTTACAAATATTGTTTCAGTTGTCCCAGACAAGACATTGGACAGACATGGGACCGGCCAGTAAAATGAAAAAAATATATACTTTGATGCGATCTCCACTGCAACTTACTTTAAAGAATCAATTCTGCCCAGCAATGAATATTTTCCTTGTTGAAGAAAAACAATTTTCTTCCCAGAGTGATACTCTGTTGAAAAACTTAATTTCATTTCATATACAGTGGAACCTTGGGTCGTGAACACTCCTGTTTGCAACCAAATCGGGTGGCAAACAAATTCACCCGATTTTTGAATCGGGTCACAATTCAAAATCAGGTGGCGAACAAAATCGGCATGGAAAGATTCCCTTTCTCTGCCAATTTCCCCTTTAGTGCCATTTTTTTCACTGTGCGCATGCGCAGTTAGTCGTACTTCCTGACACGACCAAATCAGGTTGCGACCAGAGTCTGGGAACGGATTACAGTTGTGACCCGAGGTTCCATTGTATTAGTGGAAAGAAGATGTGCCCGATTGTAGCAAATATGGTTGTAAAAGTTAGATGAACATATTAAATGATATGAGATGTGATTTATTTATTTAATATGTGTATATGTGCTTGTGTGTTTGTAGGAGACGAGCAGGCAGGGCTGGAGGACTGTAAAGTTAAACATGTCATTAGCATACAGTTATTGTGTTCCCACGAGTGCTCCAAGTCCAACCCCTCCTAACTTTCATTGACTCTTATCTGGGTGCCAATTTAGTGTTGAACTTTAGTTGACCAGATTCTTGTGTATAGGCTTCAATAAATGTTCTCTGCTGCAACTTAACTGATGGTTCTGATTCATTGTGCTTTAAAATTAAATTGCTTTTCAGAAAATTTATTAACAAAGTGATAGGGTTAAAAAAAAAAAAAGAACCCTTTTGGTGTATCATGTGACCTTCATTTGGTCACCATGCTGCCATTATATATCATTTGAACCTGAGAACCTATGAAATTGTCTTGATCGCTCAAGAATCATACTTAGAAATCAATAATTAGAGTTAAAGTAGATAACCCATGACCCAAAGAATCTTTGTTTCAGAGATATTTCCTTACCCAAACAAAGGAACCGAATGACCATCGATGAGCAAAAAAACAACAACAACCGGTAGATACAGAAGTGTCTTCTCACTGCTATGGGGGTCAGGGAGGTGGTGCGAAGATGTAGTGTAAGTTGGCGAGGGCTGGCATGGCACAGATTCGGAAGGGTGCATGGGATTGCATGAGTGGCTGGTGTGGCACAAGCACAGAGAGGCTGGGGAGATTGCATGGATGGGCAGATTTACTCCAGCAACTTCAGATAACAGATAATCAGAGTTGGAAGGTACCTTGTAGATCATCTAGTCCAACCCCCCACCCAAGCGGAAGACCCGAGACCATTTCTGACAAATGGCAGTCCAATCTCTTCTTGAAAGTCTCAAGTGATGGCTCTCCCACAACTTCCGAGGGCAAGCTGTTCCATTGGTTGATTGTTCTCACTGTCAGAAAGTTTCTCATTTCCAGGTTAAATCTCTCCTTGTTCAGTTTCCATCCATTATTCCTTGTCTGGCCTACAGGCGCTTTAGAAAATAGCTTGACCCCTTCCTCTCTGTGGCAGTCCCTCAAATATTGGAAGACCGCTATCATGTCTCCCCTGGCCCCTCTCTTTACTAGACTAGCCAAGCCCAGTTCCTGTAACCATTCTTCATACGTTTTAGTCTCCAGTCCCTTAATCATCGTGGTTGCTCTTCTCTGTACTTTTTCTAGAGTCTCAACATCTTTTTTATAATGTGGTGAACAAAACTGGATGCAGTACTCTAGGTGTGGTCTTACTAAGGCTTTATAGAATGGTATTAGTACCTCCATTGATCTTGATTGTATCCCTCTGTTAATGCAATTTAGGATTGCATTAGCTTTTTTGGCGGCTGCTGCATACTGCTGGCTCATGTTTAGCTGGTTGTCCACTAAGACTGCAAGATCCCTCCCACAGTTACTGCTATTGAGCCTGGTTTCACCCAGTCTATATGTGTCCTTTTGGTTTTTCTTGCCTAAGTATAGGACTTTACTTTTCTCTACATTGAATTTCATTTTGTTAGATACTTATGACTTTCTCTCCTAGCATCCCCATTGTTGACCTTCCCTGCAAGCTTCCCACAAAACACAAGGCAGCATGGGCAGTCACAGTTGAGTTTTCACTTCCTGCCGGCTTCCCCATTTCCCTTTTTATGTTTAGCCCCATGTGTCTGTTAAATGCCCTTGTAGATCAGTATATGTGACATTAATATTGTGATGCATTTTGGATGTCTAGTTTATAATGTCCTTATTAAAATGGCAAAATAGTTAAATAGTTATAATGTTATATATTTCAACTGTACCTTTTGGATCTGTCCTATGACAGATGCTGAGAGAGTAAGGGGGTGGTAATTGACTATTATGTAAAAGATAGAAGGAAAATAAGATAAAATTAGGTACAGAGTACATTCAGAGTAAGGAGAAGAGTGAACCAAAAAAAGGAAAATATGTTCTTAGGGGATGACATTTTCACAGTATTTCTTGGAGTTGCTTGGAAACTGGAAATCATTAGGTTATGAATCGTATAATACTCATTTCATTATAATATACCTTTTCATGGAAAAATTGTAGAGTGTCTCTTAATATAATAAAATAGAAATATCTAACCTGATTTGGTTAAAACTCAGTTCGGGTTGCTTATTACTTTTCTGTAATGATTACAAAGCTGTGGAAACCTGAGAGCAAAGTATACTAAGTCAAAAGGTGCACTAAAGAAACTAGTAAAAGGTTGCACTAGTACTTGAAATGGTTGGTAATAAGCAGCATTGATATTGTATCATAAAGCATTGGCTTAATCTGAAGCCTAAGTCAACCTGACTGCCATTTTTTTGCTCAATGATGCTGAAACTTTGAGAGATTTCTGTTCTAGCTGTGCTCAATAGCTGGAGGTAGTGGAAGTAGTAAAATTCACAAGACTAGAGCCCAGCAACTGACATGAACAGGTGCATGGTTGTGTGGGATATCCTGAAATTATTTTGACTTAAAACAAATATAGGCATACCTAATATTTGATAAAATATTGTTCCAATGACACTTAAAATAAATACTAACTTTGTGTGCTAATATGACTTGGAATTACTGAATGCTGAGCACTGTGATGAAAATAATAGTATGTTAAATATGTGGTTTGCTTTATAAACATATTCTTTATAAGTATGTTGTTTTTCCATTTTTTAAATTTACTTGGGAGGCATTTAAAAGTTGAATATTGATATTATCTGCTGATATGGAAGATACATAAACTGTATACCAGCTGTTCATTTAACATGCTTTCATTGTAAAAGGATGTCGATCTTGTACCTACATAACACACACACACAAACACATGAAGATGTAAACTCTGTATGTCCCCTCTTTAATAAATGCTAGAGAGACATTTGTCTTAAAATGATAACACTTCCTTTTATTCATGACAAAACATGTTAAATTAAATGCAGCGTTTTGTTGTCATAAATGGTATACCACAAAGATCTTATGGGGAAATTCCGATCCAATATTTCTGTAAAAAGTTAATGATAATGGAAAAGGATAGTTCTTGTTTGTCTTCAAAATTTTCTTGAGAGATTCTCCTAAAAATAGAAGACAGTTTTGATGATACAGGACAGAAGAGAAGCAAAGGAAAAGAGGTGTAAAAAAGAAAGTTTGGACAGCCCCAGCTATCTTTGTCTCATGTCCACTTGTCTCTTACTGGAGCATGAGGCAAAGCTACTTGCTTTAACCCCACCCCTTAATTGATTATCATTGAGAAAATATGTCCTTGAAGCAGAAATATTTATTATTTCTATTATGAAGAGACACAATGCAAGTTCTTCAGGCTGAAAATGCTTAATGTTATACCTGATATATTTGGGAAAATGGCATTTTGGGTAAGATGATGCAAAACTGTCTTTCAGCATCATCTTTAAATATTACAACTAATTCCTTGCTGTTTGAAGAATACTGATCAAGAAAAGACTATTCTTTCTCATTCAACCCTTCTGTGGCAATTTTATTAAGGATTTTGCTTACTGAGGAAGATGCTCTTTTTCAAGATTTAATTTGCAAGCTCAGTAAATCCAATATAGACTTAATGATCATACTTACGTTCTGGACTGGAGAACTGAAGAGAGCCACCTGGATCCTTCACGCTCCACAAGCACCTCTGAAATTTATTGTGGTCCTTGGAACCAGGCCATTCTCTCCGCTTCCTGTACTTAAGGGTTTAATTGGAATTCTGGGAATATTAGAGGGGGAAGGTCTCGACTAGTAACAGCAGAAGTGCTTAAATATATAGTGAGTCAATTTCTAATGTGAACTGACCCTGAACAAATATTGTTAATGGAGTGTTGGGAACTGATGGCAGAAAGCTGAGAGAAAGTGGATTTGAACCTTTGCACTTTTGATGCTATAGAGGAAATTGGTAATGCAATAAAAAGACTGTTCATTTATTAATGACAGCTTAAGTTGAACTCCTGTAATCCACTTCTGTCTTTCCTTTCCTAAATTCTCTCAAATTTATCTTTGTTTTCAGACATGGCCTAGAAAAATAAAAGGCAGTCTTTGAAAGCAAATCCTTTGGCTTATTAATGTGTTTTATTAATGATATTCTGAAAGTTTGTAGAAGATGGCCATGGTTTGAATGCAAAAGGACGATCTGGGCATTTTTTGACCAGTAAAACATGTTTGAACTAGAATGGTGTTATTTTCAATTACATGGACATCCAGTTTAATTATCCATGTAAATGGTTGCAAAGTGTTAGACAGGAGATGCAGTAATGCTTGAAGAAATTTAGTTTGTGAGGGGAGAAGAAAAGGAGATACCTGTTTATGTATTTTCAAATATATCAGGAAATTGACTAAAATAAGACATTGTACAACAGAGACATGCAACTTTTTGTATTACTACCATTTTGTATTGGAAACATTTGTTTTGAAAACTCAAAATATCCTTTTACTGCAGTACCCTCTATATGGGGCTGACCTTGGAAGATGATATGGAAATAACCAGTGCAGAATGCACTAGCAACAGTTTTTGATGCCTTATGATTTGTCCAAGGTACGTCACTTCTCTGTGATCTGTATTGCCTTCCAATTCCAGGTACAATTCATGGTGCTGGTTATCATATTTAAAAATCCAAATGGCATGGGACCAGTTTATTTGTGGGATCACCTCTCCCTGATTTGATTCAAAGAAGGGCCGGGTGTTTTTCTTTTAAGTGTTGCTCTCTAATACAGGGAGTGCACCTTCTCAATAACCAAACCCAGCCTTTTGGAGCACTCTTCCCCATCAGATCCAGCTGGCCTCCTGGCCTTCCAAAAAGTCTTGAAGACCTGGCTTTTCCCACAAGCGTTGGGCTATGAGGCTGGATCCCAACAGATTGCAGGGTGCATGGTTTGTGTGTGATACTGGGAATTGTTTATGTTGGTTTTATGCTTTTATAATACTGATAATCACAATTGAGCCCAAAATTTCTATTGCTAAGTAAGACATTTGTTAAGTGAGTTTTGTTCCATTTTACAACCTTCCTTGTCACATTTGTTAAGCGAATCATTGCAGTAATATACCAGTAGTTGTTCAGCGAATCTGGCTTCCCCACTGACTTTGCTTGTCAGAAGGTCGCAAAAGATGATCACATGATACTGCAACCCTCATAAATACAAACCAGTTACCAAGTGTCCAAACTTTGATTACATGATGGTGGGCCTGCTGCAATGATTATTACGTGTGAAAAATGGTCATAAGTCACTCTTTCCAATTCCATTGTAACTTCAATGGTCACTAAATGAATGGTTGTAAGTTGACTCAAGGACTACTTGTATCCCCAGTATTATAATAATAAGATGATGGCTGTATAAATAGAACAGAATATATGCAGCTCAGGGCAATACCCCAAAGCTATATAAATCTGCTTATAGCAATAGCACTTAGACTTATATATTGCTTCACAGTGCTTTACAGTTCTCTCTAAGTGGTTTACAGAGTCAGCATATTGTCCCCAACAATCTCATTTTACCCACCTCGGAAGGATGGAAAGCTGAGTCAATCTTCAGCTGGTAAGACTCAAGTTGGCAGCCAGCAGAATTAGCCTGCAGTACTACAAACTAACCACTGCACCACCAATGTATACATTACATACACACATACACACATATTTTCACAGTGATTGAAACAGGTGTTTTGAATTCAACACTTTTTCTCAAATTTCTCAAAATACTTTGAATTCAAACATTTTTGTAATCTGTTTTGCAACTTTCTATCCTACTCTATGTATTTTCAAATAATGTAGAAAGAGAACAAATCTTTGCAAGCCGATGCAGATGGCAGCACATTTAATTTGTAAGTGTTTGGTTAATGAGGAATATAGACTAGGGTTAGCATCTCTCACAGTAATGTTTTTACAATGAGTGTTGTGCCTTTGCAAATGATTGAAAAGCAGGCTGGACTATAACTATGACATAAACAAATTCTGTTTGAAATTCTTTTCCCTGTGCCCACTTGGTTCTTGCTTTATGCAAGAGGTGGAAATTTCCCAGGGATGCTAATGAGAGTTTTTAAAAACTTTTATGAATATTAAACCTGGGGAGACCACAGTTGTGATTGAGACTGTTATATAGCTAAAGAATGCCCAGTAGATCTCCTACAGTTATCCCTCTGACTATATTACAGTGACAGTTCAACATGCCTTCTCTATTTATCTTTGTTTTCTTTTAAATAGTCCTACCCAAAGTTTCTGCCTTGAAACAATGGCAATTTGTAGAAATAAATTAACTTATAACATAGGGCAGGGGTCTCCAACCTTGGCAACTTTAAGCCTGGAGGACTTCAACTCCCAGAATTCCCCAGCCAGCTTTGCTGGGGAATTCTGGGAATTGAAGTCCTCCAGGCTTAAGGTTGCCAAGGTTGGAGACCCCTGACATAGGGTGACCCATTACTGTCCATGATGCTATTGACAGAACAGCTGGAGAGTATACATAATTCACTGCTCTGTGGTATAAAAGTGTTAACTAAGCACACACACACACACACACACAGCCATCCATTATTACTGGTGATGTTATTATTGCTATAAGAAAAGTTTTTGGGAGATATTGAAAGTAGTTTGTGTACTTAAACTATAAAAGATAAGGTACCCCATACTTTCATAGTAAATAGGGAAAAGGGGACAGTCAGTGTGGTTGAAGTCAAGGCTTTTCAAACTGTTAGAAAAAATGCCCTGGAACCCTTAATAAAAAGACAAAGCTCTATTGATTGGTGAACTTTTTTTTTTTTTTTTTTGCTATTTGACTCATGGAACTCCATCAAGTTCTTGAGGAACTGTGTAATAATCTGTGGAATGGAGTTTGAGAACAGTGGCTTAGGTTCCAGCAGGAAGTTTATCATCCATTTTTTGGGCAGATTGCTATAGAATAGAATACTTTATTGACCAATTGTGATTGGACACACAAGGAATTTGTCTAGGTGTAAATACTCTCAGTATACATAAAGAAAAGGTACATTGGTTAAGAATCAAGAATCATAACGTACAACACTTAATGATAGTCATAGGGTACAATCAACAATCAAATCATACTAGGAAACAGTCATATAAATCGTAAGGATACAAGCAACAAAATTACAGTCCTATAATCACAAGTGGGAGGAGATGGGTGATAAGGAATGATGAAAAGATTAACAGTAATAGTAGTGTACACTTTGTAAATAGTTGAACAGTGTTGAAGGAATTATTTGTTTAGCAGAGTGATGGCTTTCGGGAAAAAACTGTTCTTGTGTCTAGTTGTTCTGGTGTGCAGTGCTCTATAGTGTCGTTTTGAGGGAAGGAGTTGAAATAGTTTATGTCCGGGATGGGAGAGGTCTGTAAATATTTTCACAGCCCTCTTTTTGACTCGTGCAGTATACAGGTCCTCAATTGAAGGCAGGTGGGTAGTAATTGTTTTTTCTGCAGTCCTAATAGTTTGGGCCCCCCAAGGCTGTGTGCTATCTCCACTTCTCTTCTTCCTATATACCAATGACTGCATCTCAAACGATCCATCTGTTAAAATACTGAAGTTTGCTGATGACACAACAGTGATTGGTCTCATTCGAGACAACGATGAATCTACATACAGACAGGAGGTTATACAACTTGCCTCGTGGTGTAACCAGAACAATCTGGAACTGAACACACTCAAAACCATAGAAATGGTGGTAGACTTTAGAAGAAACCCTCCCATACTACCACCTCTTACAATACTAGACAACACAGTATCAACAGTAGAGACCTTCATTTCTAGGTTCTACTATATCACATGACCTAAAATGGAACCTAACATCAAAAACATCATCAAAAAAGCACAACAAAGAATGTTCTTTCTGTGCCAACTCAGAAAGCTCAAACTGCCCAAGGAGCTGCTGATACAGTTCTACAGAGGAATTATTGAGTCTATCATCTGCACCTCTATAACTGTCTGGTTTGGTTCTGCAACCCAACAGGACAGACATAGACTTCATTTATGTCATTTTTTGCAGACTTCCTCTAGGTTTCTAGATTGGTAGAATCTAGTCAAAAAACTTTATGTTTGGCATTTTTTAAAAAGGGAAAATATTAAAAACATGGCACAGGAAATATATGTTAAGAATCTCTCCTCACATTGCACAGTGCTGAGCTTACCTGGTGCCATCTATGAAGAGAAGTTGTAAAGTTGTAAATGCATATTGTGATAGCTGGTATGCCATGCTCTTCTCCCTTCCTCCTTCCCTGTCCTTACAATGGTGAAACAATGGTTCATGGTGGTTATGCTGATACCTTATGACAAAGAGATGGAGAGAGAACTGCCAAGCAGCCAGTGATTTGGCTCAAATTGAACTGTGGGTTCCCTCAAACAGAGAAGCTGCTGTTCTGTCAACATCTGCCTGCACAAAAAAATATCCACTTCAGCTAAGGGATATTTGAAATGTGCTTGACTCATCTTTCCCTCCCCTGCAGTGTTTGGAAAATGATAATAAATTAAAATTTTAATCCTGCTTGCTTGCTCGCTTATGTGCCATCAAATCATTTTTGATCCTTGGGATCACATAGATAGATTTTCTCCATGATGAACATTTTATATTTTCTGTCCATGTGTTTCTTTTGGTAAAAATTCAGGAGTTGTTTACCATTACCTTTTCCTGCACAGTATGAATGGATGTCTTTGCCATTGTCACTAAAGTGATCATCTGCCCCTGGCATCTTCCTATATCAGTGCTGCCCAGTATAGATACCTGCTTGCTTTGGCTAGGCAGCTGGGATGATCTTCACACCATAAGTGACCTGCTGGGAATATATGCTCTTGGCTTACATTCCCAACATTCTTCACTCATCCCTCCCAGAACACTTCACTACCACAATGAGGCAACTCAGCAGGACTTGGGAGGGTTTAGTTCTGACCACATTATAAAAAATGACTTGCTGTTCAATCATTATTACCTTCTTTTGTAAGAAATTGTATTGACATCATTTGTATGCAATTGATACTGCAAAATCTGTGATAAAATGTAAACCTATAGTTTAGCTCCATTCTAATTTGATGATTGGGTTCATACATCATAGGAAGCCAAGATGTAGTTTGTTTGGTTTTAGGTTAGTGCACTGTGAGAGTGCAGCTATTATGATTTATTAAAAATTCATTTGTTTGTTTATTCAATTTCTATGGCCACTAATCTCAGTCAGTGACTCTGGGCGGTTTTTCTTACAATCAAGAAAATGTATTTCAATTAAAAAAATAAAATAATAAAAGATGTAAAACCAGTAAAAATCATTAAAAATATTAAAACATTTAGAAAAATTAATCCAGTATCTATAAGTAATACAGATAAATATTTTTAATGGTGACATTGTTTGTAATTTGCCTTTGATTCCAAAGAATATGTGTGCATTGTGTGGATATTATTTCATGAATTAGGAACAAAATGGGATTTTTTAAATTCAGAAATTAAATTGTCTTCATTTTATAAATTGTAGGAGGATCCATATGGCTTTTCTTTAGTATGCTACCACATTATTTTTGAACAAGAATCCAATGCATCCTACAGAGTATTTTTTAAAGTTTTTGGCTGGTTCTGTCAATTTTTTTGACAGTGAAATTATTGGCTTTTTAGATTTTAAAGGAACTGTGGGGCTGCAAATCTATTTATAAATAGACCATGCTGTTTTTCTGGTCTGTTAAATTTCAGAATCATGAATTTCTTCCTCCAAGGTTGATTTTCTAACAAGTTCTCACTTGATAGACAAAATAACTAGGTGTCATTTACTTCCTATTCCTTTAACCCCTTTCATGTTTGACTGCTTCATTAGCATTTATAGAGCCAGACATAGCAGCCTAATATGCAAGCAACTTAGAATTTACTCACTTATATTTGGACCTGTAATTCCCACTCAAGCACCTGCTGTTCCTGGGATCAATATACCTCATTTTGTTTCTTCAGCATTATTCTCCCATCTGATATGTATATGCATCTAGAAAATTTGGGTTGGTTGGAGCACTAGTTTTGGGTTGGTTGGAGCGCTTCTAAATTCTTAAGACAATTTAAGGGAAAACCATGTATTTAATAAATTTATATGCCACTCGTCTTACTTTTTAGTAACTCTGGGCATCTTACAACAATAGAAAGCAATTATAATGTTAAAAAAAACATTAAAAAAACTTAAAACATTAAAGCTTAAAACATAAAAACTTAAAACATCAGGTCAAGAGGCACAGTGTTCCAGGGGGCAGGAGCCACAGCAGAAAAGGCTTTTCTCCTGGACCCATCAGCTAAAATTGCTTGGCCAATGGAATCCATAGCATATGTATGTATATTTAATTTATATAGATAAATTATATACATTTATATTATGAGTTTGCACTTATCTAAATATTTTAACGTAAGCTTTATTTCTTTTTGAAAGCAGCTACTTATATATGCAGTGCTTTGCTTTTTCAGAAAGCTAGTCATTGAAGAAATGCTAAGATGAAATATGCATGTTTTCTGAGAAGTCATGGTGCCATTTTCAGTCTATAAAGTCTTGTTTGGTTGTACGGCAGTTTAATACTAAGTGAGACACCTAATCTCACTGAAGCCCAGTTGAATAAAGTAGCCTAATAATATAATCCTGACTTAGCAAGCGCTTCCAACAAAAAATGCCAACTAACTTTGTTGCAGAATAGGTAAAAATTGTGTCTTGCTTCTACCAGGGTTTTAATCTGCTAAGAATGAAGGCTGATTTAGAGTTGTCTGCAACTATGCACAAACATCGAAGTGTACTCGGATGGGCTGCTGGGGGTTCGCAGGGGTTCAGGAGAGCCCCTAGCTAAAATTCTGTGCAGTTTGGGGAGCCCCAAAATCCTACTCCTGGCTGGCCACGCCCATCCTCCCCACCTCCCACGTGGCCAGTTTTGGATGCAGGTAAGAGGCTCGGAGAGGGTGCAAAACGGGCCTCAGAAGTTCAGGAAGGCTGGAAATGGGCCCATATCCGGCTTCCAGAGAGCCTCTGGAGCCCAGGGAGGGCAAAAACACCCCCCCTGCTGTGGTGCAGGACACCGACTAGGCCATGCCCACCATAGCCACGCCCACCAAGCAACCGGGCAGAGAACCCTTGCTAAAATTTGTGAAGCCTACCCCTGGGTGTACCTACACTTCAAAGGGATTGATGGTTACAGATAGCTGCAGACAGGCTGATGATGCACATACCTCCCAAATCCCAACTGTACATTGTGTGGAGGTGCACATCCTAAATGCTGATTGGTTGAACTGATTCTTACACCAGGAGTATTTGAGCAATAATGTTTACATTTGGTAATGTATAAAAGGAACAGCTGTGCAACTGTTTTGGAACAACCATATATGTGCTATTCTGTGAAGTGCAGTGGAAGGCTCAAGATTGACTCAGCCTTCCATCCTTCTGAGGTTGGTAAAATGAGGACCGAGATTGTTGGGGGTAATATGCTGACTCTGTAAACTACTTAGAGAGTGCTGTAAAGCACAATGAAGTGGTATATAAGTTCAAGTGTTGTTGCTATTGCTAAATCAATTGAAACTTAAGAAATGTGGAATAACTGTGATCCCCATTCAAAGCATCCCTAACTGATGGTAATATAGTTATCATGACAGGACTGTTTTATAGTGGCTGGAAACCACCATTATCAACCACCAAAGAATTAAATAAAAAATTATTATGAGGTTCCCCTTTGAGTTTTCTTTGTTCAGAACTTAATTGACAAGATGTGAAAAAAAAAATCTAGATATTTCCCTTCTGATATCAGGCAACTAGACTATTTTGCCTACAAACTGCCACAATTGTTCTGGGTAAAGTAGATGGTATATTTCACCAAGTCTGGCAAATGAAAGAATTTTCCTGCTACCATGACTGATGTGATCAGACCTTGTGATAATCTTGCCAAGATCAATATGAAGACAGAGTTGGCCTCTGAGCTAATTGTGGCATCTATTTGTATATAAAATTACAAATGTAATAAGTGATTTTATAAGGGAACACACATAGAACAGTGGACAAAAAGGTATTGAATTATGTTATATAAACTATTGAATTAGCTGATGTACAAAAGTACAATGAATGAATACAAAAATATTATTTATCCATAACTGATATAAATGATTTTCTTTTCTCACCTACCTACAAAAAATTCTACAAAGAGAGAGGAATCCTTTAAAAAAACCACTAGACATTTAGCTTTAATGCTTTCTATCATCTGGGTTAGAGATTGTTCTGTAACTGACCACTGAGGATTATAATTATGGCTTGAAACTGAAGAAGGAAGCAAAATAGCTTTGAAAAGTTATTTATAAACCACAGTCCTGCTGGTTTATCTTTAAAAATGAAATCACCCAATTCTTCCCCCACCTTCTCCTGTCTAGACTAGCTGCACAATAATTCAACCTATGAAGATCTCTCTGGTGTGTCATTAGGTTCAATTGCCAGTTAACTTTAGTTTCCTTGTCAGTGTAATTCAAGGTCATTGGCTGTTCCTGACAGCATTGTTAGCATACCAGGTGATAGGATTGTTTCTATATCCTCAGGTATAATATACCTGGACATGCTAGTTTCAGCTGTTAATCTGGGTCTACATGCTGGCTTTTTTGTATTTTAACCTTGTTTTTTCCCCCTGATTTATGACCGTATTTTCTTTTTTAAAAATACATATACCTTGCTCTCTGTTATAGTCCCCATTCTGACTGGAGTCCCCACAGCTGTAATTTATTGCTGGAAGTAATTTGGCGTACAGGACAAAAAATAAAATGATAATATATTTTCAGGTCTCAGTCATTCAAATGTATCTTTTAAAAAATCAATCTAAATCCATTGTGGATAATAAGGCATGCATAAAAAAGGAAGAGACAAATTTTATCTGGGAAGAATTGCTTTGAATAAATTATTTCTCACTGACTGCTTTAAGGATAAGCATCATTATAATTTGCTTTCTGCCAAATTGGAAAATATTTCCTGAATTCCCAATGGATTAAAAAATGCATGCAAAAGAAACATATTATGTTGTATACAAAAGGTACCATTTAGCTTAATTTCAATATAAATTGCTGAAACATGGCACACAAAGCAATCTTCTTATTCATTCCCAAAGACAGTACATATCCAGAATGACTTTTTTCTAATGTGGAATAATTGTCTTCTTTAAAGACAATACGTTGATAATTCAGCATATACTGTTATGATTGAATCCACATTTAGATATACAGTTCAATATCATGTTTATATCCGGAAGGCCAATATTTATTAAGAATTGGAACATTAATTGAAAAGGTCATATTGTATGACGTCTTTTCCATACCCCACTTTCCACATAGTGGTTCTGCTAACCAGTCCTTTTGAACCTTATTTGTGAAATCTAAAAACATGGAAAAGTCCATTTATAATGGAAGTGAAATTGTAAAAATGAATTCTGGAATATATAATCAATAATCCTGTTGAAGAAGTAGTCTTTCTTAAATCTACATGGACATGTCCTTATGTTTTCTTCATAATTTCTGAGATTTTTTTTTTTTAATGTCTCAATGTAGCCTACATCTGTAAAGTTTCCTGGTTTTTTTTCCCCCATCCTTCTACCAATCAGATTCAGTCATGCTTAGCTTTTTCAAGATCAACAGCCCTGATGAAGTGCTGTCACCTGCTATGGCTAAATTATTGACAAGGCATATTGCCTAATGTAGAGTTAGATTTAAAGAAGTATCTCTAGAATAAAATATTCTCTCAATTACTTTTTAAATGTTTATTAACATAGATAAAAATGGCTGAGTTTTTGGATTTTTTAAAAAAATTATTGTTATCTTTATTTTTATAGCATTTAAAAAAAAATACAACATAAAATAATTTAAAGGGTCTTTATTTTTGGAGGAAACCCCCCCCCGCCACCATTTAATTATTCAGCCATTACCTCTAGAAAATGCTAAATAGGGAAATTTAAACCTTCTAGATCAATGCAGCCATATGTTTTCCTTTGAACCTAAATGCCCAATTTGTATACAATGTAGGAAACTGTCTGCCCAAGAAGAGATATGCCTGGAAGGAGAATGAAAGAATCATAGCCTTTCCTGGATTCTTGGACGGGATACTGTATTTTTTTTTTTTCATGCAGTGGGGAAAACGGTATTCAACTACCACATTATTTTACTTATGAACTTTCAAGTTGCGAACTTTTGTCAATATGAATAAACTTGTCTGCAACCTCAACTAAAGGGTTCTGGAAATCAGGAGAAGGTGGCAAAGGATTAAAATTGACTTTCTCTTGCATATCTTTATGCTTGTTTGGGTTTGTGAACAAACTGGACTTACGAGCTACTGCTCTGAATCTAACCTGTTTGTAAATAGAGTACTGTTTGTACTGTGATTCTCCAGTTTGTTGCCATCTGGGTTGTTTATAAAGTGGGCAAATGCATCGGTCTGGATGGATTATTGCAGATTACATATAAAAGATGAAACATTTGTAGGTTTTTTTAAAGATTAGCAGAGCCACTAATTATTATATCTTTTCAAAGTAGGGTATGTCCCAAACATAATAATACCAGACGTGGCTTAGGCTGGATCAGTTCAAATATAATATACATTATACATACTAGCATTTCTAACACAAAGCTTCTGAAATGAAAAATAGGTTTAAAAGCAGCCACATTTTTTAAAAAACTGAAGTTTGTTTTTATGTGCATATACAGCATATATATTTATAATAAACATTTGCTGTTGTTCTAGATAAATTCTACCATTATCTTCTGATTTTACTCTCTCTCAGGTGTGGAAACTTTTAAAATAAAGAAAAATCCTGAAACACAAATTTAGTAATAATGAGAATGGTTAGCAGAAATTATAAAACAACTGAGAACTCCATATGAATGAGAAGTTTACTTAATAGGCATGGAATGAAAAGAGCTTTGCATGCTTACTGAATTTCATATATTGTATGAAACAATAGAAGTTGTGGAGTCTGCCCCAGGGGTGGGATCTGACAGGGTTAACTACCAGTTCGGTTATTTACGAGGTTTGGTGATTTACGATGTGCTTCCCTGCACACTGCCAGCGCGCCTGTAAATCATCATCAGCATGCTGCATGCAGAGAAGCAGCCTTTCAAAAAGCCCTTTTTTCCTGCTTTTTTAACTGCAGCTGTGCTTCGCACGGCAGCTGAAGTTGAAAAAATCAGGAAATAAAGGTCAGCTAAGAGCCCGGGTGGGTGGGTGACCAAAAACATCAGCAGACATAGAACCAGTTCTATGTCTGCTGCTCTTCAGAGCTACCAGTTCTACAGAGGTGGATAGAACCGGTAGAAACCCACCCCTGGTCGGCCCACTATTTAAATTGGCCTTCTTTAAACAGAAAAGCTCTTTCCTTTGAGCCATCAAAATAAAATAAAGTAGACAGGAATAGGGATATGATTCCTATTTGCTCTTGTTCTGCAACTTCCAGCATCATTTCTCATGTGGCTTTGAAGTGCTTCTCCAATTTATTTATTTACCTAATTGATATTGCTGACATCTCTTGAGCAAGTGACTCTGGGTGGTGTACAACTAATCCTTCAGGACAGAAGGCACAGGAGAATAAGGGTGAAAAAATAATTGAAAATGTAGGTTCCTGTCTCTCTTCTTTCAGAGTGCAATTTTGTTAAGCCTGAATCCAAACCTTTGTTTATAAATAGAGCATTTTTTTTTTGGCCAGGAAAGAAATGGGAAACTATCTCATGAGCTCTAAAGGGACCCCGCTTTGCCTGAAATTTGCTTCTTAATGCAAAGAGAAATGGGTAGCTCTGGACCCAGACTATAATTCTACCCATATGCTTGAAATTTCTTGTGAGGATGATAAACAAATATGTATCTTGTAGAGATTGACAGTGAATACAAAACAAACACCACAAATACTCCTCGAGGTATGACCACAACTGAGTTTGGAATTTTGCTCGTAAGTTGTAATAGTGGTTGCATCATGTTTTAAAGTGCAATCATTGTACAAGTGTCAAAAAAAACAACTATAATCACATTCCTTAATGATTACCATCCAGTTGCACTTCCATTATGATGAAGTGTTTTGAGAGACTGGTAGAGGACTATTTGGTTTCATCCCTTTCCCCTACATTTGACTCATTAGAGTTTGCCAATCAGAAGAACCGCTCTATAGATGATGCACTTTCCTGTGTGCTTCATCTTAGCTTGGCACTCCTGGGGAGAAGAATACTCATGTGGGAATGCTGTTTGTTTATTTTACTTCATCATTCAACACAATCATTCCTCAGCATTTGGTTAACAAACTGGGCCTATTAGGTTTTAATACCCATTTATGTAATTGGATACTTTATTTCCTTATTGATAGGCCCCAGTTTATGTGAGTTGGTAGAAGAGTTTCCAAGTCCATCTCTTTGAGTACAGGTTCCCCACAGGGCGGTGTCTTGAGTCAGCTACTGTTCATCTTGATGACCCACGACTGCTGTGCCAAATCTGCTATGGATCATATTGTGAAGCATGCGGATGACACGGCAGTGGTGGGTCTTATCTGGGATGAAGATGCTTATAGGGAAGAGGTGAAGGCTCCGGTGGACGGGTGCAATAAAAAGTAACCTGCTTCTAAATGTTGATAAAACAAAAGAGATAATTGTAGATATTAGAAACAGACAGCATAGTCATACTCCTCTCAGTATCAAGGATGAAGCTGTAGAGCTGGTCAACAGTATTAAATATCTGGAGGTGCAGATAACTTAACAATCTGAATTGGTCTTTCCACATGTCATCCTTAGTAAAGTGTGCAAACCAGCACCTGCATTTCCTGCGGTGGATGAGGAGAGCACATCTTTCTCCTTCTGTCCTGGCCACTTTTTACAGAAGCACAATTGAGAGCATTTTAACAAACTGCATCCCTGTTTGGTTTGATGGCAGCAGTGCCTCCATACAGAGAGTGGTAAGGACAGCCGAGAAGTTTATAGGAAGCTTGCTTCCTGTTATTCAGGATGCTGCTTATAAGCACTGTGTGCTTAGAGCTCAAAGCATTGTTAGAGACCCTACACAGCCACTTTACAATCTGTTTCTGTTGCTCCCCTCAGGGAGGAGGTTTCAAAGTATTTCTTGCAGGACTACCAGATTCTATAACAGCTTTGTTCCCTATCGGGTGGGTTGCTGGGGGTTCGCGGAGGATCAGGAGAACCCCCCAATCCCACTCCTAGCTGACCCCGCCCACCCTGCCCCTTCCAGGAGTCCCCACGCAGCCCATTATGGATGCAGGTAAATGCAGGGCACGTGCGGAGGCTTGGGGAGGGTGAAAAATGGGTCCCTCAGAAGTTTAGGAAGGACAGAAATGGGCCCATATCTGGCTTCCAGAGAGCCTCTGGAGCCCTGGGAGGCCATTTTCACCCTCCCGGAGGTTTAAGTAAAGCCTCCGGAACCTGGGAGGGCAAAAACGCCCCCCCACCATGATGCAGGAGGCTGACCAGGCCACACCCACCATGGCCACGCTCACCCAGCAACCGGGTAGAGAACCCCTTGCTAAAATGTTTGAAGCCCACCCCTGTATCCCTATGCCATTTGTCTGGTAAACTTGCAAGATTCGTTTTTCTTGCCTAAGTACATGTATACTTCCAAACTAGACTGTTGTTTCTCTATGTCATATATGTGGGTATGTGAATATATGCCTTATTTGTTTGTTTATTTATTTATTTATTTAATATATATTGGAGGTGGTGACCCTTTAAGAGCTGTATGCAATCAAATTTTATTTTAATGTATGCCAGTTAGTGTACATTTAAAGTGACAATAGAGTTATTCTAAGTCTAAGTCTTCTAATGGTCATTAAGTGAGTCACCCACCCACTCAATGATCATGATTTTGGGTCTCCCAGCTGTAGTTGTTAAATGGAGCATTGGATTCCTCACTGCTGAGTATGGTAGAGTACCTGTGAAGTGTGGTGCAGGCCTGGCCCGCACTCTATTTCAACTCCCATGTGGTCTGCATTGTGCCTTGCAATATTGAATGACTACTGAATAAATAGCCATTAAGCAAGTAATAAATGTGAGCAAGAGATTTAAACAACTCTTGAATGCATTGGGAGAAGCCGACCAACAAGCCAGGAAAATAAGTGGTACTCATATATGGATATCAGACATTGTTGATTGTAAATGTCTAACTTATTTGTGATGAATATGGTTATGCTAACATTCCTTCTGCTACTTAAATTATTATTAAATTTTATTGTAATGTAACATTCATGTTCAAGGATCAATTGAGTAGAAAAGTCCTTTACTGTCATAAATATGTGTATTGAATACCCTACAGACTACAGATCTGATGTACAATGAAACAGAAAATAGATTGTATTCATTTGTGCTTTCCTTTTATTGTGTACCTTTTCAGAGTGCAAATTCACCTGCACCAGTGGCAAATGCTTATATCGTGCCTCGCTGCTCTGTAATGAACAGAACGATTGTGGGGATAATAGCGATGAAGAGAACTGCTTACTTGTAACTGAACATCCACCTCCAAGCATCTTCAGCTGTGAGTACTTCCCAGTTATACACTTTACTGCGAATTTTGTTATAATATACATTTCTTTGCTGTTGTTGGGTGATACTGGAATCGAAGTAGAAACTGGTCACCATGTAATGATCACAACAGAGAATAAAAAATATAGTTATCGTTGTGATTTCTCATTTTCTTTCTTCTCAGTTGCTCTGCTTTATTAGTACGAGACATTTTCAGCAAAAAAAAGAAGGCACTGGGAATTTAATTGCTTACAACAGGGGCTGTGGACCAGCACTGGGTTGTGACATGCCAGCAACTGGGCTGGTCAAACAAGCAAAGCCCCATCTGCAGGATGTACATGTCTCTGTGTGCAGAACTGGTCCCTGGTACCCAAAAGGTTGGGGGTAGCTGGCTTACAATACTAATTTCTCATACTCATTGATTGAACTATATACAGCATGGTGATATGCCCAATATTCGGAAAACAGAAGCTAACAGTTTGTCAATGATGGAGGCTTCAGGATTATCTAGCTTGAGTAGGAGTATCCGTGTGGCAAGCAGACAAATATTAGCAGCCATTGACAGAGGGATTGAGTAAAACTAGACTAGTCTCCATATTGTCTGCCATTAGATATGTGTAGATTTTTGACCTTTTAAAACAGAGAAGGCAATTTGTTTCAGACTCTTAAAGAGGATCTTTTGGATTTTGTCCAGTTTTAATTTTGCTGAAAATCTAAGTATTTACAGGATGGCATATAGTATCTAAAACATGATGTACATTTTAATGCTTTTTTCTGTCCAGTTCTATCCAGTTACAGCTAAAAATTATTTTGATATAATTATGAATCATATTTTCACATTAGATTTTAAATGCAGAGAAATTCTAATGTTGTATATATATTCCAAGATAATATAATCTTTGTGACAGCATCCAAGTAAGGTTTCCTTCATATTATTCAAAAAGATTGCTCACTGATATATTTCACAATTGGGACTGGAAATTTTGTTGTTGTGGTCGTTAATTGAGGCATCAGACGATTGAACTTAATTTTATTATCATTTTTTGTCATGATTATTAAGGAAATCAAACCGTGATCATTAAGGAAGACATCCTAAGTGATTGCAATTTGTGACCTTCCCTGCCAGTTTCCCCTTTGACTTTGCTTGCTGGAAGCCCGCTAGGAAGGTTACAAATGAGAATTGCATGATCCTGGAATGTTATAATGGTTGTAAACAAATGCTGGTTGCCAAGTGCCAAAATCGTGATCACATGACTACAGAGACACTATGATGGTCATAAATGTGAGAATCAGTCTTCACTATTTCACTGCTGTCATAACTTTGAACGACTGATAAACGGTTATAAACCGAGGATTCCCTATATCAGATTTGTAGAATACATTTAACATTTGACGAGATTTCATTTGCCTCTAAATAATAAATTGTAAATTAATTTTTTGAGTAGGAGCTTTTTGTTTTACAGTTGTACATAATGGCTGAATTCCTCAAATGTCTATAGATTTATAGACACAGATTTATTCTCCATCCTTATCTTCATGCATACAACTGAGTGCTGCTTGTATTTTCATCACCCAACCTTCCTTTGGGACCATTCCTATAGAGCAGGGGTGTCAAACTCACGTCGTCATGGCGGTATCAGGACTTTTCCCCCCTTCGCATGGCCAGTGTGTGACGTATCCGGCCCCGAGGCCGGGAGTTTGACAGCCCTAACCCACACCCTAACTCTGCAGGGCTGTCAAACTTCTGGTTATTGGGCCGGATGCATCATGTGTGGCCACACCCATACCTAGTTTAGTGAAGGAAAAATGTCCTGATATGTCACATGACACCGCTGTGACAACGTGAGTTTGATACCCCTGCTATAGAGCTCTTCTTGAAAAGGTTTGTCTTTCTGATCAGCTGTTAAGCAGAGTGTTTTTCTCCTTTCCCACCAAACAGAACATTGTGAATTTTCAGCTTCTTTTCATGCAGGCTTTCTTGGCATGAAGCCAGATTGGGGAGGATGCTAGATTTTGTGCATTAATAGATTCCAGATGTTTTTAAGCATTCCACATGTTGATAGTGTTGGGCCAGGTGCAGTGATAGAACAACTTGCCCAGCAGTTTTAAATTACAAGGGAGGTGAAATACTGCTCATTCAGCAGCACAATTAATTAATACATTGTTACAGTTACTTTAATTATAGCATTCTGTACTTTTGCATTAGATATGTCCTTTGTGAGGAGAACTTAACAACCAAATATATTGATGACAGAAATGGTAAGGATTTATCATCATGGGTTTTGCCACATTTGGTGCATTATGCTTTAATGGTTGTAAAATTTGACATTCCAAAATGATTTCTATGATCTATTATTAAGACCATAGAAAATTTGGGACAAAGAGATATAGTCAATATTCTTTGCAGCTTGGATCAAGGAAAGCAAATATGTCAATATGGTTTTATAGCTGTTTTTCATATTGCCTACTGTAGGGGAATATAAATTCACTTTCTATTCTGGGTCAGAGCATATAGACTCTGAGAATACAAATAATGTACAGGAATAACTGTACAGAAGAAATGATTGAATCGCAGATTGGTAAATTCAAAACATTGATTGAGAATTCTGTCATACTCAATTTACTGTCTAATTGCATGTTTTCTCTTCCATGCCCTTGCAGCCCAAAGTAATAATTCTGCAAGAAATCTTTGCACCTTTATTGTATTGCCATTGTTCACTGTACAGAATTAATTTGTGTGCTTGCAGTAGAAAGGCATCATCAATTCCTTGCTGATTTACAGAAGAAATGCTATGATGAATAAGACTTCTACTCATATGTCAGTAAAATGTGGCCATACAGTCTGCTGCATGACTGCAAACTAAAATAATCTTAGGTATATTCTGCATCCAATTGAAATAGTTTATATTAATGTTTTATAAAACTGAAATGAATAGGAAGTTACTTATTTCGACCAAAGAGAAATGGGAAGTGGATAGGTAGGTTGTAGTTTATTTGGTCAAATAATGAGAGTTTGTAGCTTATTTGGTGAAATAACGAGAGTTTGTAGTTTATTTGGTCAAATAATGAGATAGTAGATAACCAGATAATAATTGTTTTTTACAAGGATTATCAAGTTTCAAATGAAAGGGCAAACATATATTGACAGTATTAAATAATTTAAAATAGCTTATTAATTTACTAAACAGATTGGTGAAAGAGAGAAAAAAATCTGGCCCAGAGATTTGTTACGTTCTACTATTAACTACGAAACCCTATATATTGTTAACAATATTCTTGTAAAAACATTGGTGCTGTTATGCCAACATTATTGTCATTCAGCCTGTGTTTCATGACATTGCTCCAGAAGATACAATGGATTTCACAGATATGATAAATTGTAACATGATTTCTTGCTCATATTTCATGGTTCAGAAATGTAGCCAGGATGTATAAATACAAATGAAAAATCTTAGATTATAAAATTATGGTTTCATTCAAGTTCTTACATGTTAAAAAGCAGGTGTAAAATTTTCATGTTATTATTACTGTCTGTGATGTATTTGAAAACTATGCCATACACGACTCCCTAAATTTTAAGAATTATTTTCATAATGTCAAATGCAGCATTAATAGAGTTTTGTGGAAATGTGTGTTTTATAAATTTTGTGGGTTAAGCAACTTTTAAATACTCCAGATAAATATTCTTATAATACATTCCAAAGGATTTAGAACATGTTTATAAGACAGTAAAGACATTATCTGCATGTAGTTCACACAGGGAGTTTTTGAAAGGTACTGTTTACCTGTATCAGATAAATACATAGATCAGATAGATGGCTGATCTCTCCATCTTCCTCTCCCTCCCTCCTTCCCTCCCTGTCTCTCTCTCTCTCTGTGTGTGTGTGTCTGTGTGTGTTGCATGAAGGGCTGACTCTCATCTGGGTTACTTGTCCATTTATTTCAATATGTAGCCGTCTGGTATAGATGTTAATGAAAGTCTGACACTGCCGTTTTAAGAACTGCAACAATGATAGTAATTTTCAGTGTCAGATTATGCTTCACAGAGGGAAAAAATATTGGGGGAGGAATGAGAGAGAAAGAGTGAAAAAAAAAAACCCAGTTCTAATAGAGTTTGCCATCAGCCTGGCTGTGCCAGACAGATGGATCATGAATACTGTCTAGACACTCTCTGCCTGAGTGAAGCTGTGGTCTCTAAGGACAAACAGTGAGATGCTGGTTTAAGTAATGGGGGGAAGCCAAACTGCATTCTCTTCTAATCAGATAACAATCAATGCAGATTACACTTCATCAGGCCTGAGAAATGGCCCTCTGTTACTGATAATAGGACAAATCCTATTTCAGTTGAAACTTATCTATGACTAGATGTTAGGAAGAAAGAATAGGGCAGAATTATAGGCAGTTATAAATCTTGATTTCAATGATTTGTTGCTGAAATATTCAGAATAATTGTAGGTGGAGTAATGGAGAGCAGACAAGTGATCTGATACTGCTACAAAATGTGTGCACAGCACTTTTCAGTTACCTTTTTAACCTACGCATATAAGTAACTGAGAAATAATTTACTGAATTATTTTCTTTTTAGGAGAGTCTGATATAATTAGACTCTGCCATTCCTGATAGTCATTCTAGGTCATCTGCCTTCATTAATTGTTTACCTAACAGGTATCATATTATGATAAATGTGTCTGGGAAGTCATAATAAAATGCTGTATAGATTTTGCTGGTTGTACTGAGCATCCCCACTGCCTACATGTCAAACAAGAAAAAAAGCAAAATGCAAATATCTCAGACATATCTAGTTTCTTTCCCCCCCCCCCCACAAAAAAAGACAAATAGGGGGTTATTTTCTCCCCCCGCATAGGAGCTAGGAATGGGAAGCAATTGAAAAAAAATTGTCTTCTTTCGTTTGGTTTGGTTTTAATCTCAGCTAATAAGATTGAGTTGCTCACAGAATCACAGATTCATTCAGAAATCTATCTATCTGCCATTGGCTAGCTCAATCTGTCATATAAAATTTGCTAGCAAGCAAACTCACAAAATTAACTCACAACACACCATGTATATAAATATTGAATTTTTATTAAAAAAAATCAACTTTTACCCAAAATCAGGCAAAGCAGGCAGGCAGATTGAGTTGCTCACAGAATCATTAAGTGATCTATCTGCCATCAGCTAGCTCAGTCTCTCAAATTTGCTTGCCGTGAGTCTGCACTGAATAATAGAACCTTCTGTCCTAAGGGAGGTTCGGCTGTGCTTAAAAGCAGAGCAAAAGATCTAAAGACTAGCTAGAAAGCAAGAAATCCAACCATTTCCTGCTTCCTAGCTAATCTAAACCTCCTGGCACAGCAGAACAGCTGATGGTCGGAAAAAGGAAAAATAGCAATTTAGCAGGCAAGTTTGCCGGGTAAGGAGTGAGTGGGTGGGGAGGGCTCCCGCGGGTCATGTGGGCTACACAGCCTTGTATTTCTGCGCAGCCTGGATTAATTGCTTTGTGGTGGTGCTCTGGGGTGAGATTTCTCTGCGGCCCACCGGTGGGCGACTGCTGGACTGGATCATAACACAGATTAATAGTGTTATGTTGAGCATTTCTAGTGCTTCTTTGTCCTTACCAGAAGCATGATGAACCGAAATTCAAAATATGGCAAAAAAACACCCCACACCTCCCTTTGTGTTTGTTGTAACAGTGATGGAGGAAAGCTTCATTTTGGAATTTCTGCTAGAAACTGAGAAGCAGTTTTGTTCTTAATATAATAATGCTGTTGAAAGGCATTGTTTCTTCATTCTTTTTCCTCTTGCGTGTTTAACAATATAGAGATCCTGAATTCTTTTGATGCAAACAATGTTTAGCTCTATTTATCCTTTGTCAGGGGTTTAACCAGCAAGTTGTGCCATGGGACGACCTCTGGGAATTGACCTAGATTCCGTGAAGAAGTATGTTTTAGAAGAGATTTGACAGAATCTGACTGAAATGAAGATAGGACTGCAGGATATGGGTCTAGGACAGAGGCAACACTAGATTATATCTAGAAAAGAGTTAAACATAGAAAAGTTAGGAGAAATGAGGTATACAATATCAGAATAAGAAGCAGATATGCACAGTATATCCATTAGGGAAATATATCTGTAATATCTTTTAATTATTGAGACCAATTTCTTGTGTGTCTATTAACATTTAGTCAAATATTCTGTTCTGTTCTGTTCTTAAAGTTACATGCTCCTTTTTTTTCAGGAGTTCAAGGCAGTAAGTATATTGTTTCCTTCTGCCATTTATTTCCATACAATGATAGTCCAGTGAGATAAGCTAACTCACCTGCTGAGTTTTCATGGCTGAAGGTGAGCCTGAACTTGGGTTCACTACTGCCAGTTCAATACATTAACAATAATAAATTAATAATAAAGTAACACAATATCATATCACATCTTTTTTCATTTGAGGTATTCACTAACAACATATTAGTTAATATAACTCTACATAGAACTGGACATTAGAAACATTGCACACTTATTAGAACTTTCTACTTGAGGTTGTCGATTAGTAAATGGAAAAATACTGTGATTGATAAGGAGCAGAGACAAAGAGTGTGTATGTGTGCGTGTGCATGTTTGTCTGTGTTGCCCTTTTTTGATAACTCTTCTCCAGTGTTCCTTACCAAATGCAATCAATACTCTAACCACTGACTTTGGTTCTTCTTCCTTTTATTCTCAAGACCATTTTGTTTATGCATCTTAACCTTCTACTCAAGAAATGGACACTGAAAGTTGCCTGCATTTTTCTCCCAAAAATAAAATACTTTATTCATTAGCAATGATGTATAGCATTGTAATTTATGTAGGACTGACGTGCAGAAAAGAACAAATTATGGCTCCTTTTATTCCCAAACCTGTTTCGAGTCCTTTTTATTGAACCACCCAAAGTTTGTGGAACCGCCCAATCTTGTAGTTCCAGCTAAAGGGAAAATCCCACTATTCAGAAAGTGTGAAATATTAATGGGATCCCATGTTGAGAAGGAAAAAGATTGAGGTAGCCTAGTGTTGTGTACCATTGTAATTTTGAAGAAAAGAACAGATAGTCTGTTTTTTATTCTACATATGTAACTCTAGGATTTTTAAGATTCTACAAATAATTGTACAAAATAATATATAAAAATCCACAGTGTACCTTTTTAATGATTCAGTGACATCAGTTCCAGGAGATATAACACAACTCTCAAAATCCTTTGAGACTTACATTGAACTCTGTGTATTACCTACTTTCTTCAGAGAAAGATTTTTTAAAAAAATGCAGCAAGAATTGGTACAGCATATGATTTAACCAACTTCAAATTTTGCAGAAGGGAAACATATTTTGAGCTTTTTAATGTTGGCAAGTCAAAGGCATGGTAATATGCTTGGCTCTTAATTGGCCCTCTGAATCAGAACTAAGACCAGTGTTTAAAGAGTTTCAAGACAGGATTTGGGGAAAGTCTATAATATAAATAGGGAAGTGTAGTCATTCATTACCTCTCTTCCTGATCCCAGAAAAAAAAATTCTCTGTATCCTTTTTAGGCCTAAAACACAAATAGGATACTTCTTTTTCCTAAGGACCACTCAAGGAATTATTTTTTTTTAAATCACATCACAGATGCTTGAACATAATGTGTTCTTTTGTTGAGCATCTTTTTTTAAATGACATTTTGAAAGTGGGACATGCAGAAACAGGAAAGCTAGCAAAGTTGGTGTACTATGCATAACTTATTGAACAATTTTGTTTCAGATTTTTCAATGTTTTTTAACTTCAGATCAACACAAAATTGAAATATAAGAGAAGCAAATATAATTCATTCTTCTATATTTATTTTCCTATTTATTTTTTATTTATTAAATTTATATGCTGTCAATCTCATGTCAAGCGATTCTTAGAACAGGGGTGTTAAACTTGCGGCTCATGGGCCGGATGCATCGCATGCTGGCCACGGCCATGCCCAGTTTAGCGAAGGGGGGGAAAGTCACGCTATATCATCTGTTGGTATCTCCCATTGAATACATAAGTAATATTTATTATTAGTGAGCCACTTTAAATCCTGCTGGGATGAAGATACTTTTATGTTTTCCCAAGCATTTCCTTTGCAGCCTCTTTAGGGTACAGGTAGTCCTCAACCTACGGTCACAATCATGACTGGAATCTTCAGTCATTGAGGGAAACCTTGGTTAAACAAGACATCATATGCAGAGGTGGTATTCAGCAGGTTCTGACCAGATCTGGAGAACCGGTAGCGGAAATTTTGATAGTTCGGAGAACCAGCAAATACCACCCCTGACTGGCCCCACCCCATCTATTCTCTGACTCCCGAGTCCCAGCTAATTGACTAGGTCTTCTTTTGTTGCCCTGCACAGGGGAACGGAGCTGGAAAGCAGATTAGTGGGGTGTGGAGGGAATGGAGATTTTACAGTATCCTTCCCCTGCCACACCCACCAAGCCACGCCCACAGAACCGTTAGTTAAAAAAAAATTGAATCCCACCACAGATCATATGACTGATTTGCTCAATTACTGCAATCCTAGCACTCTTAGTTGTGGTCATTAAGTGATCTTCCAGTTTCTTAAGCTGATGGAGTAAAAGGGCTGCCTGCCACAGGGATTCTGTTCTGCATAAGTCCAAATCTTCCAGGGGCAGCTCTTTTGCATTCCAAGAATTGCCCTAGGGCAGTGATCCCCAACCTTTTTGACGCCGCGGCCCGGTACCGGCATCAGCTGGGCGCCGCGACCCGGTGCCGGCATCAGCTGGGCACCGCCATCTTTTTGATGAAAAAGTGCTTCCGGTGACCTCACCGGGCGCGTTTTCATCAAAAAGATGGCGGCGCCAGCGCTTCGTGAGCTTTTCCGGGTAGAAATGGCTTTCTACCGGAAAAGCTCACCGAAGCTCTGGCGCCGCCATCTTTTTGATGAAAAAGTGCTTCCGGTGAGCTTTCTACCCGGAAAAGCTCACCGGAAGCACTTTTCATGAAAAAGATGGCGGTGCCCAGCAAGCCGGGACCGGTAGGAGTTGTTCCGCGGACCGGTACCGGTCCGCGGACCGGTGGTTGGGGACCCCTGCCCTAGGGAATTGCCTAAGAATTCTTAAGAATTGCCCTCATGCAGGGCCAAAACCCTCTGACAGGCAGTTCTTTACCCCTCAGAGATGATACCCTCCCGAACAACTATGCCTCACATGGGGCTGAATGACTCTGATGGCAGCCCTTTCTCTCTCAAAGAGTATAGCTAAAAACGGTTTGTCACCAAAACTAGGCAGGAGTACTGGCAGCATAGGATGTTTGCAATCAGCCTCCAGAAATGAGAGACAATCCTTTTACCCCTGAGGGCTGGCTGGTAAGTGCCCCATCCTACAAAACCTTTGTGCCAAAATCCTGCTTGGATTTGAAGACTGACTTTTTTCAGCTAGCCCCCAGAGACAACAGGGAGGCCTCACAGCAGGCGGCAGCAGCTTGTAACCTTCCGGCCAGCTCCCCCATTGACTTTCTGGGAAAGCCAGTAGGGAAGACTACAAATGAAAATCACATAATCATAGAGTGCTTGGAAACCAGTTGTATTGTGTACCAGGTGTTGCAATGGGCATAACTTTAAGGCATGGTTCATTCAGCACATCATAATTTCAAGCAAATGGTCATTAAGCAAGGACTATCTATATTCAAACTGATATACTGCATAATGAAATATACAGTATCTGTTATGATTCTAAAACAGAATCATATCAAGCTTGAATTTATACATAAATATAATAATTTTGTCTTTTTTGTCCCTTTTCTCCATTTCTTTTTTACTTTCTTTCCCCACATTAAAACAAGAAAGTAATATGAAGTTTAAGCAGGAGCTGGAATTGTTATTCCTTAAACTAGACCCAATAACTATCTAATTAACACTTTGTATTTGTTTTCCCAAATTACATGTAATGAATTGGCTGCTGATAGCCTAATTTAAGTTTATTTTACACAATCTAACTCTGCATCAATAGGGCAATCCAAGACATTTTGTTGTTCTCTCTAATTCTATTCCTTTAATCTAAATGAGATACCATACGAGCCAGTTTGGTGTTGTGGTTAAGGTATTGGCATAGAAACAAGGAAAGTGTGAATTTTAGGCATCCCTTAGATCCAAAAACTGGCTTGGTGATTTTGGGGAAGTTGCTCTCTTAGATCCACCCACCTTTCTGTGTTGTTGCTGTAGGAAAATAGGAGGCAATCTGTTGACACATATATAACAAATTCCCTTCTTCCCCCTATGAATAGTATGGGCAGCTTCTCCCAGAACCTGAGAGTTTGAGGATTCTGTTCAGTAACTTAGCTGTTCCTAGCACTATACTCTTCTGAATAGAGAGCCGTGATATTGTTCTTGGGATCTGTTGGAGTCACTCTCCCAATTTAGGGATCACAGCCCCAAGTATTCCTACCACCACTAGCACCAGTTTAGCCTTTACTTTTCACATCCTTTCTAGTTCCTCCTTCAGCTCCGGCATTTCTCCTGCTTCTCATTCTCCTTCTTCCTGATGTTGCTGTCACTTTGCACTACTACAGCGACCATCACCATTATCTTCTAGTCCTTGGCTATACCATGATTCTGGTTGATTGGCCACTTGGATCTGGAAATCCCACAGGATCTTAGCCCTGTTAGTCTTCACAACCTTCTGTGGAATCTCCCATTGGGGCTTGGGGAGAGTCTAGTCCATACATATTGTAGATGTTACTGTAAACAATGGCAGTTACTTAGTTGTGCCATTCAGCATATGCTGTTCCTACCTGCATCTTACACCTTGGTACTGTGTGTTGGACTCTGAGGCCTCTCTGCATGATCTGTACCTCAGATCCTGCCTTATGCTTCTATGGATCTGGTGCTTAGGGCTTGTTCTTGTGTTGTAATAATCAAGACCTCAGTGCTACCTTTTAATCAAGCCATTTCCAGCCACTGGTTGGATTTTCCAATGCCTGCCACTCAGCTATTTGTCATGGAACATCCCATGCAGGGTCTTGTCTTGCCATGGCACTTCCTCTGCTTGATCTTTAACAGATTTAACAGATAACAGATAATCAAAGTTGGAAGGGACCTTGTAGGTCATCTAGTCCAACCCCCTGCCCAAGTGGGAGACCCTACACCATTTCTGACAAATGGCAGTCCAATCTCTTCTTGAAAGTCTCAAGTGATGGCGCTCCCACAACTTCTGAGGGCAAGCTGTTCCATTTGTTGATTGTTCTCACTGTCAGAAAGTTTCTCCTTGTTTCCAGGTTAAATCTCTCCTTGTTCAGTTTCCATCCATTATTCCTTGTCTGGCCTATAGGCACTTTAGAAAATAGCTTGACCCCTTCCTCTCTGTGGCAGTCCGTCAAATATTGGAAGACCACTATCATGTCTCCCCTGGCCCTTCTCTTTACTAGACTAGCCAAGCCCAGTTCCTGCAACTGTTCGTTGTATGTTTTAGTCTCCAGTCCCTTAATCATAGTGGTTGCTCTTCTCTGTACTTTTTCTAGAGTCTCAACATCTTTTTTATAATGTGGTGAACAAAACTGGATGCAGTACTCTAGGTGTGGTCTTACTAAGGCTTTATATAGTGGCATTAGTATTTCCCTTGATCTTGATTGTATCCCTCTGTTAATACAATTTAGGATTGCATTAGCTTTTTTGGCTGCTGCTGCGCACTGCTGGCTCATATTTACTGGTTCTCCACTAAGACTGCAAGATCCCTCTCACAGTTACTGCTATTGAGCCTGGTTTCACCCAGTCTATATGTGTCCTTTTGTTTTTTTCTTGCCTAAGCGTAGGACTTTACTTTTCTCTACATTGAATTTCATTTTGTTAGATACAGCCCAGTGTTCTAGTCTGTCAAGATCCATCTGGGGGCTGGTAACACAGCAGCTCAATAGATGACTGGATTGGGCACCTAATTTCTGCTTGGAGAGCACAGATTAGAGATTCTAGATAGGTAATCTGTCCATGTAGACTGGTAATTTTTTTTACAAACAGGACAGTATCCAAGTTTGAAAAGAGTACTGCAAAAGACAGCTGTAAAACAAGTATTACACTGAACTAAGTCGGTCATTTTGAAATAAAATAAAATTACAATCTCAAGCGCACTTACCCTAAATGTCTTATTGGTATTCTTGGTTTATAGTTATATGATATGGCCACTATCTTTCTCCTTTCTACTCACCCTCTGCTTCCTTCACAAGCAGCCAGCACCTCCTCTCACAACCTTTGGGAACTTGAAATGCAATGGAAGCAATTCAAACTGCCTCTCTCTTTTCTACTCACCCTCTGCTTCCTTCACAAGCAGCCAGCACCTCCTCCCACAACCTCTGGGAATTTGAAATGCAATGGAAGCAATTCAAACTGCCTTTCTCTTTTCTACTCACCCTCTGCTTCTTTCACAAGCAGCCAGCATCTCCTCCCACAACCTCTGGGAATTTGAAATGCAATGGAAGCAATTCAAACTGCCTCTCTCTTTTCTACTCACCCTCTGCTTCCTTCACAAGCAGCCAGCATCTTCCTCCCATGTCTGCTGCTGCCGCTGCCTCAGATGTTCTCTCAGCAGCTCATTTTACTGATGTACTCTTGGATGGTCTGTATTTCATAGGACAGCGGCTTTAACACTCACCAGACCTCACCTGCTATCTTTCTGGCTGGTGTATAATCTTTGGGTTTACTAGATAACAGTGGTCCATTGTCAGTAACAAAATAACATTGTTGTTGCTGCTGCTGTTGTTGTTGTTAATCTTTGGTGAGATTCACAGCCTTTGGGGCTGGTTGGTAACTCAACAGCTCGAGTCCTAACCAAAGATCTAGGGTTAGGATTGTTATTACTATTACTATTATTATTATTATTATTATTATTATTATTATTATTATTATTATTATTATTATTATTATTATTATTATCCATTACACAGTCAGCCAGATTTTCAGACTGGATTTGGCGTTTTTCTCTGCCTGTCAAATCCTTCCCAAGGACCTCGGATAGGCATACATGGATGGATATCGTCACAGGATATAAGCTGTTCCAAATAAAGGTTTCTTTTGCAATTTACTGATACTGAATTTGTCAGTGCCGATAGTGTTCAAGTGGTGCTCCAGTTGTTTTCTTTTGCCACATTTGTTCTATTTCTCTTTGCAGGTCTTTGTATTTTTTGCCTTCTCCAGGTTTTTCCCTTCTGTTCTGCTGTCTCCAGGTACTGCCACATCTACTATCTAAACTTTTTTGTCTTTCTTATTGACAGTTTTTAAGTCTGGCATGTTATATGGAATGTGCCAATCTCTGCTATTCTGGATGATGCTAGTATTGAAGAAAAGCAATAAAAAAAAAAGCAAAATACTGGGACTTGCAGATTGAAATGGAATGCATATGGGGGGGGGGGAGGAAGTCCTATCAGTTTTATGTTAATGACAGCCTAGTCTCACACCCTAAGTTAATAATAAACCCATATTTAGGAACATCTTGGATAATTAATTATGAGTAAAAGCTATGCATCCATTATAATACTAATTTTTCTTGCATTTTTGAAATGGTTGGTGAAAGCATGTAAATTCCATTTCTGTTCAGGAGTTACACAAATCATTCCTGGCCATTCCAGATGAGCCCTTCTTTTCACAATATTACCTCCAATTTTGTCAACCACCAACAGACATCTTAACTTTTAGCGTGGATGTCTGAAGCTGTTTGTGTTTCTTGGCTTCTGTATGAATTGGAACTCAAGGCATATTAATAATAATACAGTATATGCCTGATTTTGATAGTTCTAGCATTATTATTTTTGATTTCTTAACTTTATGGAGTCTTTAGTAGAAATTAATTCCTCCTTTAAATTCCTCCTACTTGAGCCACCATAACTACCTCTGTAGACTTTTTCTACTTGCTATGTAGAGAATATAACACATGACTTTTGACTAAGTTAGGAATTAGGAAAAGAGGATGCAATAAATGGAAATAATAAACATGGTATATTCATTTGATGTCATGGAATTCTAAAAAGATAGATACCATTTGTCAGAAAATAAATACTTTCATAGATCCTCTGAAGAAGTTAATTTGTACATGTTTGTGTACTTCTGAGATACATCTACTTTTAAAGATTGTATACAATCTTTGTTGCAAAATCTTCCATAACATGAACCAGGATCTAATATGGAAAACTCGATTAACCTCACTATTCATTTTGGACATGACAAAGAATTGTAGGATCAGGAAGAACGAAACATTTTTTTTTCCCTGCACATATGTTATGTTTGAAGTTCCTCTTAATATCAGCTGAATGTGTACTTCTTAATTCACCCTTCCCTTTCGATCTTATCAATTACAGGATAGAAGGACACAGGATAGTATTAGTGAAGTTTGTGAATACAGAGTCTGACACCTAGTAACACCTTGATGGAAATAGAAAGCTGTGAACACAGTATTAAAATATGCTAACAAGCTGCAGGATCTAATGGACTGAGTTTTACACTGCAGATGTTCATTTCAGCACTTGTGCTGAGAATGCGGTAACAAATGTGAAGGGTGACTGTCAGCAATATTCTTGGCATTACCAGTTTCTGAAATATTCACTTTTTGCTACAGTTTATATAGAATGCTTTTATGGAATAAATAGAAGACATCTAATGATACAATTCAAACAAACAAACAAAACTTGAAGCCAAAAAAAAAGTCTATCCTTTAGCTTGATTATAGTCCTTTGATGACCAGATTACATATATTGAATTGTAAGTAGTTTTGCTGCGATTAAACATGCATTAAATATAAAGCATGTGATATGACTAGCTTGCTTGAGTCAGATGGCTTTGTTGACAATTTTCTTTAGTGGATTTTATGCAAGATGCTTCATAAAAAGATTTTATGCAGTGCTTGGATGGGTAGATGGAGGGGTGTGTGTTTGTGTAACGCTACATACCTCTGAATATATTCAATATGTGTGTGTGATCTTTTTCTCTGAGTTTAACAAAAGTTACAAAATGGAAAGAGAGAGACAACGAGAAATCAGTTAAAAATGTGGTGATATTTCTGAGAATATAGGAAACTTCATGGAATTAAGCTTCAGGATGTTCCTGTCTGTTACACTAAAAATCCAACTTGGTTCTTCCATTATAGTAAATGCTAACGTTTTGCCTGATGTTTCATTGATTAATACCCTTTTCCTAAATTCCTATGTCAGTATGATAGAATTAATGAAAAGAAAAGGGAAAAAAGGCTATACCTCCTAAAGTTGTTATTTGTAACATAAATTCTAAATATGCTTCAGAACAGAAAGGCCATTTTGAAACCTGATCAACCATGGCTACCTTTTTCAACTAACAAACCTGGAAAGATATGTAGGAAAGCAGAAAAAAATTCAGATGATAGAACTGGTACTAAGTTGTACCAGAAATGCAGAAATTTATTGAATGAGCTTGGCTCACATACATTAGATTTCAGAGTCTGCCGCTGATCAATTTCTTCATAATTTCATTTCAAAACTTTTGTTTGACAGCCATCACTCAATAATTATTAGAAACCTAAAAGTTAGGCATATGTGGGAAAAGTGGTTAAAATCTGAAATGCTTTTTGTCAGCTTGGTTGATATTAATAAAAACAGCATTTATTTACAACATTCTGTCCTCAATATCAAATCTGTCAAAGCGGGTGTGAAATAGGTGTAGCTGCTTAGTTTTCCATGGAACGTAAATGCCCCCTTAGTTAATCATTGGCCTAAATAACATGAAAATGATAGCAGATCCTTTGTATGTCAACTTAAATGATTGGGCCCATGTGGTGTATTACATCTATTATTGACCATAATTGTAGGAGGGCAGTGTGATAGAGTTTGTAGTTGCAGCGTGGTATAGTGGTTAAGAAATTGGGCTATGTCTAAGGAGGCCCAGATTTAAGTCCACCCTCAATAATGAAGCTCACTGGGAGATTTTGAACCAACTTTTTTAGTCCAGCCTATTTCACTGAGTTGGTGTGGATTAGAAGAGACAGCGCTATGACACCCTGACTTTTAAAATAATCAAGGTAAAATCTAATGAATAAAGTAAGTCAATTGATAAATAAATGATTTTCCTAATGGCATTAGACGTAGTCTTTATAAATTTCCCTGACAAAATCCATGATAGTCATCAAGTCAAATGAAGACAATTGTGTTGTATGCATTGTTTCTGCTCTTGTATTTATGCTTAGGTTTTTCCATCCGGATAAGCAAATCAGGCCTTAAAATCGCAATTGCTGTATAGGCTGCAGAATCATATGAATCATGAAATGATGTCATGCAGTAGTGGGAGTTAGCACATTCCTCCCAGGACAAGTGTTTATTAATATCTTAACTGAAAACCCAATATGAGAAAGAAAATATGTTTGGGTTGCTCTCTTTCTTTGCAAGAATGTCTGATCTATGGGCAAAACCATATGTACATGATTTGTACTTTTAATTTAGCCTGGATATTGTTGATTAGCTCACAGAGAGCATGGCCTTGCTTTCAAGATAGTTGTGTAACTTTGCCACTTATTTTGGTTTACCATGATAGGAGCTAAATAGTAAACCTATCTGGGAACAACTGTATGGTTTGCACTATCCCACATTAGATACTGTTTTTCAAAGAAGATATCTCCTAGCAGATATAATTATGGAGTTCCTGAGCAATGACTAAATAAATTAGAGTAACTGAGTTCACACAACATCCTTCTCTAAAAACAAAACAAAAACCACATTATAGTTTAGCACAACTCAAGAACGTAGCCAATGTAAGGAATAAATAAACCAAATCCCATAATTACTCTTTGTGTTATCTGTTCTGTTAATAAATTAGCATGCCTCATGCAAAACAACATTTTTGACAGTTTTATAGTTTAATGAAATATCCAGGAAGGGTAATCCACTTCCAAGATTATATCCAAAAGCTAGAGTTTCTTTGTATTAATAACGACACTTCGCCCTGGTGTTCTTCAAACTGTTGAAACATTTTTGACTTGTTTCTAGCAGGCCTCAGCATTCCTCACCAAATTTGCATCAGTGCCAGTCAAATATTTGCCAGATGCTTCTTGGAATCACTTTTATCTTTACAGACTTTTATACTGATCCCACCTTCAACAGTAAGTGCCTATGAACAGCACAATATTTGCTTTTGTCATTCTTCATATCTTTTTTATACTGAACACCTGTTATTTGCACTGAGTTATCTGCAGTACTTATGGTCAGCCAACTGCCCTTTGACATTTATACTAAACTCCCAGACAGATTTATGCAGTATATACTTGTTAAAGAGATTAATAATGCATTTTATACTTTCATAATTATAATCTGGGTATTATTTTATACCCAGAAAATCTGTTAGAAAATGAAAGCAGGGTAGGTATCTAAAATTCAGAACAACAGACATAAGTTTCTGAGTGAGAACATGGTTGATGAGCTTCAGATATTATTGATTTATTTATTAAATTTATATGCTTCCCATCTCACTGTCAAGCATCACTGTCTATCAGAGGACTGTCAGTCTCTCATGGTTTCTGCCTATTTTATATAATCACATGGAGTTGGCAGGTCCCATTAATTAAACCAGAGGTCCCCAAACTTGGCAACTTTAAGACTTATGGAGTTCAACTCCTAGAATTCTCCAGTCAGTTCTGCTTCCGGAAGTTGAAGTCCACAAGTCCTAAAGTTGCCAAGTTTGGGGACCCCTGAATGAAACAGTTTCACTTACGAAGACCCAGTGGGCCTTTCCTGTTGCAGCACCTGTGCTCTAGAACAGCATATTCCAAACATCCATACAACCCCTATCCTTGCCTCATTTAAATGTTCTCTAAAACAAAGCTTTTTTTCCACTCTTGAAGAAGGATGGATACTAGGGGTCTTATGAGGCTGTGTATCTTAGGATGAATGTTCTCATTTTCTTCCAGATACATGTCATTCTTCTCTTTGATTTTGTAAGTGTTTTTATTGTAATAAGCTCCATAGTGTCATTATAAAGCTGAGTAGTATCCTAGTGTAATTTTAATGTAATTTTTTATTGTTTGTGTTTTGATTGTTTTCCATCATTGGGCTGAAATCTAAGTAAATGAGTTTAGGATTGTTCTTTAAAGAGTTCATAATCTATAAAAGGTAGGCTTTTCTTACCTTTTGTGCTGGGAGGAAGATAGCTGCAAAGAACTGAAATAATTTCTGTGAGAAATAGCTCATACTGCTACTGAAGAAAAAATAACCTTGAAATTATGCCAGTAGTTAATTTTACAGCCATGAAGGACTTTTTAAGTAATCATGCTGGCTCGGTTTGAATATCCTGCACCTGGTAATGAAACAATAGTAGACAATAGCACTGGAACTGTAAATTGAAGTATGTTATAAATAACTTGCTTGCAAGCCAAATCGTGAGGATTAATGCATTTTCTCCATTAAAATCTCTCACAAAACGTTTTCTGACCAGAAATGTTTCAGAAAATGAAATTATAGTCCACCACCTTTTAATAAAAGACAAAGTGATGTTTTATTTCAAGTGTCAAGAGACAATGGGTATTTTACTCTTAAACAGTTTATATACAATTCAAAAACACCTTTAAATTCTTCTTTTTAATTATTTTAATGATGAAAATGATAAAATACATTATAAATAATTAATAAACAAACACTCTGGCATAAATATTCTAGGCAAAATGCACAGCCTTATTGAGAATGTATACTATTTAAAAATAAAACCAAGTGTATGCTAAAAAAAGAGAGAAACCATGTATAATTGTATGCATATATAGTAGATAGAATGAATGTTTTCTCCTGATGACCCCCTGCAAAGTTGCTGCATGGAAAAAGTACTTTTAGCTCCATTTCTTATTATACCACTCATGGTGAGTGCTTGTCACTCACGCACACTATGAAAACATACAGCGTTAAAGTAATTTGACTTCAGTTTCAGCTACTATTGGTTTTTTTAAAAAATACTTCTAAAGAAAATAGGAAATGCATCACACAATGATATGTAAAAATGCAAAAAAAATCCATCTTTACCATATAATATTATCAGATCTTTGATGGAGGTCCTGTTGATATCTACAGGTCTTCTGAGTGAATAAAGAACACAAGAGTTCAATTCTTGTTTCACTTATTTCTTAAATAAAGACATCCAATGTCCAATGTATTTCAACCAGACAGTAATCACCCCCTACCTTTATGCCTTTTGGGGACTTGGCCTTGCTTCAAATAAAAGGAAGGTCAAGTAGAAGTTTGTTCTTTGAAATGCATGATACATGGCCACCTTAGTACCAGCCGGAATGCTTCTATTTTTTGTTTCAGTGGAAAATATAACATAGGAGAGCAAAAGTCATATATTACCATGTATTATGGAACTCACAATCATTCAGCCATATATTCCTATAACATTGTGATTTTTCTGAAGACTTGTTTTTCAAATAAGATGTCTTTCGGGATGCTTTGTATGACAAAATGGCAAGGCCCTCTTTCAGTGTAACAAACAATTAAATGTATACCTGAAGCATCGCCTACTGTATTTTGCTGAGTGCAAGGATTATAAACATTTGCATAAGGCCCTGATTCTACTCCTGGTAATCCCTTCAGACCATTTTAGTTGCATGTGGTACCATTAATTACTGCAGGGACAAAAAGCAAAGAATACCATTGGCCAATTAGTGCACTAACCAATAAGAGAGTACACAATGCCCTTCATATAGTGATCTGCTCCAAGCTAAAAATCTGTAGAGATTCTCAGTCATCCAAGTCATGGTTGTCTCAAAGGTACTTTTTCAGGAGGCAACTGGAGTTGTTTTTTTCTTTTGAAGATGTTTCGCTTCTCATCCAAGAAGCTTCTATGGACTTTTAGCAATACAATTTGGGATGAGCACCCTTTGAATGGCGTGAGAGTAGGAATGGATTTCCAGAGGAAAAAATGCAGACTACAGGAACCAGGAGCACTACTCAGGTGACCCTGAAGATATAGATAAACCTCCAGTGCTTCAACAACCCTCTAAAAGGATGCAAATTACCAGCTGTCTGCAAGGAAAATGAATCCTTCCATTCCCCACTATCCTGTCAGAGCTGAAGAAGCTTTTGGGATGAGAAGCAAAATGTCTTCAAAAGAAAAAACAAAACAAGAAAGTCCAGTTGCCTCCTGAAAAAGCACCTTTGGGACTCTCCTTCATTACATGCAAATAAGAAATAAAATAAATTAGGAAATAAAATAAAATGGACTACCTCTATCCCCCTTCTAAAACATAAGAGCAATTGTCATAAAGGGGGGGGGGATAGGAAACTACTATCCTTCTTCTGCATTTATATTCCTATCTGTAGTGCTGAAAGGACAGCTTGCTGGCAGTATTGCAACCAGGTTCTTTCCCCACTAGTTGTAATTGTGGTTGCATGTTGCTGTGATGACCAGAATAGGGGGAAGGGAAAGCGAATTCTAAATGATCCCTTGATATAGGCATCGTGTCTTTGTCTTTGGGGAGGAAAGAGAGAGACGTGGTCCTGGAATTAAAACATTCTCCTATCCCATACCTCCCACAAAAAATGGAGGAAGAAAAAGCTTCCTCCCATTCACAAGGCAACCCCCCCCCCACCCCCCACCCCAAAAAAAACAACAACCCAGGAGAAGCAATGTAGTCTTTTGCAACTAACAGGCTAGAGATAAGTAGGAAATGGAAAGATACTTGTCAGTTTCATTCCAGTTCCCTTTCCCAGGCTTAGGATCATTTGTGACTATCTGAAGAAGTTGCAATCATTCCTGGCTGTATTTCACAGTGGAATCAGTTAAGATGGCGTAGGTTTGTTTGTTTGTTTATATGATGTGAATACCATGTATGGAAGCACTTTGTATTTCCCAATAGCTCCTACTGCAATGTCTACCTTGATCTGGAAAAAAAAAGAGCTACATTTCCTGAGATATATATTAAAAAGGTAAGGAAATGCAAGGAAACAGAAATAGAGAATGGAAGCAGACTAGGGCTTGCGAGTAGATCTACAAAGGACTAATGAAGATTGATTTTGGTTAGAAATTAATGTATATTTGGGATTGCTGCTCCTAAAATGTTTTGAAAAGCTCAGGAAGACAGCTTGTATACAAGCCCAGTTAAAAAGGAGACTCACTGTATTTTGAATTCATATCTTGTAAAGAGCAAGTACAACTTATCCATTAAATTAGCTGTTTAATAGTGATAAGCCAAATGTAATTTTTCTTCAGCACTTACTTCCAGTTTTAGTTTGAAAAGTGTGCTTTATATTACCCATTAAACTTCATTTGAACTGTATATTGGGTGGGCAGTGGTGGGATTCAATCTTTTTTACTACTGGTTCTGTGGGCATGGCTTGGTGGGCATGGCAGGGGAAGGATACTGTAAAATCTCCAGTCAGAGGTGATATTTGCCGGTTCTCCAAACTACTCAAAATTTCTGCTACCAGTTCTCTAAAATTGCTGAAAACCTGCTGAATACCACCTCTTGTTGGGGGACTATATATTCCTGTGCATGATGCACTCCATAATGAAGATAAGTTTGACCATATTATGATGTAAAGTTCAAAATCCCTCATATTAATATTAGGATAAAGTTTAAGTGAAATTGCTTTTCCCTATATTTCATTTAGAAGTAATCATTTTTACAGATAACATAGGAGAAATTATATAGTAATTTAGAATAAAATGAAATACTTGATGCATTGGCTTCACCTTATGAGAAGAAGTTTTTTTAGTAAATTTTTGCATACATAGCATATTTTATTATATGATATAATATCATATCTTCAATATACATATCTTCAATATACATATCTCTGAGGTCAATTATTTGTACATTGTTTCCATTCATGTTGAAAGTTGGGGGAAGTAAATAGAACAGGCTATATTTGTAAATCTCCCAGAATTACCTTGAGCTAAGATGGATGGCCTATATATTTATATATTTATATATATCAATAAATAAAAATAGACTTCACAAGAATTAAAGGCACACTGCCTCAAGTTATTATTCTGAGATTTAAGTTGAAATATATACAGACACACCAACTTTGCTTGATATAAATGGGGGAAAAAACCCTTCCTCCCCATTCTATCCAACTCTGTGTACAATATTGTGAAACTTTCTTTCTCCAGTAGCATTCCCTGCCATCCACCTCTGATCTTTTAGATCAGATCAGCTGTGCACATAGATGTAATGGAAATAATAGCTGTTTCAGTCCAGCACTACTGTATTTATTTAAATAATGGGAAAGGCAGAATTTTCCAGTTGTTTCTAGAAAACCATCCAAGCTTGTACATCTGGCATAGGGGATTAAAATATGTAAAAACATCATTAGTCATTCAGTAAATAATATTTTTGAAAATGTAATGCAGTAATATTTGTACTTAGATTGCCATAACAGACATTTAAATACAAAATATTCTGCGTGCAGAAATCTGGAAAAAAACAGTCAGGAAAATAAAACAGTGATATATTGATAAGATTTACTTCATACAGTAAGCCATGATATAATTTGCCTGTTTTGTGCTTTTGTGTCGACCTAGACACACATTTCTTCAATGAAGGATGAGTATATAGGCACACATCTTAGTGCAGATTACCAGTTTCCCCTTGACCTAAACCTGGAATTTGCTCTCCGATCAGTTGTTCCTTTGTATTATCTATTTAGAAAATGTATATAGCTGCTCAACTTTCATGATCATTGAGCAACATATGTCCCTTGTATGACTTTCTCTCACAGAATGGTTGATATACAGGCATCTAAATAAACTGAAATTAGTGCATTGTTCTTCTTTAACTTCAGAAAATGCTTGCTAGAATATTTACTTTCTTTTGCTGTTTTTTTTTTAACTTGTGGGATTATGTAATAGATCACAGTTATACCATTTGGTTTCCATTTTATACCATGAAATATGCATTCTTCTGCTGTTATAGACCTTGTTTGGAGATCTAGCACCAGCATTGGAAACAGCTCAGTCACTGTTATATGATCTCCAGTAAACCACCTGGAATTCATATTTGGGGCAAGTGTTTTCAGATGCATGTCTCTACATATTTTTGACCTAGTTCACAAAATACTCTTAGTGATATATAAGAATTTGACGGTTCTGAATTACAGTGTTGTGTGAATTATGCACTGTGGAGTCTTCAGTAAATCATTTCATTAAATCATAATTACACCAACTATAGGCTAGTAAAATGTAATTTACTGGAATTGTAAGTTTAGCAATAGAAGAGTCAGATGACAGAATTAAGTAGGCAGATACTGACTGCTGACAAATAGGCTGGGATAGCAAGTGTCAGTAAGAATTGGACTGAAATAAAAAGGATCCCGGTATTTAATGAATATTATGAATGGTATTATTCTATAATTCTAATTTAGCATGCTATTGTAGTTTAATATATTATTCTACTTTATCCTTCAATTTTAGTTCTTCTGTTGCTTTTAATTGTTTCCCAGAACATCAACTACAGTCTGCTTTTCTTTATGATTTCCCTTGATAATTCAATTCTTCAAAGATAGATTTATGTTTTTTTTATTACACAAACACTGTATTAAAAAGAAATGATTTATGCTGCTGCATATCTGCAGGGTTAATTGTGCAAATAAATAATGAAATTTGAACTTAAAAACTGAAAGGTTGCTGATTTTTTTGGCAAGCATGTGGACAGCATACAGACAATAAAAGACCTTTTTAAAAACACTCTGTTTTACTGATTATATCTTCCAAATCATGGTGACATTGGGGCCCTTTACAATAATACTTTACTGCTTTTTACTATGCATGTATATTATTTCACAGCAATTTTTCTTAAATCAGTTGGGGAGGCTTTCAGAAAAGCAGTTTGCCATTTTCAGAGATTTTTGTTTGATAACTTCAACCATTTAAAGCTTGCCTGGGCTGCTGCCAATATGTTCAGCAAATGCTCCAAGGGCGATACTGAAATGGATTTTATTTTTTAAAAAGGGAAAATTTAAATCATTTTCTTAAGGCGTACTTCCAAGATCTGCTTCAGAATTGAAATTGTTTTCTTCCTACCTTGAATAATTAAAAAAAACAAAACATACTTGTATTCCAGTCAAAGGCCATTCTTATTAAAAACGCTTTTATTTTTAAAAACCTATGTTCCACCATGCCCGGTGAGAAATTCAAGCAAAAGCTTTGTGAAATTATATTTGGTTCCTCATATTCTGCAGAGAGCAAGAAATGTATAATCTCAAAAAGAAAAATACACAGAATTCATTAAAAAAAAAAGAAATATAACTATTTTCAAGCACGGAACAAATGCAGAGAACCAAGCAATATAAGAAGGGGGGCAGTGGTGGAATTCAATTTTTTTTACTACTAGTTCTGTGGGAGTGGCTTGGTGGGCTTGGCAGGGGAAGGATACTGTAAAATCCCCATTCCCTCCCCACTCCTGGGGGAAGGTTACTGCAAAATCCCATTCCCTCCCCACCCCACTAACCTGCTTTCCAGCTCTGTTCTCCTGTGCAGGGCAACAAAAGGAAACCCAGCCTATCAGCTGGGACACAGGAGGCAGAGAATAGATGGGGGCGGGGCCAGTCAGAGGTGCTACAACTCAAAATTCCCACTACCGGTTCTCCAGAATTGGTCAGAACCTGCTGAATACCACCTCTGGAGGTTGGAACCGTCCTTGGGTCCATTGTAATAAATGACAGAAGAATGGTCTTCTGGTTTGAGCTTCTTTGGCGACAGACCGAAACCGCATCTCTGCACGGTTTCGATCCGTGCTCGCCGCTGGAGCGCCCCGAGCCAGCTGGTTTCGGGGCTAAGCCACCCTGTAGGGGTGGTGAAGAAGGGAGAGACTGCCTGCAGGGTTGAAGAGAGCCGCATCTCTCCTCCCCAGCTGGCCATTACTCCCTTTCCCGAAGGCGGTTGTAGCGGTCGTCAGAAATGGCCACTACAAAGAAGAACTCGACCGAAAAAGAATGTGCAGGAAGAAGATAAGAAGAGAAAGTTTTGGTTGACCAGGTCAAACAGCAAAAGCAACAAATAAGGTACCCTGGAATTGAAACTATTAAAAAAAAAACAATAACATTGTTCCCTAAGAAGATTTTTAAGCTGCGAAGGAGAGAGAAAAGGGAAAAGATTTGGTTTTTTTTTCTCCTTTTCCTATACTGACAGCTAAGAGACTTAAGCAAGAAAAAAATCCACTTTGACATTAATAGGCATTTAATGCTGAAAATAAAAAAGTCAAAGGGATAATAAAGATTTCTGGATAATTAAAAGCTTTTGAAAACAGGAAAGGAGAGAAAAAGAATAAAAGGGCAGGATCTGGAAGGGAGGAGACTGCCTGGAATTAAAAAGAACTTACAGCAAAATCTCAGCAAGACTTCCAAAAGATACATCTTAACTGAAACATCGCAACAAAATAGTAAAACCCCAGGAAGAGAAAGTAGAAAAAGAAATAAGAAGAAACAGCTTGGGACTATTTGGATTACTTGGTGATCTCTGGATTCTTGGTTATTGTATTTGAATGACTAAAATCAATCGGGTGGTTGTTTAAAACTGTTCAAAATGGCTCTACTTTTAGAAGAACTGAAAATGGAACTTAAAAAGTACAAAGAAGATTCACAAGAAGGGAGAGGTTCTTTTGGCTTCGTATTTCAGTTCTTAGAAATGGAGATTTGGAACTATGAAAAACAACAAGAAATGCCTGCAGAACAAGAAGATTGCGACAAAGAAGAAACCATCTTTAATGAACAAGTAATCTTAGGTGGGGGAAACAAAGGAAAGGGGGGGAAAGAGAATGGAGTTTAAGATTGTTTAAGATTGGGAAAAGTTTAAGATTGGGAAAAACAACCCAAAAAAAGAATAGAGTGAAAAATAAGTATAAAATCAGAAAGCAACAGAAGAGGGAAATGCAGAAGAGAGAATTAGAAGTAGAGAGACAAGGGGGTAAAAAGGGGAGGGAGAAGATGAGAGGGAAGAAAGAAAGGAAAAGAAGTTATAAAGGACAGAAACAAAATATAGAGAAACAGGGCCTATTTAGAGATAATGGGTGAAAATCTAATGGAAAAAGGGATTCTGCAAAGGTACATAAGATAGTATTGTTATATTAGAAATAGAAATAATTTCAGAAAATATGAAACAATGTATGATTAAAATGTTTGATAAAATAGCTATCGTAACTCAGTGGAATGCTTTTCAATAAATAAATGTAACAAAATGAATATTTAGTGATTTACAAAACATATGTGAAGAGAAATAAGGGAAAAATTAATTATGGAGAGTATATGTGTCTTTAAGGAAGTATGATATTTAATTGAAAAGAAATGTTAAAGATGTTAAGATTTTAATGATTATTAATGATATAACTGAATTGGAATGGAATGAGGGTTTATAATTACATATATTTATAATCCTTTTTTAAAAAAGAATATAGTGTGTATTATAAGAATGTACCAAGCAGAATTCGATTGGAAGTTATGTATTATGTATTATATGACCTTATGTATTAAGGTCATAACCTTAAGGTATATATTGAAGCTTAAATAAGAGTTGAATGGATATAATTAAAAGATATAAAAGTGTTATACTCCAATTAGTAACTACAGGAGAAAATTTGTTTAATGAGAAAAGATAATATGAAATTGAAACAGAACAGACAAAGGTATAAATATAATGATTTGAATTGAGATGAGATAATCAAAATAAAATTGAGAAAATTAAAAGAGGAGAAAAACTATATAGAAAATGTAGAATAGTATAAGATATGGAATAGAACACAAAAATGAGCATGAAATTGCGTTTGTGTCTGTATAAAGAAGTTCAACCCGGGACCATGCTATTTTCAAAAAAGATGTTTTACTTGTATTTTGTATGTGTGAAAACCCAAATAAAACTTTATTAAAAAAAAAAAAATGACAGAAGAATGAGTAACAACTAGGTTTTCAGTTTGGGGATTTGCTTAACTGCAGTACAGTTTGTCATTTGGTTTGAAAGACAGATTCAACAAACTGATACACAAAATGTCCCTGAATTGAAAAAACAAACAGAGGAAGGTTTGAAAGGAACAAATTATTAATGAATAAAATTTTGAACTACGTCCTATGTATGGTGGATCGATGAAAAGATGCCCTATTTCTGATACAAATGCTTCACTTTAGAGTAAAGAAAAATATTAAAAGATAGAGCTGATTACTTTCTTAGTATTACACAGGTAGTTTGATATTTAGTCATTTGTTTGAGAAGCAGTGTCTGCACGTATGAGAAAGAAAGCATGTCCTTGAAGATTTCCCTCCCCCGCCTCCTCCTCCTCTATGCTGCGACAGCAGATACCCAAACTGAAAATGCTTGTCATAAGTCAAAGTACTTTTGATCCCAAAATAGATGAGACTGAATGTGGCCTTCAGTATTCATAACATAAACAAAGTTATGATTATGTCATAGCAACAAGCCCTGTGATTACACATAAAGTTTGATTGAGGACTCCAGGAGTGGAGAGCATCCCAAAATATCACAGGTACTTATGTCTTAGTGTGGAGGACCTAAATAATTTCAGAAATCAGAGAGGCTACTAATACTATAGGATATCATATGGGGCCTTCTCTGATTTGTTGTCAGATTGGATATTTCCTAGTTAGCTGAAAACAGTTAATCAAAAGGTCTTAAGATCTTGACGACATAAATCGTGTAGAGAAGACAAATAATCAAGTGAATTGTTCATATGCTTTCAAGAACTTACACAATGTATAGTGACTGAGTGCGTACTATGAGGTGTACGAGCAGCAACCTTTAAAGCCATTGTCCATTTATATAGACCAGTGATCACCAACCAGTGGGCCGGGGACCACTGGTGGTCCACAAGAAAATTTTAGTGGTCCGCAGAGAAATGGCACCCCCCAAAGCAATTAATCCAGGCTGCATGGGAACACAAGGCTGTGCTGCCTACATGGCACGTGAGAACACAAGGCTTGCGTCGTTTGCATTGCGAACAACACGAGGCAGTGAGGGGAGGGTGGAAAGGGCGGAGAGGGGGAACTTGCCCTACTGTCTTTTTTTTAAAATTAGATTAAAGTAATGGGAGATAAGTACAAATATATGCTAGTCTATTTTTTTCTAACTTGTTTTGCAAAGACTCAAATTCATATATCAATTCTAAGCTTGCATTTTTGTATCTCTTAATCTTATCTGTGTTCTGTAGGAGAGCTTCCTTGCAAATATTACCTAGCAACAAAAATAGTTTGGTTTATTTGCAGTTGAAAAATAGAGAGGAAAAGGCAAAATTTAAATATTAATATTTATATTAATAGTTTAATATTCTTGTAACTTTTACTTTATTAGAGGAATGTCCTCAGTGAACTCAGGAAATAGTCATTGTCTGAAATTGCCTTTAAAAACCTGAAGGTGCCACAGGTGACTTCTCTGGATTTGGAAGCTAATTAGATCTAAATCAGGGGTGTCAAACTTGCATCGTCACAGTGGCGTCAAGTGATGTATTGGGACTTTTTTCCCCTTTGCTAAATCAGGCGGGATGGGGCCAGCATTGTGACACATCCTGCCTGCGGGCCGCAAGTTTGACACCCCTGATCTAAATAAAATAAGATATTGTCTCACCACTGTTAGAAACAGAAAACCCAGCACACATTTGATGTTTCTTAGAGATAAGTTGATACACTAATGCCAGTATATTAGACCATCTTTGAAAACATTAGATTTTTGTCTCACAGGATTGGGCAGGGGTATAAGCTCTGTGTTGTCAAAAATTTGTGTTACACATAAACAGAGGTGGGATTCAAATTTTTAACAACTGGTTCTGTGGGCGTGGCTTAGGTGGTGGGTGTGGCTTGGTGGTCAAGTGACTGGGTGGACATGGCTTGGTGGTCATGTTATTGGCTGGGTGTGGCCAACTCAATATCACTCATATCGAGGCACACATCTCCTCACCTGGCCTCTCATGACTGTGGGGATGCTGCAACAGTCGTAAATGTGAAAAATGGTCGCAAGTCACTTTTTTCAGTGCCATTTTGCCATTTTTTCAGTGTAATTTTGAATGGTCACTCCACACAAGCAAAGTAGCAGCAAAGGAGGGGAAAAAAACTCCAGAGATGTTCCTGAGACAGGAAGTCTAGTCCTGCCAAGAATGCAATAAGGGTTAACGGAGAGGCAGTTTCTGTAAGCAACACCAGAATGTTTCCTTCCGGCCTTTCTTACAGGATTAGGCCAGTAATTTCTTCTAACAACCGGTTCTCCGATCTGCTTAGAATGTTAACAACCGGTTCTAGCGAATAGGTGCGAACTGGTAGGATTCCACCCCTGCACATAAAAATAAAAACAAATGGAGCTTCAACTGAACCATTGTGGCCATGATCTTGACTTTCTTTTTCATCATACCTGTAGATAGCCATGGTTTTGTAAATGCAGGCTGTTCTCGTTCAGGGCCTGAAGTTATAATGGCACCGAACCAGGGGATTCATGACTGTACCTCCTAGCTGTGGCCATTGCAGTGTCCTTGCAGTCATGCGATAGCATTTCCAGCACTTAGCAGCCAATGATTGCAACATCCCACAGTCACGTTATTGTTATTTGTGACATTTTGCACTGCCAGCTTCCAACAGGCGAAGTCAGTGGGAAAGGCAGTAATCACAAATAGTGGTCACGTGTCCACAGAATGTTGAACCATGCATTATTGTGCTTTAACCATTGCATTGCTTAGTGACAGAGTTGCTGGTCCCAATTGTTAAACAAGGACCACCTGTAGATTAAGCCTTTGCTATAATCCTTTCACAGCTCAAATAACAAGGCTGAAGGGGATGGTTCAATTTTGATGTTTTTCATGGAAGAATTTAACCACTGCATTTGTTACCCAAAAAGCTATTTGATTGTTCTTTGTCACTACATTCATAAAAATGGTGTGTATGTGTTCGTGTTTTCAGCTAGAATTTAATTTAATGTACTCAGATGTATCTATGTACATTTATAATACCACAAATTTGCTATTTTAGCTTGAATATAGGAATATAGTCTGTAAGATTTGAATGGGACTTTGGAAATTGTCAGATCTAATCAAACCTGGGCTAAATTATTTTGGCCTCAGCAGGCAATAATATCCATTTACTACCAGATTTATTATTCCACCTCCCTCTCAACATTGAATGTATACTCTTATTTTTTTTCTTTTGGCCACTAGCCAGAAAATAGCTGAGTTTCTTCTACTTTCTGCATAGACTGACTAATAATAACAATTAATTTAGCCTTCTCTTGCAAGAAAGAAAGAGGATACCAAATGTGCAGCTCTTACTGAAAAGATATTACCAGAATCGTCAGAGGTCATCAGCCTTAATGGCCCATTGAAAAGCAGTCCCACACATATCATAGATATCCCTCAGTTTATGTCCATTCATTCAACAATCATTCAAAATTACCACAGTGTTGAAAAGATAGACGTAAGAACCGGTCTTCAAAATTCTGGCTGTCACATAATTGGCATTGCAGCAAGCCGCAGTCACATGATCATAATTTGTGACCTTCCCTGCTGGCTTCCTACAAGTAAACTCAACGGGGAAAGTGGCAAATAGTTTTGGTAAATCATTCCTGCCGCTTTTTCTGCCCTGCCACAGTGGCAATCTTGGTCCCAATTGCTGTTGTAACCTGAGGACTACCTTACAGGATCTACCTACACCCTTTTCTTGAGAAAGCTTTCAAGTGAATATTCACATCTTAAAGTAAAGCCATAAATAAGCAATTCAGGGGGAGCCCTTATGATGATTGGTTTCTGGTAATATGCCATGTTTAATCTTTTTTAACTTCTAATAAGAATAAGTGAATTTGTGATCCAAAAACAGGGGGATTACTCATATTGATGTGATTCTGGATGCTATAGTTTTCACAGATATCTAAAGAAAATCATATGGAGCATAAAGACACTTACCTCTGAATATTCATGGTTGGATTCAATTGCAGATGCAAACAGTTTAACAAAGGTCAATCCTGTTGAGTTCAAGGAGAAGTCCGCCTAAGATATTCAGAATTAGTGTGTGAGAATATTTTATAACAAATGGCCCATGCATTAACACAATCAAGAAACTGTAGTTTGGCAACTTTGTTTTAGAATTAAAAGTTAATCATAACAACAGTAAGCCTAACTTGGTTGAAACATTGTCTACAGTTTAGGACAGTGGTGGTTAACCTTTTTGGGCTCCTGTGCCAAAAATTGTGCGTGTGCTTGCATGCTTGTGCTCGCGTGCCAGCACCCAGAAGGCAATGCGTGCCCTCCCATGTCCCCTACGCATGCGCACACAATCCCACCCCCCACCGCCCCCTTACCTGCACTGGGCCTCACAAATGATTTTCGGCCAGTTTGAGGCCTTTTTCGGCCTCCCAAAGGCTTGAGGAAGGCTTCTGCAGGCTTGTACAAGCTTTGTAGGCCGAAATCTAGCCCCGTTTTGTCACTTCCTGTTTTTCCAAAAAAACCGGAAGTGATGAAATGGGGCTAGATTTCAGCCTACAAAGCTTGTAGAAGCCTGCAGAAGCCTTCCTCGAGCCTTTAGAGGCTGAAAAAGAGCTCAAACCGGCTGAAAATCAGCTGTGAGGCGTGCACATGCACAGTGAGGTAAGTTTGCCTGCAACTCGCATGCCGGCACAAATGGCTTTGTGTGCCACCGGTGGCACGCGTGCCATAGGTTCACCATCACGGGTGTAGGATATTGGAAAGCAAACCTGCAGTTATCTGAACTCTGGGGAAAGCAGAGATATATTTAACAGGTACTTTCCCTGCATTTGCAGTGATTTACAGCAGTTAAGAGTTGTGAAAAAGATGTATTTGTATTTAGAACAGTGTAGTGAGAGATTATAATTTGACTCTCTTGTGTTCCTAAATTTAACCTTCTTGGTAACACATTTTCCTAATGTGAATTCCATAATGTGAGAAACAGGGGATGATAATGATAGTGATAGCATGACCTAGCACTGGAAATAAAAATAGCCTGGGAATGTGTGAGAGACGTTTGGGATAAAAAAATGTGGAGAAATTAAGGTGGTGTTTTGCTGTAATTACTTCACCATTAAGAAGATAGAATTCCTGAAAATCAGTGGTTTTTCCGCCCTTGTAACATAAGAAATGTCTTCTTAAAGTTCCCCCATCACATCTGATTGGCATCAGCTCATTTGCTTGTCTTAATTGTATGTCTAGTTATTAGGAGTGCATTGCTCAGTCATCTAGCAATCAAGTGAACAGTTGTCCCAGCTGCCTCAAATGAAGAATAAAGTGTTGTTTATTTAATAAGCCTTGATTTAAGAAACCATGGTTTTATTGTGGTACATCAAATCTCACACACTCTAAAAGCAACTTCAACCAGTAAACCTTCCTTTCAGTTCGATTAACAATATTGCAGGATGGTGACTGTAAGCAGAGAAATAGTTTGCTTCTCTATTTCCTGCGTGGCTGAATGAAGAACATGTGTTCATATATGCTATAGCACTCCATATGTCCTTGGATTTCTGGCTGTCCCTGCAACTCTGCAGTCATGCGATTGCAATCTGGGTGCTTGGCAACACATTTGCATTTACAAGTGATAGTGGTTGCCAAGAGCCTATGATTACATGATCATAATTTGCAACTTTTCCTGCCAGCTTTCTCAGAAAACCAATGGGGAAGCCAACAGAGAAAGTCTCAAGTCCTGGGATAAGTCTCCACCACCCACAATCTCTGTCAGCTTCTATGCACTCATGCTGTGCTGGCCACTTGCTGCCCCCTCACTACCCATGCTGTACACTTGTGCATCCCGCCTGCCCCATGTGATGCCTCTCATATTCCCTTGAACACTCAATGCACAGCATGCCTCTTGCATACCCTCTCCAGCTGTGCCATGCCCCTTGTGCACTCTTATATACCATCCCCAATTTGTGCTATGCCTCCCACTTAACCCATTGCACCTTCACTTATTCTCCTTCTCTGTATCCCCCAACCCATTACTTTCTCCCCCACCTGGCAGCAAGAAGTTGCCTTGCCTAATGGCCATGGGATTCAGTTAATGACAGAAACCAAGATGCAGGTATTGTGGTTACCTGCTAAGCAATGTGGTCATGCTTAATGATTGCATTGCTTAGCTGCAATTTGGATCCCACTTGCTGTTGTAAGTTGAGGAGCATCTGGAGGTGTAAACTACGAGTGAGCTGCTTTGAGGGCCATTCCATATTATTTGAGCTTATGTCAGCAGCAGTTCCCCTATCATCTGTATATACATGCTATGGACCCCATCGGCCCGCATGCTATGGGCCCTATCGACCAAGGTATACCGGTCCAGGAGAAAAGCCTACTCTGCTATTGCTCCTGCCCTTTGGAACATCTTGTCCTCTGGAATGAGATTGGCTCCTATTATTCTTGCAGATAATAGGCTCCTATTATTCTTGCAGAACAGTTCTGCAGGAGTTTAAAGACCTGGCTCTGCCAGTTGCCTTGGGGCTCCAGTATGGTGTGTGTGTGTGAACATCAGGGTATTTGATAGAACAATAATAGATCTCACCTCCCAAACTGGCTCAACCTACTTCTCACTGCCTGTCTTTCTTGAGTGTGTTTTATTTTTACAGTATTTTATTTGTATTGTTTACAGGTGTGGTATAGCTATATCTTTTTAATACTTGTAAGAGTTCCGCTGTGGTAAGATGGGTGATCAATAAGTTTAATAAACAAACATACAGGTACATAAAATGCATGAACATGCAGAGATAACATGAGGATACCTCAAAGCAGCTGCAGAGTTTAAGTTGCAAATGATATTCAAAGTTCTATTATCTTCAAAGCTCACATATACTATACATAAAAAGCAGCTGTTTATATGTATTATGGCTGTGCCATACTTCTGATTCAATTCCTATGCTCAAATTACAAATATGTAAACATAACACCTGTCTGGAACTCTGTAAAGCAACTGCATCTTTTCCTGAGATTACAAAGCAGGTGCAGAAAGTAACTGAGCAAGCCTGGAAAAGGATGCAGCTGCTCTAAAGAGTTGCAAGTAGGTGCAATATTCACACTACCATGTGCTCTGAAGCACCCTTTTCATTTTATTTCTGAGCACTGCACCACATCTCTCATATCTTCCAACAGGGGAGATTCTACATGCCCGGAATTTATTCAGTTAAATCTATTAAATATTTGAACTCAGTCTTATCTCAGAGGCTTAGTGAATGTAGATAGGATGCACTTACTCTCAGAGTGCGATCTTTAATATCTGGTTTCTAGGAGATTCAATTGACAATGTGTGTTGCTTCATCCTTTGAATGCATATTTTAGAAATAGACATCTGTTCAATACTGGGATCATTTCTGGTGAAAATACGAAACATCTTTTCAGGCCAGCATCATTTATTGTATCTGTTCAAATGAACCTTTACTTTAAAAACCTACTATAGATTTAAAAAATAACACATCCCTAGGTTGATAATCGAATGACAAAAATAGATCCTTGCTACAGTTCCCTTTCTTGACACATTTAGATTCAGATATCAGTGGGGGGGTTTAATTACAGGAGGGTTGCAAGTGATATCTGCAATGAGTTAGCTTACCTGTATTTTTAGCACAGGATAAACCATAGATATGTATTCAACCTACATAGAAATTTAAAGTTGAAATATCTGTTCTCACCATGAACAATGATGTTCATTTCAGGTCCTCTTTGAGCATCAGGGAAAAACAATACCTTCCTGTCCTTCAGCTTTGAGAGAGGATGATATTAGTTTCCAAACATTTTTTTAAAAATTAAATTGGATTTTAAACATTATGTATAGAATCCTCAAACGATATCAAGTTAAAACGAAGCAGTTCTATATTGTAGGCTCCTGGATTGACCTCTATGAAAGTATTCCTTCATTTGTACATTTGCTGCTGAAAAGTATTATTGATGACATTACAGGCACTAATGTTTCTATCTAGCAGTGGGCTCTTTCCTACAGTCCATTTCATAATTCCTTATGAAAAACATACCAGTACTTTCTTTCCTTCTATGCTCAATATTTCTATTTGTTGCATTAAGATCACAGAAGGAAACAATGAGTTTATTTTATTTATTATACAGAATACTTAACTTGTTTGGTCTATCTATTATCAGTGTATTTTATTTTATTGGCCTCTTACACTTGTGGACTCTTATTAGTTTTTGGATCCTATGTTTTATTTCTTAGGCCATGTTTATCCGTTTCTTTTTGATCTGTAATAATGATCAGTATACTACTTTTAAAGCTTAAAACTAAGCTTTAAAACAAAGACCACTAGACATTTATTTGCAGGTAGGGGTGTGGTGAACTTTTCTCTTTGTAAGTTGTTTGCCAGAAAATATTTTCAAATGCAGATTTAATATAAATTTACAGTGTTGCTTTTAGATTTTCAGCATTTCTGCATAAATGTGATATAAAATGTGATCTGTTCTCTATATTAAAACTAGATAAAGGGAACACAATTAAATGAATCAAAGCATTATACTTATTTATTTATACTTAGATAGACAACAAACACCTTGTCTAAACCACAATTTTTATGTGATATTGTCTGAATCTATGTAGCTGGTATTTCAGATGAATTGGTAAGAATAGTAAGTAGCATTCTCTGGTGACTCTTCCCTTATTATCATGTAAAAGGACTTTAGACCAACCTTTCTTAGCCTTGGAACATCTTCCATAGCCTCCAGATGCAACGGAACTGAAATTCTCAGATTTCCCCTGGCTGAGAATTTTGATGTTGCTGTTCTAATGGATTTAGAGGGTGATAGGATGGGAAAGGCTGCTCTAATATTAAAGCCTTTACTTTACCTTATAGTCATCTAATAATTTCAACTATTCTTTGACATGATACAATCTCCTAGTGGTTCTCAACCTGTGGTTCATCACAGAGGAGGTCCACGAAGTCTTGAAGAAATGTAATGTAAAAATGAAATGTAATCTTGAGTTAAGTCTTGGAGGTCTGTGACCACAAAAGGTATTTAAAGGGAGTCCGGGGTGAAGAAAGGTTGAGAACCATTGTCCTAGAGGGATTGAAAGTCTTCTCTATTCTTCAGAACCAGTTTTCAGTAACTTCATTTTTTTCCCTCCAATTTTTAGCACTGCATGAAAACCAATATTGATTGATTATGTGCCATTGGTGTCATTTATTAGTGATCACATGGATAGATTCTCTCCATGATGTCCCCAGGTTCTTTCAATGGTGCCTCTAACTCACAGTGATGGAGTTTCTACCTTGCTGCTGGTTGTCCTCTTTTCTTTTTCCTCTTACTTTCCTCAACATTATAGATTTCTTCAGAGAGCAAGATCTTTGCATAGTATGTTCAAAATATAATGATTTGAGACTGGTCACTGGTTTGATTTGTTCTATGATCCATTTGTTGGTTTTCTTGGCTTTCTATAGTATTCTTGGGATTTTTCTCCAAAACCCATATTCAAAACCACCAATAATCTTTCTATCCTGCTTCTTCCAAATACAGTTTTGCACTTCCATAGAATGTCACAGGGAAAATCATTGCCTGCATAATTCTAATCTTTGTAACTGTAGTTGACAATAGTAGCAGAAACCAGTCTTTCAATATTTTTATTGTCATTTCTAAGCTGTTTTTTAAAATCACATTACAATTATTGGCACTCCTGTAATGTCCTTTCTGTGAAGCATCCTTTTAATGCTGTTATGCCAAAAGCAGGCTATTGCCTGATGACTACTTAGTAAAAGTATTTAAATTACAGTAGATTCAAATAGAACATTTAGACTGAAACCAAATAGGTCCTTTAAAACTGTCTAGTTGGTTAATTCTGTTATAAACAAACTGCATTTGGTTTATGTGGATAAAATGGAATAAATCAATTCCTTTGGAATTGTCTACATTGTGGTTGCCATTTCTACATGCAAAGTTGTATGAGTCATTATGTGCCCAGTGGATATGTTGTCTTATCCTTTTTCTCTTTTTGCATGGAACAAAGGTGCAGTGTAATTTATTATCAACATCTTATGGTAGAGATTGCACATAAATGGATCAACAGAGGTATTTACAAGTCATGAGTAAACACTACCAGGTGGGAAGAATTTTTTTAAATGCCTGTACCAAACTGTTCTTGGCTGAACACAGTGTAACTAGTACTTTGTTTTTAATTAGCATGAAATTATCACATAATTTTTAAAAAGGTAAAATGAAAATCTGGATGGTAAATAAGCATGCAGTAATATCTGTTGATTTTCCTTCTAATCCTAGATTTAAGTAAAATAAATAGATCTGATTCAGAATAATGAGAAAAAGATCTTTGTTTTAGGTTGCAACTGTGCACATATTGATCTGGACTCTGGAGTAAGGTCCATTGAAGATTAGTGTGACATTTGAAATATGTTTCTCATTTTTTTTTTCTTCCCAGAGCTCCTGCCTTATGTATTTTCAGCCAACAAGAAAAAAGGATTATTAATGAACTGTTACTTAACCAATGTCAAAACCTATAGATGAAGTTTGTATGTGTGTATATATCAGAGGTGGTATTCAGCAGGTTCTTGAGAACCAGTAGTGGAAATTTTGAGTAGTTCGGAGAACCAGCAAATAGCCCCTCTGACTGGAGATTTTACAGTATCAATCCTCTGCCACGCTCACAGAACCGGTAGTAAAAATTTTTTGAATTCCACCACTGATATATATGTGTGTGTGTGTGTGCAGACACACGCACACACATATTGTGTGTGTGTGTGTGTGTGTGTGTGTGTGTATATATGCCTGATGATGGCAGATGAGATTCTGCTGAAACGTTGCTACAACTTTAAAAGAACTACAATGACGTGGGAAAATACCGAACCAAGCCGAACACCATACATATATATATATATATATATATATATATATATATATATATATATATATATATATATATATATATATATATATATATATATATATATATATATATATATATATATATATATATATATATATGTTTTCTGAGGTTCTCGTGGGTATTTGTATGTGGATCTTTGGTTATTCAGGTTAAAGTCAATCTCATGTCCTGTGGCTTTGAGGTGTTGGACTAGGGAAGAGGTCGTTTCTTCTTTTTTGATTGAGTTCTTGTGTTCTTCAATGCGTGCACTTATTCTTCTGTTAGTTTGTCCGATGTATGTGGTGGGGCAGGCAGTGCAAGGGATTTCGTATACTCCTTGGTTTTCTAACTTGATTTTGTCTTTAGGGTTTCTTAGGATGGTGGACATTTTTCTGTTTGTGCAGAATGCTGTTTTAATGTTGTGTTTTTGGAGGATCTTGCTGATTTTGTCTGTAGTGCCTTTTATATATGGGAGGAGGGCTTTGCCGTACTCTTGTTCTCTGTCTTGGATTTTGGTTGGGGTTTCTTTTTGGATTAGGTGGTTAATCTTCTTTCTTTGGAATCCATTGGCTGTTAGTACGTTAGTGAGAATGTGTAGTTCGGTTTTTAGGTGTTGTTCGTCGGCTAAGCATTTTGTTCTGGAGATGAGTGTCTCGGCTACGGAATTGATCTGTGCTGGGTGGTGGTGTGAGAGTGCGTGTAGATAGCGGTTTGTATGTGTTTTCTTCTGGTAGATGGTGTGTCCCGAATAACCAAAGATCGATCTATCTATCTATCTATCTATCTATCTATCTATCTATCTATCTATCTATCTATCTACACACACACACACACACACATAGATGTGTATACATACAGATGTGTATACATACATATATACCCACAATTAACTGGTTTTCTTTTGTATAATGTTCAGTAATTTCATTTGTACATTTGTATAACTACCTTGTATAAGGCAATCCTCATTTAATGACTACAGTTGGGACTGGCAATTTACTCAGTGGAACAAGTTGCCTCCAGAAGTAGTGAATGCTCCAACACTGGAAGTTTTAAAGAAGAGATTGGTCAACTATTTGTCTGAAATGATATAGTGTTTCCTACCTGAGCAGGAGTTGGACTTGAAGACCTCCAAAGTCTGTTGTTCTATGTACAGTATATCCATTAAGTAAAGTAGTCTCCAGATGAAACCATACCTATGCTTGTTATCTTATTTCATTTGGATATCTACAAAGTTATGAGGAAATGTGCACAATCAGATGCATTGTCTTCACTGTGATCATATGGCTTGAACTCATGGGTTAAACCTAGTTTCCTTATTTATTGAGGTATTCCAGTATTTTTCAGTTGTGATGTGGTAGCTGTGTCCTCTACATCAAGAGGAGAAAATTGTAATAACAGAGAACTTTTCACTATAAATTGGACTGTTGAAAAGATTTGTAAATCCAGTTCTGTCACTGGAAAAAAAATCCTGAGTTGATCAAGGAACTCTTTCCAGTTGGTGGAGAGAGAGAAAAAAAACTGGTATATGATCTCCTTAATCCTGCACTAAATACTGCAAATATATATGGATGGTTTATACTGTATATTGCATTAATCCAAAATGTGATTTGCTAATTTCTATTTATTTATGAATAAGATTTATATCCCACTTTTGTAGAAGAGATCAAGGTGGCATACATGTTGCTTCCTTTTCCTATTTTTCCCTCATAACAACCCTGTCAGGTAACATGGACTGAGACACTATGATTGACCCAAAGTCACTAAGCGAACTTCTGTGACTATGCAGGTGAGTCTTGGTCTCCCTTAATCCAGTACACTTACACTACAACACACTGGTTGTATATGACCCAACCATTGCAGTTTCTAAGCCATGATTTATGGTACTGAACTTTATGTAATTCAAATGAACTGTGATTTACTCAATAAACCAACCAAACGAGTTTTGCTCTGTATGTACTTTTGTGCAACTTAGCATCCAATTTCTTCTTATGAAATGTCTGAGGCTATTTTATTAGTCTCATTCTTGGTCTTCAGGCCTTGTTGCTGACCTCTGCTTTTAGCACTCCACCCCACACAAAATTGTATGTGGGAATGACCTTGAGGGAAGAGGGGGAAGAGATGCTTTCTAGGGAATGACCAGACAAGAGAAGGAGGAGCTCACAGTTCCTTAATGGTCAAAGAAAGAAAATTAGGAAGAACATGCCCTACTTGTAATAAGGCTGTAATAAGAGTTGGCAGGGATTTCTACTTTCAGACTTACAAGATTCTGTTAATATAGCCTTACAATAAAGTAAAATTGGTCTTGTTTCCTGTCTGGTTTACCTGGGTAGGCTGACACACACATTTTTATTTGTAAAATGTTGGAATGTGTATAGTGAGGTTCTGTGAGAAAGCTGTTCTCTCCAGGAATGTATTTCCTTCAAAGCCATCTTTAACTCTCACCCTGAGCCCTTTTAAATTGAACTACAGGAAACTGTCCGTTATTAGAAGAAACATTCCTAATAACAGTTTGTATACTACACAGCTGATGTATAAAAAGCACACCCTGGAACAAAGTTGGCTGCTGTTAAGGTTTTATTTGGAGAGAGACAAGCACTGTTTGTCACTACAAATCTGTATATTTTTTATGCAATATGGCTCAACAGCAGTTTTACTTTTTGAAGACTTTTCTATAGCTTCCTTCTCATATAAGCAACTTCAGCTTATATTTTTCTATTATATTCAATATTAAACATAGTTTTATTTCTATTGAACACATTTTTAAAAATCGAAGACAAATGAATGTAATTACATGTAGTCTTCAACTTACAACTGTAATTGAGCCCAGATTTACAATTATAAGTCTTTGCAGTTATTAAGCGGGTGACCACATAAACGTGCCTGATTTTATGATCGTTTTTGCAGTCATTATGTGAACACCATGGTCCTTAAGTGAATCCATTTTATCCAATTGGCATTCTTTGTTGCGAGCTGGATGTAAATGTTAGAAACTGTCAAAAATGTCAAAAATCATGGCCATATGATTGCAGGGCACTGCAAATGGCCATAGAGGTAAGCCTGTGCCAAGGATCTAAAATACGATCCTTTGATTGCAGAGTGTATGAGCTGCTGTTGTAATTTTAAACTCAAGTTTTAAAATCAGATCATAATCGACTTGCAGCAGCTTAAAATATTGTAGTAAATTGATGTCTCCTATTTAAAAAGCATCATGGCATTATGCTAAGTTACTACATTTCTCTGTTAAGGTTTCCAGAGTTGTTGTTGTTGTTGTTTTTCAGATAGGAAAGTCCATTTCATAATAAGTGTCACTGCAGAAGCAGTAGGATATGGTATCAATATCTCTAGCTGATGGGCTGCCTGTCCTGAGACTGGTAGAGACCCTTGGCACATCTTACCTCTTGTCGAAATGTGATCCAGTCAGGATGGGACAACAGAAAGTCTTGTCAAGGGGTCCAAATGCTGTGCATAATTTTCACGCCAGCATAATGATAAAGCGTACCACCATAGCGACCAGAGATCAGCAGTTTAATTTTTTTCTACTTCTTTTACAAGATGGAAGGGATGTTTTATTGTGAAACCCAGCGGGTGGGAGAAGGTTCTTGCTACTGTGTGGCAACCAAACCCTGATTGGCTGAGAGTTCTCTGTTTCCAACCACTGAAAAGCGAAGTCAAGTGATACTAAGTACTCTCAGTACTTAGAGAGCTGTACCAACTCTCAAGCATGTACGCCATACATGGCCATTTCCATAGTATTCTCATATATTAATACTTGTGAAATGAGTTAGGCAGCCTACGCAACCCTAGCTGTACTTTAAATATGGAATGAGAGGAGTTTGATGAAAGAAAGGTTGACCATCTGGGAGTGCTTGTGGTTTGGCAATAGCTAGAAGAGGTCCATAGGGTACCCATTCCTTATATAAGATTTAAAGTTATTAAAACGTAAAAATCAGCAGTATCGTTTTTATGCAGAGGAATGTATATTAAGCTGGCCTTCAGTGAGCAAACCTTTAGCTTACCGGATCTCTTTTGCTTGATGCAGAAGATATCAACTAATACTAAATTATATGATGCCTAAAATAAATGTTCTGTTGCCAAATTTGTTTGCAGGGCCTAATCTAATCCCCCAGACTCTTTCCTGGGAAAAATTCAAATTCCTTTCTCCAATCCCCCTTTTACATGTGAAACAGGATATCATCAACAACTCATTTAAAGAATTCTGAGCCCAGGAATTTGTTTATGTTCCAAAAATTAGCTGAGTTCACTATCCTGCCACATGTAAATCTAACAATATGGTTTAAAACAGCAGAGAAACCATCCCATTGCTGTTATTGTTAAACTACATTAAAGTACTGATAGTCAACTTCCTTGCTGATCTGCTGCAATCCAGAGATCTACCAGCAGATCTCAATCTAACCCATCACATGTGTGGCAGCATTGTAACCTTTCCTGGCTTTGGCCTTTACAGATATGCTGATTAAATAGGATAATATTTCAGAAGATATGCATTCTTATGTATTAATATTGATGACAGTCCTAGCAATAATCAGATTGGTAGCAGAATCACATTAATGTGGTCTCCCGCAGCAGAAATATTTACCGTGCCAGTTAGATTGGCATTAAAGCTAGACATTACCTCATTTTCCTGGGCAGACAGCCTATTTCTATGCTAAGCAAGTCTGCAGGAGTGAACAACTGAATACCTGCCTGATTAGCTCTGCAGCGGCAGGTCTTGGTTGGAAGTGATTTCTCTTAGCGCGTTCCTTCTTTCGCTTGTTCTCCATCTCTGCAAGCTTTGTCACTATGCATTATCAAACCATGTTTTTCATCTTGAAGGGCACATTGCAAGGAAGATTTGCCAGACAGGAGGAGGGCAAGGATGAATGCTGATCCACATTGGAAAGGTCGTTGTGAACAGAAGGAAGAAGAATAAATATGTGTGTGTGTGTATCAGGAGTGTGTGATTTCCCCCCCCCTAGTTCCACCTACATATATCTGTGCCAGGTAGAAGAAAGTGGATTAATGAGGAAAGTTAGATGAAAGGATGTTGCTTAAAAAAAAGGTTGTGTTCTGAGTGTGGGAGATAGTTCTAATCTGGAGGCGAGTGAGATTTGGTTGACAGCTGTATCTTCTAAAACTTCGTTATTTGGATGCAGATCCTTTTTGCTTAAAATCTTTTCCACCTGGCCTTTGTGTTGTTGCCATTATTTATGAATCTCAAAATCCTTTACAGACTCAATAGTCTGGGACTTCCCTTGCTGTTCACACAAGGAATCTAGTATCATGGGTTTTGTAACCACTCGAGCATCCTTTCCCGAAGTTCACGGGAGGCCTGTCTCTAATTGGCAGCTACAGTTTTTTTCCTTACTGTGATTCATAAAAGGCAGTTAATGTCATGTTAAACTGTACCCAATAACATCTTGGGTTAACAACTTTTGGGGAAAAGATGCATTTATTACAAGAATCCATTCATTGACCTGTTTAAGTTAATTAGATTGTATTGCTCTACTGTTTAAAAGTCATGTTTAAAATCTGCTCTGTATTGAAAAATATACAGTGAAATAATATTCAAATTCATATCATATTATTACTACATTAGCTGGTTTATTAGAGTTTCCTGTTAGTAGAATGAAGAATTGTGTGACTTCTATACCAATAAAATGTTTCTGATCCTATCCCAAAGATGCTTTTTCAAGAAGCAACTGGACTTTTTGGTTTTTCTTTGAAAAAAAATGTTGCCTCTTCAAATAGCACCTTTGGGACAACCATGACCTGGATGACTGAGAATCTCCATAGACATTTTTGATCCTAGAAGAAATAATGTTTCTAAGTTTCTAGAATTCTGGCAGGGTTTTAGTGGTTCTTCTTCGTACCTTCATGTTTTGATGCTCTAGAAAGGAGCCAAAGAAAAGGATACATGCCTTTCACTTTTGCAGCACCGGCAGCTTTCATTGTCCTTTTGTGGTTATTTGTGATCTTAGTGCTATTTAGTATGTTCAGTTTAGTTATTCCATTTAATGGTAGTACTTAGATTGCTTTCCATAAGAGAGTGAAACTCCACTAGTACACTAAACAAATTCTAAAAGCACATGAATTATTTGATGGTAAAGAGGAAAAGGTGCTTAATCATGTCAACAGTTGCAAACTTGCCATAAATTTACTAAAGAAAACCTCCAAAACATCGTTCTCTCATTTACTAATTGTGTGCAGTGGGACCCATTCACTAATAAGCAGTTCTGTTTAAATGTCTCAATTATTCACTTACTCTATGGATGAGTCTCATGGTTGCTGATTGTAATTGAAAACCCCATAAAATTAACAATGTTTATAATTCAGTTATTTAGCTGAATTTTTCAGTTGATTGATATCTGCTCATAAATAAATGGTTGTTTCCAAACCGAGAAAAAATAAAGGCATTTATATTAATCTGGAAGCCACTCTAACCATTTTAGAACTTCAGTTGAAGAAAAAGATACAAAGGGTTCACAATAGGAATGAAGAAAAAAGGTTTCTGTGAATTTGAAGGATTACTCTGGGAAAGAATGTTGATAAGCATAAAAGCTTGATTAAGCCAGTAACAACAGTTATTAATACTGATACATTATACCTATTAATATAACACATTGGAAAGAGCTATATATTTCTAATCCAATCATATTTATATGTTACAAAATATAGAAAATAATGTAGAGACATGTCATGATTTATAAAACACCCTTGAAACCAAACCTATTTATCCAAGATATAATTGCAGTAATGAGTCAGGCAAGGTTCATTTTACTGAATGCTTTAGTAAATAGTGGTAAAATAATTGCTGCTTAGTTGATTCTGTGGATGTGGAAGTCTCTGTTTGTTTTAAAATATTTTATGTTTTAAAAATGTTGATCTAAAAGTTTTTTCTATGAATATTTTAGTTGGTAAAATTTGGATCCATCATTATAAAAGCTCAAGGGGAGCTTCCAATTAAAACACAATAAAATAAATATAAATCTGATACCTCCCATATTTTTTCCTTTTGAAAGAATTAAATGAAAATTAGTGAAGCTGAACTTCCTCTTAAGAAAAGCAGAATACTATGTAAGTTGTTACAGACTGAATATGGTAATGTTTTGACATTTTGAATTTAAGCAACAATTGATGTCATTATAGCAGAGATGGAACAGTCTGGAAACATGACCTTATAAGATCCTGTTTCTTTGCTGAAGAAAAATGTGGGAAGAACTTTATACTGGTACTCATTTGCAGGGATTTTAAAGGATGTGAGAACTGATGACATAAAGGCTCCTGTATAAACTCTATACTAGAGTACTATAGATCAATAGCTTGTATTCCTCTTGTGTGGAGTAGGTTTTTCCCAATTTCCTTGGGTTTGCTTCCTTGAAGACTGTAATACTAGGGGAGCAAGGGAGATTTAGCAGTGTTTAATTTACACTTTGATGTGCAAAACAAAAGGAGAGAGAAAGAAACTTTCTGAATCACTGAAGGATGAGGTGTCAGGATGAAGTAGTTACACCTGTTATTCAGAGCAATTGGATCAGGAAACTTCTGTGATTTTTATGTTCCAGAGTATGTGAATGGGTTTGTTTTTAGACTATAACTTGAGTCATTATATGTAACAATTCACACAGCACATGTAGAAAGTCAGCACCAACCTATCCTCCTTCCTAGAGAATGAAATATTTTGGGGAATATTAAAAAGGCAGGATAGAATATTTCCCCGAAAGGAGAAATGGGGAAAAATCTCAAGGGAGGCAGAAATCAGCACCAGTCTCCCTGCCTCAAGCAGAAATTCATGAGGCCAGCTTTTAGAAATGCAGATTTGGTAATCCATTCAGAAAGACATAAAGACATAATAAAGACAGTGAAATCTTGGCCAGAAGATGCTTCCCAACAACTTCAGGATTGTTTTGAGAACACAAATTGGGACATCTTTTACCACCCTGACCACCCTGACAACTGAATGAGAAACTGCTGGTGACCTTCTACCACTGCACCATAGAGAGCATTTTAACATACTGCACCTCTGTATGGTTTGCACAGTGGCAGGTAGGAAAGCACTCCAGAGGGTTAATGTCATTGCCCAGAAGATCATTGGTTGCCCCCTCCCCTCTTTGGAAGAACTTTATAGCTCCCGCTGCCTTCAAAAAGTTCAAAACATTCTCAAAGAACCATCTCATCCTGGGAACCCTTTTTTTGAACTATTACCATCTGGCAGACGGTACAGAATAATAAAAACAAGGACAAATAGGCTGAAAAACAGCTTCTATCCAGGGCAGTAGCTCTTTTGAATTCTGTTGTATAGTACAGTGTTGGTGTGGTGTCAGGGGTCTCCAGTTCAATGTGTGAAGGGTGAAGGATGTGTGTTTGTGTTTATTTTCATGGTCATGGTCATGATGTGCACTGAAGATGGTGTTTGATTTCGTTGTACGAGGTGCAATGACAATAAATTAAACTAAACTAAACTAAACTAAAGACTGGGCCAGACAGAAACTCCAAATAAGCAATTAGGTTGACAAGATTAACTCAGACAAACACCTAGGATTTGCATTTCCCCTTCTGCCTATAGAGCCAGCCATGACCCCATAGGAACCTGACAACAGCCATTAGAATATGTTCTTGCACAGGAACAGGAAGCTCACATACAAAGAACAGGACATGTTCTTGCACAGGAACAGAAAGCTCAAATACAAAGCTCAAAGAAGGTGTAAATACCCACCTACTCTAAACTCCATTTTGTCAGCTGTCCCAGAATCACATGCTATTGGTGGTTCTGTTCATCAATAAACCAACTTTCTTTCCAATCAGCATTTTATTCCCTGCTTGGAACTGGAACTGGATTTTTTTCTTCCAACATACACAATACTAGAACAAAAATATTGTTCAGAGGTAGCTGTTTTATTTTCCAACATCATCTAAAAATTTCAATTTGACAATTTATAAGTATTGAGGAATAAATAGAACAAGTTGGATCGAATCTAGTATTCTATCTGTTCTCAGCATTTCTCAGTATTCAGCTTTCCTCAGGCTATTATATGGTTAACTAGCTGATAACCCGGTATTGCCTCGGTATTTATTTATCCCAATCCTGTATTAGAAGGAAAATCCTGTAGTCGGGACTCACGCTGTTGTACTGCCTCTCACGCAGTGTCGCAAGCCTTCTATTCCTCTCCTCTGGAGTTTCTTGTCTACGCTGGTGTTTCATTTTTTTGATTGCACTTGGCCAATCGCCTGATATTTCCTTGGAGGGCTGAGAGGGCCCCCCTTGTGGAGTACTGTGAAACCGTTACCATGACAAGTCTACTGTGCTGTACAGTAGGAGCCATTTTAAGGCACACACCCCCCCCAAGGGTGTTAGGGGTGTCTTACCTCCACAATATTTGTTTCTAGAGGGTATGTCATCTATGTATGTTTCTAGAGGGTATGTCATCTGTGTACCAAGTTTGGTTGAAATTGCTCGAGACGTTCCAGAGTTATGCTGGAACATACACACACACATCCATTTTTATATCTATATCTCTCTCTCTACACACACACACACACACACACACACACACACGTATATATCTATATCTACATCTATCTATCTATCTATCTATCTATCTATCATCTATCTATCATCTATCTATCTATCTACATAATATTAATATATAAATAGAAAAAATAGTTAAACCTTGCCAGAAGTATAGGCTCAGGCAGCTAACTTTGGCAGGCAGAGATGAAAAATAACAGTTCTTGAGGACACATTTCTTTCTTTCTTTCTTTCTTTCTTTCTTTCTTTCTTTCTTTCTTTCTTTCTTTCTTTCTTTCTTTCTTTCTTTCTCATCTTTCTCCCCTCCCTTTCTCACCCCCCCACCCCTAAAAAGAGAGAGAAATAAAATAACAATTCTTCCATCTTCTGTTTCCCTACAGCAGTCGCCTGCCCAAAGCCAGGCTTGGCCAAGGCTCAACTGCTGATTACATTTGCTGCCTTCCCTTTTCTCCTTGGATAGGTGTGCACCTCCATATCAATAGGGATTTGTTTTGTTTTATGCCAGCTTGATTGCTTGTAAAACCGAAGAAAGCAGAAAAGAAGCAGTTGGGATCTGATTGTTAGGTTTCACATAATTTATTTTTATCTGACTGATTTATTTGTAGGATTTCTATCCTGCCTTCGTACAGAAGCTCAATACATGTACGGTACAGATAGTCCTCGACTAATTATCACAATTGAGCCCAAAATTTCCTTTGATATGCAAGAGTGTTGTTAAGTGGCTTTGCCCCATTTTAGCACCTTTCTTGCTAATGCTACAAGTTAAGTGAACCATTGCAACTGTTAAGCTAGTCATATGATTACTACCTTAAATGAATCTGCTTCCCCAATGACTTTGCTTGTTAGACGGTCGCAAAAATGATCCTGAGACTCTGCAACTGACATGAATATGAATCAGTGTCCTGATTTTGAGCATGCAACCACAGGGATGCTGCAATGGTTGTAACAGTGAAAATGGTCATAACTCACTCTTTTCAGTGCCAGTGTAATTTTGAACAGTCACTAAATGCTTGTAAGTCAAGGACTACCTGTATGCCAAACAGACTGTGAATACAATTAGCCTACATTTTTAAACACTGCCCCTAGTAGCATAGGAATAGATGAGCAACTAAATATAGTATGCCTGCTTACGTAGGACCATACTATAAAAGTTGTGTAGTAGCTTCACACAGATTTGTTTCCTAATCACATTTCTAAACCACACATAATGACATGCACATTTCTAAACCACACATAATGATATGCACCTTGTCATTTGCCTTTTACCCTTGTCATTTTTCTAAAAATAAAGGGCCCAATTTTTGAACTTTTCTTCATGGGAGAGTGAAGTCTCCTAATCATCTTGGTTGTTTCAAAATATTCTGCATGTTTTCTAGTTCTATAGTGTTCTTTTATTAGAGATTCTGTGCCCTGATTGCGGTGATACTTTGCATACATGTTACTGAATGGTTTGTTTGAATTTGTACTGATTTAGCCCACTTTTGTTTTTTCCCCCATTTCTTCTTCCCCCTGAAAATCTGAGCCATCTCCCTCCAGAGCAATGGGCAAAGAAATTGCAAGAGGAGTGAGAAGCTGTTTTTCACTGGTTGGAGAACATTGATAACACAGTTCTATTCCTGGAAATTCAAGATCTAATAATATATTACATCTACTATGTAGCATGCAGCTGCCCTGCTAATTTTCTTTTAATTCAGAGAAATGTTGAGCCCGGTATCAGGTTTTACAGCCTCTCACCCTACCATCCATTTTGATTCAGAATTCCCTGTAAATTGTCCTATTTTAATAGTCAAGGTGGGTCAGTTAAAAAAATGCAGACAAAGTGACTCCCTGACTTTAATTAATTTTCTGCATTCTTATCTCAAAAAACCCGGTGAATTAATGGAGTTAGTGGATAATAAACATAGGATTGTTTTGTAAATGTTGAAGTCCGTAAATAATAACAACTTTGCATGTGACACAGATGATGGCTATCCTGAAAGAACATCCTTTTCAGCCTTTTCTTCCACTTATTGGCCTATGGCTGGAAGCAGCTCTTTGGTCTGACAAAAAGGATGCTGTTTGCCCCTACTGGTTCTCTGTGAACTCAGTAGCCAACTAAAAGAGCTTTCATTCAGCTTTAAAGAACTGGTTTTCTGTGTATGTTTCTTTCTCTCCATTCCTCCTTTATGTGTTTTAGAACCAAAGTTTCTAGATGAACACTATACGTTTTGTGTAGTTTTGCTTTTTTTCCCAACTGATGGGCAAGGTGTAAAATGATTCAAATAAATAGAACAATAAGCAATTTAATACATTTTATAATAGACTGATCAGAAGTGTGCTCCGCTGAGTTTAGCAGGGCCTTTCCTGGAGATTGTTAACATTGCCGTTTTATAATCTGTTATGTCAAAAGTAAAAAAAAGAGAAGCTCAAATGGCTTGATGGTACAAAAAAAACCCCAACATGTCTTTAAATGAAGGAAAATCAGACACTTTGTTTCTCTAACACCTCTCCCCCCTCAAATTGAGGAACAATGTTCTCTTTGTTTTTAGAGATTAAAAAGATACTTGGAGAACACAGTATAATAATATAAAGTCAGCATAAGGCTAAAAATAATTATATTATTTTAAATAAAAAAAATCCAAATGATTTGTATGGGAATAATTATAAGAATGGGAATATTCAAGTGGAAAATCTATATTTAAAAGGTGAACTTACCTCAGATATAAGTTGAGAACTCAATACAATCAGAATATTCCTTCTGATTATTATTATTTTTTACAATATTTTTAAATCTGCATTGGACTATTCAAAATTGAATGGTTTTAGAGGACATTTTAGTGACATGCTTCTTTAGCACAAAAATCCAGTTGGTTAGTTACCCAGAATGTCTCAGTTTGGAATGTAAATATCCCAGCTGCCTGATGCACGGAAATTTATAAGCCTCACATGATAAATTGTTTCCCTTTCCTCTAGAGGGCAATTAGAGCTACTTAGAGAATGACCTTTTTTTAGTAACTTCAGAAATATTTGCAGAGACTGCTTTTGTGCAATTGGGTTCAAAAGGCCATGCACAAGTCAAGAGAGATTTTGGCTATAAGTTATTCTGATTACTGGAAAATAATTACTTTTTGTTAAAAAAAAACAAGTAAAAAGGCAGTTACTATATATAAACAAATTTGTATTTGTAGCAAGTAAATAAAGTCTGAATTCATGCTTTAGAGGGTGGCAGTCTTATAGGAATAAATAGTGATTAATATTTTCTTATCTAAAGCAACAGAAGGAAGAATTGAAAAAATACATTTTCTCTTTCCCTTCCATTCATCTCTGATTCTTGGAGAGAAATCCCTGGAGTTTTCTCAGCAAGATAGTTCTGCCGTTGCTTCCTTCCTAGGACTGAGAGAAAGTGACTGGCCCATGGTCATCCAGCTGGCTTTGTGGAGAATTTCTGGTCTCTCAGTTTCTAGCCTGATGCCTTAACCACTATACTAAACTGGGTTTTACAATAGATAGATATATATGTATTAAAATTATGTACAATATTTTGTAAATGTGTGAAATGAACTAGTAGCTAGAAAATAAAGATATAACAAAACATTTCTAAAACAGCTGGATTAGTGAATGTTATGAATTTTGAAGAAAATAATGAGACAAATATATTGATTCATTATATTTCAATATAATTTAAAAGAATCAATAGCAAATAATGTTTGCTTAGATGTTATAGTAAGAGAAAAGTAATATAAATGATTCATAGTCCTAAAACAAAAAACAAAAACAAAAAATGTGTTCTATAATCCATATTACATGTGTTCCTCCTAAATTCTGTTACTACAACTAAATTTAATTTTTGTACTTTGGATAAGAGAATAGACTCTCAAGTATTCCTGTGTATATTTCATAATCTTCTTTCTGCAAATTACAAATTCCAGAACCCTTACAGTAAATGAACCTTTGCTATTTTATATATAAGAAAGGAAACATCAGAAATTATACTGTGAAAGAACAATCATTAGGGTTTTGCTATACTCTTTTTTAAATCTCATTTATTGTTTTTAAAACAATTCTCTAATGCTATAGCAAAACCTTTCAATAAACTGCCTTTAGTTTCCCTGGTATTATTTATAAAAGTCAGAAGAATACCTGTCACTGTCTTCCTCCTTTTCCTCCTCTTCCTCTTCGTTCTCTTCTCTCTCTTCTTCTCTCTCTTCTTCTTTTCCTTCCTCCTCTTGCTTTTCCTCTTTTCCACTGTCACATTAGATCCCATTCAGCAGCAAAAAGCAGATCACTCTACAGACCCTCAAGATATGTTAGGGAGGACTGTGGGGAAGGCTTCTCCATTTCCTCTTTTTTTTGTTCCATAATCACAGCTGCTTTTTTCAGTCCAGTACAGGTCAGCATTCAAATGGAAAGTACAAATATTCTTATATTATTCAAATATTATTAAGGGTAAGTTTTTTCCCCCTTTTTCAAGTTTTATATTAATGCTTTTCTGAGCATCCTTTATCAACTACAACAGAATTAAGAAGGCAAACTGAAAAACATTTTTCCCTAACACAAGTTCAAATGAAACCCCTACATTAAGCAGTTGTGAAGTTTGACAGTAAATATATGCATTTTTAAAGTGGCCCTTTTACTCTGCTCTTGGTTTGTACAGCCCCAAATTCAAGATGTTAAGATGTTAAGGAGATGTTACCTCCTTCATTGGATGTTAGATTTCCCTATATTTAAGATTTTTTCTTCCATCTGACTGTATATTTCTATATGAAATATACAGTCAGATGGAAGCTATTCCATCTGACTAGTTCAATAGCTTCAGGAACATGAATAAGTTTCAGATAAGTTGCTGTTAGAAAGAAAGCCTCTATCAAATCAATGTCTTTATGTCTATTTGTTGTCTTTCCTCCACACTATTTGTCTGGTGTATTTGAAAATAGGTATTATAAAGCTGTTGCAACTATTGTGAGATCCTAGACTGGACTACAGTTGAATAAAATAATGATTTCTCAAAAGCAAATAACTTAAAGCATTTTTGAACTATTTGCAAAAAAAATATATGACATATTACAAATTTGACTGGATATCAGAGGGATCCTAGTAAAACAGTCGTGTTCAGTCAATTCACAATTGGAACATAGGAAACGTGTTGTGAATGCAGTTCAACTTTGCTAAACGATACAGATGAAGTGCCAAGAAAGAGATCAACATATTTATAAGTAAGATAGTAGAATCATAGGGTTGGAAAATGTCTTGAAGCCTACCATGTCAAAGTCCTTGCTCAATATAGGAAATATAGTTAGCACTTTCTTAGCATATAGTTCTCTCCTTGAATATCTTGATGGGGGGGGGGGAATCTACAATCACCTCAGTTAGTTCATTTATTGTACTACTTGTAAAATTATATAGTGGATAGGCGGTTTTTAATCCAAATCTAGAGAGCCAAGTTCCGTAACAGCTTGTTCAACTACTGTTAGTGTAACAGAGAATAAATCTCTGCACTGTAGTTGGTATTATATCAACAAAACATTCTTGTTTTTGCCCAAATGTCTACTCTAGAGTTCTGAGCCTGCTGCTTGCACTGCCATGCTGGTGATATGCCAGGAAAACTGCCTGCAATATTTCTTGTATATACTGTTCGTACACCACACAAAATTCTACTTTACTAAAACCTGATGAGTTGATGATGTTTTTACTAATAATGAGTCAAAGCATACCTGATTCTTATGTTAGAGTTTAAAGAGACTGTCCAATCAGATCTGAAAAATTATACCAGTGCACATTTAAAATTAAAAGTACAAATGGGGGGGGGGGGTTTACAGATACTTCCTTTCAATTCAAGAACTTCAAGCTGAAATGAATCTGTATATGATTCTACTCAAACTCTTTCAAGTATTAGCTTTTTATCAAGCCATTATTATTTTGTAAGTAACTCAAGTCAGTGAGCATACATAACACTCCTTCCTCCTCTATTTTCCTGCTTTTTGAAGAACAATTCTTATTTATTAAATTACTTAACTCCGGAAACAGATTTTAGAAATACAAATACTCCTGAAATATAGGAATATTCTTGGGAAGCTGCCCAAAGTCTTTCATTGCAGTGATATACAGTAGTGTCCTATTTAATAAATAGAGTGAAAAGTTTCAGTTATTACATAAATTGCAATTGGCAGGGATCTTTCATAGAATTTCAATTCATCCAAGAGAATGGTTTAGGGAAGTCAAAAGAATGTACTTTATAAATTCCTGAAAATTAAAGAATATGCTGTTGCTGCAGGATGCCCTTTGGAAAGTTCGCTAGGATGACTTTCAAAACGTACTAACAACATAATAAAAATTATGTTGGATGATATCAAAGGCCTGTCCAGTTCAGTATTCTCCAGTCCAGTATTCTATTCTTCCAGTGGCTGACTGCAGGCCCATGTGAATCTCATCAAGAATGGGAATAATAGCATTAGTTGTGTACAAAAAGAAGGGGAAGTGCCCAGAATCATTATTCTTCAGGTGTAATTGCAGCTGATTTCCACAAATTTTCTATATGTGCATCTCTGTGAGTCATTGTACATAGACACGTGCATTTATCTGCTGTAAATGGAGGATTTTGAAGCTCAACATATATTTGATTTATCTCTTATGGTGAGTACATTTTATGACCCCATCTAATTTCTAAGACCAATCCTTGAAATCAGTAATAAAATGCTTTTCTGACTATTTTTTTAAAGATAAAAAAGAAACAAATTGATAACATTATTAATGCTATATATCTATTATTTTACTATTGGATGATAGTGCAATCAATTGTTGGGTTGTTAGTGCTTTCTGAGCTTGCTTCTCTTCCTGTTTGCTACCAGGCTAGATAATGCCTTCATTGGCATGAAGAATTGGAATCTTATAGCTGTTTACATATGGTAGGTAGTCATATTTACCTTGACTAGGGTATTGTTTTTCCTTAATTTCTTCTGGGTGGGACATTGCTTTGTTCGATTTCTGATGCTTATTCCTACTTGTCTGCTTGCAAATAAAGTTAGCATTGGGTCTGCTGGATTCAAAGTTGCATTATTTTTTCGGTGATGAAGCAGGTAATTGTTTTCAGTTGGGTACCAGTATAATGTGTATGTGTACACGTGAGTATGCACATGTATGGATGATAATGCCTTGTGTTGGAGCCTGTCATGCAGAGCCAGGATTTTCCCCCCTTAGATTTGGGGAATGAGCCCTTCCTTCCTTCCTTCCTTCCTTCCTTCCTTCCTTCCTTCCTTCCTTCCTTCCTTCCTTCCTTCCTTCCTTCCTTCCTTCCTTCCTTCCTTCCTTCCTTCCTTCCTTTGATTTTAAGCCCATTTTAAGATTTAAAATAGATGCTTTGTGTCTTGCCTTCCAAAGAGCAGGTAAGTGAACTGATTTGCAGCTATAGTTAGAAGAGTTTTCATGAACCTTAAAAAAAGAAGTTTGGACCCACAGGTTTGGACCCACATCAATACCTATCCTTGATGAAAATATTTTCCAACATAGGAAAGCAATCAAGGAGTCCCTGCAGATTTTACTCAATTAGTTGTTTACGACTAAAGGGGTTGGTGCTCATCTCTGTTTTAAGGCTATTGACCCATTGACATTTCAGCAGTCATGTGGCCAGCATGACTGTCACGGAATGCTATTGCCTTCCCATCAAAATAGTACCTATGTATCTACTCACATTTGCATGCTTTTGAACTGGTAGGTTGGCAGGAGCTGTGGTGGGGATGGGAGCTCACCTCATCGCGTAGCATTTTAGTAGAGCAATAGCAGCAGTTATATACTCTTGTGTCATGCTCCCCTCCCCCCTGTCGTGGTCTGAATCTGAGGGGGAAGATGAACAGCTGACAGAGAGTGGAAGAGGGGCTCTGTTGGCTGTGGAGGAAACTGGGGAAGAGCAAAGTCAGGCTGGGCAGAGCATGGAAGAGGTAGAACAAGAGAGAGGGAGTTCAGAGAAAGACCAAGACCCACCCCCTCCTTATCTTAGGGCACACAGGGAAGAATGCAGAAGAGAACAACGTGGGTGGCAAGGAAAAAAAGGCCCCAATTCCCTTTAAAAAGCACACCTGGGGATGGAGCTTAAAGGAGAGGAAGTTGAGGGGGGCTTTTTCTGGGAACAAATGCTGAATTCATCATGTTGAGAACTGTGGCCTGTATTCCTGGCTTCCTCCTTGACTGTTTGAATTGTTGCTGCGCTTCTGTGTGCTTATCTTGCCTTGCTGGAATTATTGCCCTGATTCTTCTTGGACTCATTATCTTGCCCTGCTGGAGTGATTGATTGCAGTCAGTCTATTTACAGAGTTTGGACTGGAATATCTGCAGCCAGGGGCTGCTACGGGTTCGTGAGAGAGCTTTTCTCCAGGCCGGAGAGTAAATGGGATGTTGGGGGCAAGTTGGAGCAAATAAAAGGACTCATATCTGTTCTCTGGCTGTGTTGCCTCTGTGCACACCCTGGGTCATCACATCTTGTATGGCACCAAGTAGAGAAAATTACACCATTGGCAACACATCCCATGGTTCAAGATAGGTGCTTTTCATAGCAATTTCCCATGTATTGTTTGGGATCTCTTGCCTATGAAACATTTATTCTGTCATTACACTCCTATCTCACTACACATATGTGGAGTGTTTTCTTTGTTTCCAAGTTTAAATCAAGATTTTAAGAAATGCAGTAATTATCCTAAAGTATGGCCACACAAAATTTGTCAGTTTAATATTAGTTACAGCTCTAGCAACTCTGGATGCTTTTTTCAATCATGGTGCCAATTATTAGAATTCACTACAGTAACATTGGAATCTCAGTGGTGTTGCACTTAAGAGTTTCTGTGTCATGAGGTTTTGTATGTGCTTGATTTTACTTTGAACAGAATGGATATTGCTCGGTTTGATACAAGAGCCTTCTAAAGGAAGTCTAAATGTAAAAGATATAACTGTTATTGTGAAATTAATGGCTGTTTTAATAGCTGCTTTATAAATTTACTATAGATGGTAAGGTTTGTTTTTTATGTTTCATGGAAAATGAACGGCAACCCCTGACAGCTTTTTTATTTTGTATGAAATCTGCTGTCTATTATTCATACTGAGAGGTCAATCAAACATCAGTCATTAATTTTACTTTGCTCATATTTCATTTCATACTGTGTCTAGCAAGATATTATTTAAATGTTTGAATAATTTGCATTTTTTCCTTCCTACTCACCTCCCACTCTCAATACTTTAATGGTTCTTTAACCAGGCAAATCTTTATTCAGTGAGTGTGCAATACATAACTTCAAAAGATAATTCAAACAAGATTTGAGCTTTGTCTTCATCTTTGGCCAATATCATTTATCAAACAGTTCAAAGAAATGGCTTCCATTTCTCAAACTTATACGTAACTTATGTTCTCGTTCCCTCCCTCCCTCCCTCTCTCTCTGCATGTATGGCTTTCCGACCAATTTCTGCTCTAGCATCTAGCAAGTTGTTTTATGTATGTGTGTTAGGGATGGGTAATGGACTGCTGTCTGGATAAATCTTACTTTAATATTTTGTTCACTAAAGATTATTTCAAAACAGAAAGTTAAAAGTGCCAATGTGCACATTAAAAAAGATAGATACCATTTTTTTCAGGATCAGAATTGTGGCACATGGAGAGAAAGATTTTAACTTTTTGTCTAGATATGGTTCCAGTGAAGTTACATAACTTTGGACAACTAATAGATGGCAGCAAAGAGCTGCTGAAGGGAATTTATAACTCTGCCACATAGTGATTGCCAAGATTTTTTTCAGGTCATATGTACAGTATAGGCCTAACAAAACCACCTTAAATTAAATTCTAGCTCAGTGATAGACTGCATAGCGATGGCTTCACTTTTACTGATAAGTGCTAGTCAAAGTCTTAATTTAGGACTCTAGAAACTGCATGTAACCGAAAAAATGGATGTTGGTTCTTGTCGGGTCAAACAAAAAGTCAACACAGTGAAATCCAATCTTGCCAAACCAAAGCTATAATTCTTTACCCTAATGAATATATTAGGTGGCGTGTAAGTTGAATAAATAAATAACTAAATATATCCTGAGGTATTCTAGCATATGGATACTCTGAACCTCTTTTTCCCTTCCCCATCCATCTTGGATTTTGCAATCTCTTAATTTGGGCTTCTCTCTGAAATGTACCACCTCCTCCCTGAGAAAGTTCTGCCAAGATTCCCCTCCACTCCAGGTGCACATTCCATCACAATTTTCCTTTGTCTGTGGTTGGGTCTTGTCAGTGTTGACAGGGGAAAGATTGACCTCTCTGGGCTGGGAACATTTCATCTTGGCTCCCTTATGAGGTTAAATTTCCCTCTTTGTAACTGCTATAATGTAGGGATTTTATTAATCTCTCAACTCCTGGAAAAAGTACAGGTGACAGTTGTAGCTAAGAAAGCCTTTATACAAATCCATCTTGTGCCTCAATTGCACCCATACCTTGACAGGGTAAAATTACTCACTCTTTTGTCACTTTGGGCATGTATTATTGGAATACATTCAATAGGGAACTGCTTTTAAAACTATTGGGATTAAGATTTTCAACCTGTTAAAAATTAGCAGCTGGAAATATTCTGATGGAACAGAGAGTTACATATGAAAACATTAACAGCAATAAAAACATCCAATCTCATGACTAAGGCAATTGCAATACTCCAGCTCCCTGTATTGAAGGATCATCTGGGATTATCCAAACTTCCTAAAATGCAGAAGGAAAGGGCTGATTATACAATTTCAGTTTATGTCAAAGTGGATTAGAAAAAGAAAGAAAATAAGTGGTTGCTATTCAGGAGAGAAGCACCAGTGTAAGAAACATTGGTTTCACTGCCTGACTTCTTAAATGTAAAGTAGATTGATTTAACAGAACAAAATGGAAATTATGAGTCATGTACACTTCTTGCTCATCAAAATATCTCCTTTTTGGACCTGTGGTGCTAACAGATTGAAGAATTGTAGCAAACAGATTCACAAACCAATAGTTCAAACATTCCTTTGCGGCAAAAACAAACACATGCACATTAGTGTGGTATAATGGTTAAGATCCAGATGGAAGTTCACCTTCAGCCATGGGAGCTCACTGAGTGACTTGCCAATCACTCTGTCCCAGCCCAGCCTACCTCATATGTTAGATATTGTGGAGGAAAATGACAGGAGACAGTTGTATGGAGACTGACTTGCACTCCCGAGGGAAAGGCAGGATATCAATGTTACAAGCAAGCAAGCAAGCAAATAAATAAAATACAGCATGGGTGGCATCAATAGGATCTCAGTGTGCCTAAATATCTAAACATAACAAGTCAATCAGTACTGGATCCCTTCTCACTGCCCTCCCTCTCAAGACCGATTTAACTGACTTAATTCCCAGCTATTGTGTATTTAGTGGTATTTTATTGGAGGAGAGATTTTGTTTGGTGAATGTATTTTGTCGTAAAGTCGGAGGTGGGGGTGGTAAACAGCCTTAGAAGAAAGGCTTAAATACCCACAAACATAAAAGGGCTCTGATGTACGTGTCTGAATCTCTAGTAAACAGGAGGCAATCAGGGCTAGAACCCCCCCCCCCTAAATTAATTGGAAGAATTAATTTCCCCAAATCACCAAGCCAACTTTTTAAAGGGCCCTTTAAAAGGGGGGGGGTTATTTTAAACTCAGAAGGAGGCTGATTTCAAAAGCAGGGGATCGGTGGAATGGTCTGTCTTTTTCTTTCCATCTAAACATAATTACCTCACTACACTAAATCAAAAGTGTAACCAAACCTCCCCCCCAAAAAAACTGTTCTAAAACAGGAATCAAGGCTCTGACAGTTGCCTCAGACGCATGTAGGCAAATAGTTACTCCCAGTCACCAATAGTCCAGCAGAAGCACCTGTCCAGTGGAGAATCCAGTTGATTGCTCACCATGCCATCTGCTTCTTAAGTACCTGTTATTTTGCTTCAAAATGCCACCAAACTAAGCCAGCAGTACTAGAGACATGACTGGTCTGTTTTGGCTTAGGCAGAAGATTTCCAGACATAACATCCCAATCTTTTGTTACGGGAGCAAGACAGCTTCCAATAATAGCACCTAAAATGGCATGAAACACCTCAAATAATTTCTACCCAAAATAAATCCAAGCCAAAAGAAAGGGAACATTCACGTTTTGTATTATGCACAAGCTGCTCAAAACAGCTGTCCCATGAATGAGATGGTTGTGTTAGAACTATTTTGCACAGCTCTGCATCTACAGTCCAGACTAAAAGAAACAACTGTTTTAAAACTGAGTGTTTTCGTATTGATTATGGTCTTGCCAAATTTTATAGGAGATTTATTTCAAAATAAATGAGCATTATGTGAATCAGACCCACTCATCTTTTCTCTTAAAGAAAGATTAAGTAGTTTAGAGGTTTTATCTGAAGAAAACAAAATTGGTCTGTGATACCATGAGCAATGCACCTATTTTTTTTCCCAGATGGAAATAGACAATCAAATGCATTTTCTGAATCCTTTCTTTCCTTTCTAACATAACTAACACATTTTCTGAAAGACATCAGTCCTAGTTGAAAGCTAGTTATGTTTATGCAGCAGGTTGCTAAATATATTTACAGACCTTTCCAGAAGTTCAATCGGGGATTTGACTACGGTAATTTATTAGTCTGCTTCAAAAAAGCTGCTGTTTGAAATTAAAGTAAATCTGTCTGCACTATTTGCAGAGATGCTAGAAATACTCTCACTTCAATGAATGGTAGAAAGGAAAATTTAATCATTTGGACATACAATGACAATTAGTGTAGTTTCTATAGTTTTAATGACATGTGAAGCAAGACTGGTCTGAAAAGAAAGAAATATTTTGTTGATCTCTAAATTGAGACATTTAAGAACAGAGTCTCCTTTATGTTGATGAAAAACTGTTTTTTAAAAAAATTAAGACACTTCTAAAATGCTAGATAAATTTATATTGATTAATCCGTTGATTGAGCCTCTTTTATTGTCATTAAAACCTGAAAAACCTGAAAGTAAGGGTGAGAAGGGGAGTGTCAGATGTTCTTATTCCTCCTGATTACCTGCTCAGCCCCCTTCATATGATGTCACTGTATCCCTGGAAAGCTTCTTCAACCAACTGTTTCAGCAATCCTGAGAATATTGCCAATTCCCATTTAAAGGATTCACAGGAGAAATGAGGTAGATAGAAGCTCTCCTTACTTTTCTATGCTTCAAAATCAATCTTAATTCTGTCATATAATGCCACCAACTCATACATTGTCTCGTGTTCTTTAAATTTCTCACTTCTCTCCTTTTGAGGATTGCTTCAATTCCCAACTCTAATCCCAATTCAATTCTAATCCCAACTTTCTTGCTGGTTAGGAAGCTTCTTGGATGGGAAGCAAAACGGCTTTGAGAAAAAAACAAATTAAGTCCAGTTTCTTGCTGATTTTTCCCTTTCTCTGGAGTAATTTATTCTTCCTTTGTATATTTATTATTTTTATTTGATTATCATTTGGTCACTATAAGACTGAACTATCTCAACATATTTTTTGTATTGTTCCCTTATTTTTACATTCAGTACATATTTGTTGTTTACCTCCCCTCAGCTCATTCTTCATACTATTGCTTGAATAGCATCTTGAATGCTTCATGCAGCTTACTTTTTTTCCTGAGGTACCCAACTCTTATTTCCATTAAACAAAGTGGGCAAAAGCACTTTTATATGCAGCTATTTTTGCTTCTTTTGTCAAACAGGCAAACATAAAAGAATTAAGAGGATGTAAGACATCCTTGCATTGTACCCAGCTTAATCTACAAACATCAACTCCATATTCATGCAAAATGTTTCATAATTCAAACCTCCTCAATTTGTCATGTTTTTCCCCTAAATCAATGCACTTCCTCATGTCCATATATTTCTCAGTGATTTGCCAAAAAGCAAAAACCTGGTCTGCACTTAATTGACCTAGCATAAGGATTCTCTAATGTGCATATCCTAATTTGTTCATTATCACCTATCAATCAGAATATCATGAAACATCTTCCCCAGGGATGTGAAACACCCTAAATTTTTTACCTTTAGTCTTCTAAAAGAAAACAATGACAGCATTCTTCTGATCATTAAGCATGTACATTAAACAAGTCAATCGTTCCATAAACAAACCACATCCATATTTTAGCATTTCTTCAGTACACGATTTCCTTGCATCAGTATAGTCTTGCCATTTTTCAACACAAAGTATTACTTCCTTTTAATCAGTTTTTTCCCCCTTGAACACTAACATTTGTAACATATATTTCAATTCTACTCTTCAACATAACCACTTTTATGTTCATACCAATCTCCAAATTACGCCTTCCAGCATTCCCTCATTTTAATTTCATCCCAAATGATTGCATTGCTTTTATTCTTCATACAGCTCACTCTTCTAGATGCTACTTTTCATATGCTTCCAAAACTTTTTATTTTTTTTCATCAAAACTGCTCTGTAACCCTCTTAGTGTTCTGGGGGTTGGGAGCAGGTTGTATTCAAGTAATTGGTGTAAAAAAACCTTTCATGTAGCAGGTAAAAATATAAAAAAATGGAAATGCAATAATTTTTTGTATTGGTCATTTTGGTCAGTCAATTATGAGTCTAATTGACCAAATGTAATCCAAATTATCTCAACTGCACTAAAAATAATTATTGGATTGGTGCTTATGACAGTCTGATGGCACTTGTGGTCCAGTTTGAGATCTTGGCTCCATCTGGGGAACTCCCCCAAGTTGACACCCTAAATTTTCTTTGTTCTCTAATCTTAACTATTTCTTGTTCTTTTTGGCTATGTTCTTTGCAATTGTGTGTGTATGTGTGTGTATTCTAATATCTTCATTTTTTGCAGTATTTTCTGATATACATATTTTCTCTCCATAGCTTTTTACAAGTCATTATTTTCATCAGGCATGTTTTTCTTTAGTGTAACTCAGCATACTTCTGTAACACTTTATTAAAATGACTCTTTTCAAAGCTGCTTTCACACAATCATTCCTTTTAGCCATTTTCATTCATGTGATGCAAGAGGAATTTATTTTCTAATACTTATTTTTAAATCATTTCGGACTTTACTTTCCTGCAGTCATTCTTCTTTTACTCTTATTACCTTCTTGTATTTTTCTTCTGTGTATAATATGATTTTTGCAAAATCCATTGTTAACAGTAATAAAAATATGTCCCATACAATGTCCCATTGTAACATGTAATTATTGTTACATTTTTGCTAATTGTTTCATTCTTTCATCATAAGCAATCCAGTTAATAATTATTTTTCTATTCATTCCTTTTCCATGTATATGCACAAACAGACTTATATTTAAACCATAAGACTAATATTAACTTTATTTGTTCTCAGGACTCTCAGTGAGCCAATCAATTTTCATCTCTTTCCTATCCATCTATTAATGTCACTTGATAGACTAATGTGTCCCTTAATTTATTTGGATTGTTGCATTTCTCCCCCAAAACTCAACCCTCATTTTTTTAATACCCACTTTTCAATTTATTGCACAATATATCTTAACAGCAATAAAAAAAAAAAAAACAGAATATGAAACACAATGAACTGGTCTATTTTAATACAATATTTTATTAACTCATATATAACTATTTGCAGGAGCTATTTTTTCCCATACTACATATTATAAACCAGTTGTTAGTATCCCTATGAGGCTGTCCAGATTATCCAAATAGCCCACAATAAATTGTTATTAGCTATCTTGAGCATTATAAATTTATAACCTTTATCAGAATATTTATAGAAAGAAAAAAGAGCTAAACAGAACTATAGATGTTGGACAATGATGCTCAAGAATGTACATTTTCACATAAGCTAGACATGTCAAGCCAAGATGGAATTGAAGGCATATTTCAAGCAAGGAAATCATATCTTTGGAGAGGGGCAGGTTAAAGTTAGGACAAAGCAATACAAAGGTGGATTGAACACAATAGATACAGAACCAATTACATTTCCAACAAATTCTTTGTATACAACAAAATCTCCAATGATTATTGGGAAAATTATCAATAGATAGTGAAGCTTACCATGTTATTGAAACATTAAAAATTATATAGATCCTTATTAATAATGTGTGAACAATTTGGCAATTGTTCATGTTTTTCATTTTACGAAAAAATAGATCAAATTCTGAGTTGGCTTATTTTAGTTTATTTTTGTTGGAAAGTAATAATCTAAATACAACTTTTCAGTTATTCTTTGTTACTTGAGCTAATTACCTTTGTTTTTACTGGACTTTTTAATTTAAAAAAGCTATAATATTATAGAATGCCCATATGGTATAAAATAAGGTGTAAAATCCACATTGCGAATGTGTTTATTTTTCCCCGCAGGAGCTCTATGAAGTATAATTAGTACTCTTTATGAGATACATAGTTATAAATAAATGTAGCATGGTATTAGGTAAGAATAATTTGCTGTACTTGTTCACATGTTTGTTATCTTTCTCTCCTATGTACCATATTTGAAATTAAATGTAGTCCTATAGACTGACCGATTTATAAATAAAGCTACACTTAAATTCAATAAGTTATAGTTATCCTGTTTTCAATTGTCATAAACTAGTTGTTATGATTTTAAATGGCCTAAATATCTAAAAACTTGGTATTTTATCTGATTAAAGCTTATATAATCAGTCTGTTCTCACCCATCAACTCCCATTTTTAAGCAATAGTGTATAACATAAAGAGATGATTACAAATTAACAATGGGGTTGTTTTCTTTTTTCTCTTCTTCTTTTGTCTAGAATTAGCTATAAATTTCAAAACACTATTTTTAAAACATTGTCTTTAGCTATAAATTTCAAAACATCATTTAAAACATTGTTGCAGAAATTATCATGCTGTATTTGCATTGATTCACCTGGGAGATTGCATTATTATTCTCTAGAAGAAGGCTTGAGAAGGAATGTTGGAACTTCAGGAAAAGGAGTGTATAAGCTGAATGTGAGCTGGAGGGTGCCAAACCATCATTTAACAATTACAAAACAGACCTTTTGAAGTTAATAAAAACCTAGGATTACATAAGAGGCTTTTTTTAACTCTATAGAAAGAAAGGGCTATTATTTTTGCTATTTTTTGTTATTATTATAGATATTTTGTTTTGTATTTATTTGAAATTACTGCTTTGGCATAAAATATAAGCAGCACTAGTAGGACAGCCATGGGAAAGCCATGGTTTTATTCATTTTGCACAGGCAGAAACATCACACAGATTCATTACAGATAAGGAATCCAAAATAACACATTTTGTTACTGAAGGCCTGATATTTTCTAAAGTATAAAACTTTCTCTGCATTCTGAGTAAGTCTGCAAGGTCATGACTATCTATAAACTAATCATAAGATCTCTTGGGTGCATCAGCACATTATTACTCTAGATAGAGCAGATTACTATCACTATGCAATACTGTTTTATACTAGCATTGCAGATGTGTTGTGGCAGCAACAATATGATTGCATTATACTTAGATTTGATTGGTGAATATAAGCAGTCCAATTTTGTAAAACAGTTTGTATATACTAAGCTTCTGCATCATGACATATATATTCTTTCTAGAAATGATGGATATATCTTACATACAGTTATTTATTATGTATATGTGTATCTTGTGTTATTGTCACGGAAGAAAAGGCTATAATGTGTCATCATATAGTATAACATTTACCACTATATGCCTTTGGCTTTAGCAGTTGTTTCAGTTGCTTGTTAGGATGAGATTAATTATTGGAAAATAAACTTTAGTTTTGTTACAGTATATTGGCATTAGCAATATCATCTTGAATGAAAAGTAATATTTTTTCATTGTGTGAAACAGGCATAAAGTTAAAAATTATGAATCTTTTAAAAATTGAAGGAATAAGAAAATATGAAATTGGTAGAGTTATAGTGAAAAGTCCTGAGATTCTAGGAAACTCATGCATATATAAAATGCAATAGTACTTAAACTTGTACTGTATACTGTTCCATAGTGCTTTACAGCAGGGCTCTCCAACCTTGGCAACTTTAAGCCTGGCGGACTCCAACTCCCAGAATTCCCCAGCCAGCTGGCTGGGGAATTCTGGGAGTTGAAGTCCACCAGGCTTAAGGTTGCCAAGGTTGGGGACCACTGCTTTACAGTACTCACTGAGCTATGCAATGTCAGCATATATAACAATATAACAAACTCAGCTATAGATGACAATGCCCTTTTTTTTTCTTATAACAATAATCTTGTGAGCTACATTGGTCTGAAAGAGAGCAATTGACTTGAAATTATTCAGTGATGTTCATGGCTGACAGTGATCTGGAATTCTGGATAATCCTAATCCAACAGTTTCACCAATATATCACATTGGCTTTAAGTTTCACATTATTTTGTGGTCCGTTTACCCTAGTAGGGCAAGAATCTAACTAACATTAGCTTTTAGAACATGCACATTTCACATTTATTCTAGCACTATTCCTATTTTTAATAACTAAGGCACTGCTTTCACTATGGTTCTTCCTTTCTTCGGTGTCATAGTCCAGATTGAGGTAGACCTCAATTAACAACTTTTTGTTCAGCAATTGTACAAAATTATGATGGTGCTGAATGAAGAAATTCAAGACCCGTGCACAAAGTTATAGCCATTGCAGAAATCCTGAGATCATGATTGTGGGTGCTTGGCAACCCATTTGTATTGACAGTGATCCAAAGATCCAAGTCCCAATCAGTCCAAAAACTCCTCCCTCCCCAGGAAGGGAGTTTCCTTCTCCACAAAGAGCTAAGGAACTGCCTACTCTCACGTGGCAGGCAGCTTTTTGTTCCACCCATTTAATATCCTTTGCAGTTGTTGAGTGAAGTGGTCACATGAGCATCTCACTTAATGATTATAATGACTTATGCCTGAAATACCAGGCTCAATTGTGGTTATTAGGTGGGGCTACCTGTATTTGTAAATTTTTGATAAATATGCTCTAATATGAAGCTGAGTATGAAATTTACATATGAAGCTTGGCACAGTGGAATTTTCCCATAAATTCCCTTTCACATCAGCATTAGAAAGTTTTTTTTTTGCTAGACTGGCACAGCACAAGCTGAATTTTCATTGGTATTGTGCTAAATGAACTGACCTATTACAAAATACCTGATACATCAATAAATTTTAGAGCCTATATTTCTTCCTTTGCTCATACTATGATCGATCCCCCCCCACTTTTCATGAAATGTCTTAACGTTAATATTAATACTTTAAATATAAATGGAGAACCAGCTTGAAGGCACAGCTGGTCACAGGAATACTTTTATAGCAAATAACACAGATTTGTATTGCTTGGGCAGCTGTTCCCTTGTCACAAGACTGGAGAGTTGTTGTCATATTCGTAGACATTTAAGACTATGCACAATGGTATTAATGTGACAGGCATGAACTGTAGAATACTCTTTGTATCACAGTGAATTAGACGAACATGGGCTGAATTAGGCTTTAATTTTGTTTTATTTGCAATCATCACCCTCTTGAGTTTAAGCTTCGCAGATGGACTGTAGGCTATGAGCAAAGACATATAGTTTTAGAACAGCTTCATCATTGGACTTTCTAATGCATCACTATGGGCATAACTATAGAAGGGTGTGATGTTATATTTAGTGAGGTTATACTTGTCCCTGTGTCTTATTGAGAATTGAGAAGTAACTAAACTTCCAGACTAGAATCCCTGCATTTCTGTGTATCTTACATATCTTCAAAGTGTTGTATATTTTATACAATAGATTGTAATTGACAAATAGTTCCTGATTCGTAATTCAAAATACTTGCATTGATCTATAAAGTCCTATAAATATTAAATTCTTTATTTTCTTATTGAATTATGATTGCATTTAGAACAATTTTTGGAATCCTCCTCAAATCCTTCTGTTTCATCTGAAATAAATGAGATGGCATGAAGAATTGATGGGAAAAATGGCCCAAGACATTCATGGCTTGTATTTGCAGTTTATCAAATTATTTTTCTAAATTCCCATTGTATCTTAAGCTACATATTTTCCACATAACACAAAGATCTCTGGGTGTTCTCAGGCCTTTTAGTATTGCATGTAATTTTAATGCTGCTATTTTATCTATTTTAATTACAATATTTGTTTCATTGCTTTTTATAATGATATTATTTTATATCTTTTATAAGCCAGCTTGATACACTTTAATTGAAAGATAGCATATAAATCTGTAAAATATCTAGTCAGACAAAATTAATTGTTATCTTAGGATCAATTTGTAAGTTAAACATTAAAAAGAAATAGCATCTCTAGTTGATAGATCTGGTTATAACTCCTGCCAGAGTACATGTTGGCTACAAAGTTACTGTGTAAGATTCTTTTTTCCCCTCAATTTGTTTTTATTGGTATTATATTCAATAATGATGTTAAGTAGAAAAGTCTGGATATTCCTCACTACTCTTCAACCCTTTGGCATTGTTTTTGTGAGGGAGATGAGACAAACAAATAAATACAAAGATTGCATATCACTGCATATCACTTAGCAACATCAATATTTTTGTGTACAGATAAATGTCTCCAGCTCCATGCAGTTGGATGAGCGTATGCACTGTACATCTATGTGATGCTGACCTTGTATGCAGAAAGATCAGTATGCCCAGTTAATTATTGGTTCGTTCTTAATTTGGATGTCTAGACATTTTGTTCACCGAGAATGAAAGGCAGGCTTTTAAAGATATGAGGAGAGAGAGACAAACCACAAACAGAAAATAACAAACCTGTCCTTCATTTTTTTTTCTTTTAAAAACCACCAGATATCATCATGATTACTATTTGTGTGTGAGTGTGTGTGTATAAAGAAATAAAAGTAAATATAAAATCTCAAATAAGATAGATACTTTAAAATCAAAAGGTATCTGGTAGCACCTTTTGCAGCTAACACATTTATTAAAAGGCACACGTTTTTGTGAGCTACTGCTCACTTCATCATATATAGAGGGGCTACACTTCATTATATATAGAGGGGCTAAATTGAAGTCGGGTTTAAATTGGTGTGAGTTGTTTTTGTGTGGGAAGGAAGCTAGGATGGTTATGCAGATGCTAAGTTACACATCAGACAGCTTGAAAGTACCTAATCAAATTAACAATTGAAATGTATTAAAAACACAATGTGCTTGTTGAGTTCTTGAGGTAGTCTAAAACCTTTGGTTGTATGTAAGTTCAACAATCTTTTGGTTAATCATTCTATTATAACTTTTTTCTCCCAAAATGATCACTTTCAGGTCTTTAGGTCTCTTAGGAAGTTGAAATGCTCTAATGCTATTTTGTCCTTTTTTGAATCCAGAGGTCCAACGTATGTCCATTATTTTTTAGCTGAAAGTTTGTCATATTTGGTCTATGTAGAATCCAATGGGGCTCTGCTGGTAAATAGTAGCACATATCACACCACAAGATAAACATGTGAAAGCCCCTTTTGTCTTGTTTTGTACATACATGTAGGGGCCAGTGATGGTGTAGACATATACATTTGTAGCAGGATTTGATTCCCATGTTAATATTATTGTCCTGTTGCTTCCTGTTGCTTGTGAGAATCTGCTTCTGATGACATGGCTGTCTGTAAATAAGTATGGTGTTCCATTCAGTGCCTGTCATTGTCCACTATGCTCCTCTGTTGCTTATTAGCAGTGGGTTAGAGTGGTTTAATTTGTGAGCTGAAAGTGGCAACCAGTGTTATTTTCTTCTTCTGTGTTTTGCGGTCTGTCTTTTAGTAGGTTCTATTTGGAAATTGATTTGACTCTGTTGATTTGTTTATAATATTGATCTAGTTGAGTAAGTAGTTCAGTTTCCTGAATACTTGGTTTAATTGCATCAGTTAAGATAATAAGAGGGTCAGAACAAATGAATACAAAGTCACCAGTCTGTGGTTATAGATAAAGTGTGTTTTATTGGCATCAATGATAATGGTGCCTAGATACATATTTTGAGAGGATATTGGTGTATAAGCCCCAATATTCATATTGGTTAAAATGATGTTATTATGAAGATTCTCCATGAAGTTCAATTGCCTTAGAAATTTGTGGTGGCTCTTATGTAGCTGGGAGTGTTGGTGTAAAATTGAGTACATAAAACATGTATATTCCAGGTTTATCTATTTCTAAATGTTATAAAAGCACAGCAGAATACATTTATCTGATAGTAGCATATTTTAAAAATATAGGTACAAACTGTCTTGCAAATATGGTCTAATTAAAAGATTCTATTGATTACAGTGGAAAGTACAATTTTGAATGCATTTGAATGCATTTGATAATTAGAATTTAACTCAGATTATTAACATATTCAAAAGATTTTCTTAAGGTGATCTAATTTTATTGTATGTTACTTTTGTCTGTTTCCATTTTAAAAGGGCATCAATTACATTTTTTAAAAAAAACTTCTTCCTATTATTTATCTTATAAGGATTGTATTTTTAATAATTTCCCATTTCTTCTTATCAAAGTTGTGTTACCTTTTCAGTTTTTTAATAATAACTTTTCTTCAATGAGTTCCAAAGAACAATTTAATTCTCTTTCTTTTATTTCTTCTTTGTTTAATTTTCCCAAGTGTGCTGTAATGAGGATTTGATTTCTAACTGAAATAGTCCTTACATCTTTTCTTTCTACATCTCCATAGGGAAGTTAGGAAAGGATTAGTTGTACACTGATTTAGGCTTGATTCAGCATTTAATGAAAATGCAATTGTTGCTAGGATGATGTTGCCCATATGATATATCTAATATCCAAACACTCATGTTTATTTACCCACTGAAGTACGATCCGCTCAAGAAAATGAGTTGGATGTTTTCAACTTGCACTTTATAATGACAAACCTATTTTTATATTATAAAAATGTTAAATTACATTAAAATTTAAAAAGTTAAATGTTAAATTATAAATTATGCTGTATTAGAAACTTAATATTGGAAACTGAAACCCACGCGAATACGCATTTTAATTCCTGTATTTTCTCCCCTCGCCAAGATTTATCCAATCTGTACATATTCAAAGTCAGTAGCCTTTTACTCAGCATAAGTTTCAGTCCATTATTATGGCAAAGATAACTAGAAAATGTCTTATTTCTGCAAGGAGCAGGAAGTGGGCTTTTTTTTTTTTTTTTTTTGGTCCTTTCCAGTATACAGTGAAAAGTGATTTCCTGGAATTAGAGGGAGCTGAGTCTTACTTCATTTTTCAGAAAAATGACAAAAAAGATCTGGTTCAGATGGGAACTCTAAATCCATGTGTTTGCTTGTCAGTCTTGCATTTTTCCTTAAATGACAAAAGGATAGTAAGAATTATGAGGAGCCTAGGAGCATGACTAAATCTCCTTAAATATTCAATCACTTGGGGGGAGGGGAAATCTCCATTTGGGACTTTATTTGAATTAATCTCAGGAAGTTCACATAATATTTGATTGATTTATATTTATTTTAGGGGTTTAAACATTTCCAACTTTTAGGATTTATTTATTTTCTACATGGCTCCTGTAGAATATTTTTTTTTCAAATGAAAGAATAATGTCTTTAATGTTAATGTACCTTGATTTTCTCTGTCCTATCTCTGTAACTTGATTTTAACTGAATTTTATCTCAGTCTTTTAATCAAAAAGTATGTCAGTTACTGCAAAGCCCTATTTGCTCAATATTTCAGCCTTTCTGATCTCCCAAAAGGTAGAAAAATACATTATAATTCATTATAATAAACTTCTGAATTATAGCTGCCCCATATAGTCCAACCTGTTGGCCATCTGTATACCGATTGATTGCTGACATAATGTTGGTGCTGGGGAGACAGCTTCCCTATTTTAAGTTGGTTTGTTGATTGCACTGTTCGTTCCTCTCTTAACAACCATCACTCAGCTTCAGTATTGTTTCAAGAAGTTTCAAGAAGTTCTTATATCTATTCAGATGTAAGTTTACAAAAAAAAGAAAAAAGAAAGAAACAGCATAAACAAGGACAATCCAGACCTTTTACTGCATCCCTTGTGTCATGGAATTTGGATTTTCTTTCTCCATTAGGTATTGCTATGGGGAAAACCTTCAGATACAATAAATTTAAAGAAGTCGGTAATATGATTAACTACATGAAGCTCTAACATAAGAGTAATGATGTATCTACCTTAGCTATTTTTCTACCGACCTATTTCTTTGTCTTCATAATATGGGCCTAAGTGATAATAATGATTGAAAATTAATCTTCATTGTTTCCCTAAAAGTTACAAGCTTTCCTAGAAGGCAGCCTCTGATATACAAGTACTATAAAGACTTTTTCTTTGTAAGTATATATTACAGATAGATAAATTACAGGTAGATAAGATAGAAATGCTGTCAGAATTGCAAGTAGTGTTGCAGATCTATTGCATACAGTAAAGGTCATTCTCATTGAAATGGTATCTTTATTTCATTTTATCCCCACAATAACGTTCTTGTAAGGTGAAATGGGCTGTGAGAGATGGATAAGCCCAAAACTTTTCAATATGTATTTTAAAAAATATCTTAATGAGGATTTTATTTGCAAAGTGTTGAAACTCTTATCTGCTGTGGAATAGATTTAATACATGTAATACATACTTACAAGGAGAAAGATGCAAGAGATCTAACTTCAGTACTAAGAGTTAGATCTCTGAGTGTAGTTGTAATTGTACACTCATTTATGTTATTTTTATTTCATCAACATTCCACTAATCATTTTTATCATCATCATCATAAATCTATCATAGCTGCCCATCTAAAATTATCCAGTGAAATTCATGACTGAGTGGGGATTTGAAATCAGATCTTTCAGATCCTAGAGCAACTCTCTAGTTGGATTTTTTATTGTAATCAATGCATGTAAAGGGAGAACCAGAGTTACTTAAACTTGGCCATATGAACCCATGAGTTGTGTTTCTGGATGTACCCCCATTCATGTACAGTACGTACAGTGTTTGGCCATATACCACACTGATTTCATTAAAATGTTGGGTTTAGGTAGCAAAATAAAAAAAAAAGTTGCAAGATTTTGAAAACACCTTCTAATTTATAAATAATAAATTCTCAAAGATGCATTTTCACAATAAAAAATTAATTAGGTCAAATTAATGTTACATTCACATTTCAGAAATTTCTAATTTTTATTGTACAAATGCACGAATACGGAAAGACGATATGCTATGAAAGAGAGACATGATTTGAGTTGCATTCCCTGCCTACATTAATATGAACAGACATGTCAATTCAGTTTCCTAATTTAGAAATAGAAAACGCAGCAACATATGTCTAACAGACCATACAAATTATGTAACAGGCAAAGAGAGAAGAGTAATAATACAGGTACTCCTCAACTTACAACCACAATTGAGTTCAAAATTTCTATTGTCAACTGAGAAATTTGTTAAATGAATTTTGCCTCATTTTACAACCTTTCTTACCTCAGTTATAAAGTGAATCACTGCAGCTGATAAGGTAGTAACCTAGCTGTTAAATGAATCTGGTTTCCCCTTTGACTTTGCTTGTCAGAAGATTGCAAAAGGTAATCCACATGATTTTGGGATATACAGCAACAGTCCTAAGTATGAACCAGTTGCCAAGCATCTGGATTTTGATCACATGATTGTGGGGATGCTGCAATGGTTGTAACTGTGAAAAACGGTCAAAGGTCATGTTTTTCAGTGCTGTTGTAACTTTGAATGGTCACTAAACAAACTTGTAAGTCAAGGACTACCTGTATTTATAAATATGGAGTAGGAAGTAGTAAAGAAATAATAAAGTTGGGATGCTGACAGACCTTGGAAAAAGTAGGTAATAGTGAACATGGGTTAAAACTTAGAGACTTTTCAGATATCATTTTTAATCCTACTGACCCACTGGCAATTTTTATGATGCAGAAGCTTTTCCATCTCAAAGCCACTGTTTCTGTTGGAGGGAATTCTCACTATGGTACACTGTGGTTCATGACGATTAAAAACAAACAAATAAAAAACAAAACATTTGACATTTGATTTGACCATAGGAAAGTTATCCCAATCATTGGTGGGAAGCATAAAATACCTAGAAAGATTCTAGCTGGCTCTATTGTTTTGAAATCTGGCTGCTGGTCACTAAGGTCACTAAGAACAATAATAATATTTTAATCTCACTAAGAACTTCCTGACATGTTAGGAAGTACACACACACACACACACACACACACACACACACACACAAACACACACACTCTTAGAGATTCATATTAGCTAATTCAAAGACTAAGAAGCAGGGTGCAGGCTTCTAATAAAACAGACATGTAAGATACTGATCTCTCTTTGGAGAATCTAATAAACAGAAGAAACATGTGCCTTTCCTTAATTTAAAAGCAGAGGCACATGAACAGTAACAATTGCAGCCTTTGTTCCTGGCAGTTCTACAAGCTTCCTATTTTGGCTGCCTTTTCCGGAACTGAAATGGAAACCTTGAGCCAAGGTGTCTGGCGAATGTCTAACAAGCATTCAAGAGAGAGCCAGAATATTTCAACTCCTCTGTAACAGGTGTTTTTTCATACTAAACCACAATAATCCATCAATTGTGGCTTACTTATGAATAAATTTGTTGAATTTAGCTCATGCTGATTTTTTTTTAAATTCCAAACTCATTGTTCTTTTCTTTACATTTTAAAATCAACAATCCAGCTATTAGAAGCAGAATTCTGAAACATTTTCAATAGTGATGGCATACTGCAGGAGTGTCAAACTCACGGCCTGTGGGCCGGATGCCTCACATGCTGACCCCGCCAGGTTCAACGAAGGGGAAAAAATTCCCAGTATGTCAAGGGACGCCACTGTGATGACACGAGTTTGACACCTCTGGTGTACTGTATGGACTATACGTTATATGTTTCTCTTTCCCTTCCTGCAGCCTACATTTAAATATGTAACATTTGTCATACTGAAGAACATTTTTGGCATTGGATAAAAATCTCAATAATGGTTTGAAAGAAAATGCTGCTGCCTCTGAAAATAATGTATACTTTGCATGCCTGAACCCATCAAAATGGTAACGTTTGTCATCCCAGAAGGTAATATTTTTCAAGGAACTGGCTAAACAACAGACAGAAACCTTTCAAACTGCACAGTCAGGATAGATGGATGTTTGCAACCATAAGAAGGTAAGTACAGGTAGTCCTCAACTTACAACCACATTTGGGATTAGAATTTTCATCATGAGTCAGTGTGGTCATAAAATAAATCATCATGTGTGACCAGACTAGATTTTATGACCATTTCTACTGCAGTCATTGAGCAAATTATATGGTCATTAAGTACATCCAGCTTCCCAATCTAAGTTTTTTTTGTCAGAGACCAGTTGGGAAGGTTGAAAGCAGGACATTGCAATTGGTCATAAATGCGAGCCAATTGCCAAGTGCCTAAATTGGGATCGTGTGACTATGGAGGTGGTGTGATAGTCGGAAATATGAGGATAGATCATAAATCACTTTTTCTAAGGCTGTCATAACTTTGAACCTTTGTTAAATAGTCGTAAGTCAATGACTACCTGTAGTTGATTCCCAAGTAATTCCGTGGACAGATTACTTCAGGACAGTAAATCTTAGGGCAAAGAGCATTGATACAATATAGAGTGGTTTTTTTTTTAATTTCAGGCAGCAAAACAGCTAGAGCCAGCCATACATTTACATGACAAACTATCCCAGTATTCTCTTCATTTTGCAATATACTTGTTTAACAAAATATTTCCAAAGCAATATTTTGTCACTGGATCAGGGCTACAGCTAGATGCCTTACACTTTTGGTAAATGCTGTGGGAGGACCTGCCTCAGTTTCTCATGTAACTTTAGACTAAAAATCTTAATGATTAATGACTAGTCTGTTTTACATAAACAATATTACACCAGGAGTGGAAATGGATGGAACTATGTTGTGTACAGGCAAAAATATTGACCTTTCTACAATGCAACATAAAACAAAAACCTGGTCAAGTATGCCATTGTTATTACTTCTGTATTGCTGGGGGCTTTACTTGAGAGTCCTCACTAGATACAGTCAATTTTATGATACTAAATAGTTACTACCTATACTAGCTATTGGAGACAGGGACTTCCATTATCAAAGAACTACTATTCTTAACTACTTGAGTGTGTGATGCAAGAGTGCTAATTCTTTGACTGGAGTTAGTTTGAGGGCTAGGTGGTACATTCACACAAAATACTTACAAGCCAAGGTTAACCTTGGTTTATTCAAACCTGTTTTCTGGACTTCCATGCTGCACCATAAACTAGCACTGTTGGGTTTGCATCATAAGCAAATGATGCTAACTGAAGGTCAATTCCGTGTGTCTTGAATGCAGAATTATGATCTTGTCATAAACATTTTCACGACAGCTTTAGAGTGCGAGTGATTATTTAATGTACAAAAGTTTACCTTTAACACAGGGCTGTCAAACTCATGGCCTGTGGACTGGATGCATCATGCGCTGACCATGCCCGGTTTAGCGAAGGAGAAAAATTTCACTTCATGTGACACCACCATGACGACATGAGTTTGATACCCCTGCCTTAACAAGTAAGATGATCCAATGAAGGCATTGTCCTGCTATTTAGTGCTTTTAATGGAAAGAAGACAGCTTCATCACAATTATTTAATTGACTCTGAAAAATTATGGAATAATCTTTCCACCTCTGGTCCTTCAAAATGGTTATTACTATGAGTGTGCGCCCTTAAAAACCATTTGAATTTGTGGAAGTGACAAGGGCAACTTTCAAAAATATTTGCTGCCAAGTTTCCTGTACTGTGATCTTAAAATAGGGCAGACGGGAAAGAAGGGAGGATCTTTAGTAAGCACTTGCTGTTTGGGGTTTTTACTTGATCTATATCACTAGTCAAGTTCTTTGTAAGTAGAAAGGAACTCACCCCACCCGCTTCCTCTTTTCAGTCTATTTTGGGACTGCTGTGAAGTTCAGAGTGTACTTTCTCATCCAGAGTAGTACTTTTTTTTTTTTTAACTGTGTTCTTTTTCTGGTAAATTACATTTTAATCTTTGTGGGAGGCAACAATAAGAATATGATTAAACCTCTGCTCTAGATGTGAGTTTAGCGCTGCATTTGCAAATGATTTTCTTGGGTGGTATATCTATTATTTATTATGTGCTGTTCTTAATATTCTAGCACTTGATAGATTTCAGCTCAGATTGGGGCCAAGATTCACAGAGTGAGGAGGTCCAGTTAAGGAAACTCAAGAAATAGATGCGAAAAGGAGAAACTCAGCCATGCCTTTCTTGAGACACATTCTGCATCACAGTCATCCAGTTACAATATCATATGGTCCAGTTTACACACCAGCTCACTATTCTACAGAAGTGAGCAATGCTACACTGCAGGCTTGATATTCTGTGAGTCTTTTTTTAAACTAAAAGTTTAGAAGGGACTGGTGAGGCTGAAATATCCTACTGATATGGGGATTTCCCCCTATGATTCCATTTTCCAAATAGGGTACTTCATTCCTGATGTGAAAAGCTAAGAATTGTCTGAGACAATTCCCTACACACTGCACAGCTAATCATTCTGTTTGATTAATCAAGTACTAAGAGAAATAGGGCTCTGGGGGAGTGGGGTGTTGTCCAAAAAGCCAAGAGTTAGTGGGATCGCATAACAGAAGCTCTTAGGTGCATGGGATCCATTGAAAGGGGGCATGGCCTCAAATGTGCACTCATGACCATCATCTTTAATTTTTTAGCCATCTGTGATACCCTGAGCATGTCTGAATTAATTCCAATTTTAGTATCTGTTTCTTAATGTGTTAAATTCAAGCATTTGATGAAATAAGCTATTTGTTAGGTAGAAGCACAGGGGCCAAAAGAAAGCAAGGGAGACAATTAACACCTGTTGGAAGAAATATCCTTCTAGGTTCAGTTCCAAGTGGGGGGAAAAGACACTGGAAACATGGAGGCTCTTTGGAAAGGTGGTTTAATGGTGGACAGGACCACATGGTTTGGAGCTCCAAAGTGAAAAGGACAATCACATGCTTCAAGATGTTGGGTGAAGGAAAAGAAGGGCCAAGATGCTGAGAGACCCTTAGTGTTTCCTGTTCCTGTGTAAGAAATGTATCCCATTGGCTGTCACACTCCCAGGAGCAGGAGCTAACTTTTAAGCTTTGTCTGTACCACATGGCTTCACCTGAGTGCTGGCTGATGCAATCTTCCCAGGCCAGGTGGTGAGATGGATAGAGGCCTTTGTTATGTAGAATACTGTGGCTCAAGCCTTCATGGCCCACCCATTAACAAAGGTGGGGGTGAGCTTCTGCTTCTGAGGTGAGTTTCTACTTCCCTTTTAGGGCAAATATTCTGCCTTTTTATTATTTCCTAGGATATTTCATTTTTCTAGGAGAGGGGTGGGTGCTAACTTCCTATACACCCTACGTTGTATCTTTACCTTTTCATTCTCCAAGACTGTTTCTCCCCACCCCACCCTCTTTAAAATAAATACGAGGAAATAGTACAAGTGGCTCTTGATTCTTTCATTGTCCATGTTTAAATACTTCAAACACATGAGAATATGTTGCAGCTGTGGTGCCTTGGAATCTCTCCTGATACCACATTCATCACATCTGTGTCCTGGTTTGTTTATCTAATCACTGCTCCCTCTCTTTGCAAGGCAGAGGCACGCTGCCTAGAACATCTTATTACTTTCATCGGAGTGGCAGATCTCCAAGGCTCTCTCAGCAGTCATCCTGAAACAGGAGGAGAAAGCTGACATAGCTCTGATTTTCTTGTATAGTATGTATCTTAGCTTGGTTTACCACATTGAATATAGTCCCTTCCCTTTAAGGAGAGTGGAGAGGTTAATGCAGGGGTTAAATTAAACAGTAAAGAGCCAAAAGCCATGCCGATTGGCTGAAAACTCACATTCCCCTGTTTATCTTGATTATTTGAGCAGTGAAAATTTTGGAATGAAGTCAAAAAAATAGGGCTGTATTTAGCTAGCTTGGGGGAAAAAATATATTTTTGATGCCTAAGCACTGAAGTTTTGTTCACCATTCCAAAAGATAGCTAGATGTAATTTCCTATCGGGTTGCTATTTGGCATAAGTTCCTCCAGCATAGTAGAGAATCCAATTCAGCCACCTATGTTTCTGAAATTTTGCTAGGGCAATCCAGTTTCCAAATCCACTGTCCCTAAACAGCCAAATTACTATAAAATTGAATTTTCTGTCACTCTGCCTGGTTCATTGTTGAGATCATTCTTGTCAGAGGGAGCATTGAAACCTCATTCAATCAACAGGTTTGGGAAATTACCAAAAACACAAATCTAAAGTGTTTTTTTAAAAAAAAAAAACACAAGGATGTTCAGCTTTTTTTTGGACTGGAAAGGCTCTTCAAGAAAAAAAATCATAAGGATTGGAGGAGGGGGAAGAACAAAGAAAGCTTCAACTCCTTTCTTCTTGCTACAAATATTGTGGCTAAATGTTTGGGAGGCATTTAGTCCTGAAGCTTCATTTTAATGTCAACATGCCTCTGTCCTGAAATGTAGGCCATTTGAACATGTACAGAATATATTCATTCAATTTCTATAGCCGCCCAACTCAATCAAGTGACTCTGGGCAGCGTATAATTCTAAAGCCATAAAACAGTAAAAACAATAAAAGCATCCAAAGAATAAATATACATAGCAGTCAAGTTAGTTAACCAACTAACAGTAAAGCAAAGAAATGGGTAAAGTTGGAACAGGAAGCTGAGGGTGGGGTGGCTTTATTCCAGTAGAATGAAGTTTTATTGTAACCACTGAACAATCAATTCTTGGAAAATTTAACTTAGTAAAATAATATTCTATTCAGCCATGTTTTTAAAATTAAGTTTGCAAAGTTGTGTTACACCTAAGATTGGCATAGTTTGTTAGAGCATTTGGTTTGGTTGTTTTGCTTTTAGCAGAAAATTCTTGGCAGCTGTGTGAACTAGGAAGCATTTGTGTTATAAGTTAGGCTGATATCAGAAATATTACATCCCCGTGTTATAAATGGCAATATTTAACATTGGTACAGCAAAAAAATCTCCAGTTTATCATAGGAAAGAGCTTTTCCTAAGATAAAAATGATCTTGCAGGTTGGGCTTTGGCAAATTGCAAATACAAAAGGTAATCTTTTTAATGTGAAATTTGCACGGAATTACAGCTGCAGAACAGGGGTGGGTTTCTACCGGGTCTGTTCACCTCTGTAGAACCGGTAGCTCTGAAGAGCAGCAGACATAGAACCGTTCTATGTCTGCTGATGTTTTTGCCTAGCCGCCCACCCGGGCTCTTACCTGATCTTTATTTCCTGATTTTTCAACTTCAGCTGCCGAACGAGGCACAGCTGCAGTTAAAAAAGCAGGAAAAGAGGGCTGTTTCAAAGGCTGCTTCTCTGCACACAGCGTGCTGATGATGATTTACAGGCGACTATTGCAGGGAAGCACATCATAAATCACTGAACCTCGTAAATCCTGAACCGGTAGTTAACCCTGTCGTATCCCACCCCTGCTGCAGAAAGGTGGAGGTGCACCCCATTTCAATCCGGATTATGAAATATTTCAGATTATCTGAGGATCAAAAACCAGGACAATGCTCTTGGTGTGAAACTTTTTCTTCCTCCAAATGCGGAAACAAACCAGAATTTGTTGACCATTTATTAAAGGAAGACGGAATGAAGTGGACAAGGAGGTCAATAGCAACTGTACTCCTGAAAGGAGAATGTATTTTTGTGAGTGGAATACATCAGCTGCAATGATCTCAGTCCCAGACAGTTCATCCCATGTGATGTCCTTTTCTGAGAGAGGTTATTGTAAGCAGCTGAAGCTTGAACAGTCATAAATTCTAGGAGGCATCAGTCATTCAGCTTGTGCCAGCCTGAGAGCAGGAACTCTTCTCATTCCTGGTCTTATCCAGGTGGTGCAGTGCAAAGACAGATTGTTCGTTTGCTATCACAACAGCCTGTTGCTACAATTTTCTTGGTCCAGGGAAATAATTCCTTGCTTGTAATAGCTTGATCATAAAGTTGGCCTGAGGGTGGGATGGTTTAATTTGGTTTGGGTTTGGCATGCAGCTGGGCAACAAGCAGCCATGCCTGATATAGATCTCACAGGATAAGGTTGCCTTAATGACACTAAAGACCTACCATTTGTATATTATTAAGGGAGCAAAATGGACTTGCAGCTTCTCTTCCTCTTTTTTTTCTTCTTTTCCTTCTCTTCTTCGCCTCACCCCAATCACATTAAACTAACTTCCAACCCTAACCCTTGCCCCATTCCCATTCCTAAAAGGGAGGGAAAAATATCAGCTCATAAGAAGAAGAAAAACAGTCCTGAAGAGTTCTTATTAACCACCTGCACTTGCCAAAACTGCACATTTTATGGTTCTCTGGGGAGAAGTAAAAAACAGTAACAGAGTCTTTCAGTGTTTTCCATTTCAATTCCTCTCCCTGGCAAGAATCCTTTTTGTGTATTGGGATCTTGAAAGCTGAATGCTTTTCCACAGGGTATCATTTTGTTTTAGTTGGAAACACTGAAAATGTACGGATTAGAGAGGTCAGCAAATGGAATGTTATTACGTATTTGCCTTTGAAATTCCAGCATGGAAATGTCAGCAGTTCAGTTTTCTTTGAAATCTAAAATTTGCTGTAAATATGGAACAGAGTTACTGCAGCATATACATTTTCTCATGTAATGGTTTGCAAAGTTTGGAAGGGTTTTCTTTTGGAGAAAACCACAGCTTCTGCTAAGCATGCTTTTAATTGACTACCAAACTGGTCTTTTTTTATTTCTTTACAATAGATGTTATTTTTATATCTGCATGGTTTAATTCTGTGAGGAACTCAACAGCATGTTGCAACAATGGCAAAACAAAAAGATTTTGAATAATGTTATATTGATGTTAGAAAATGGTTACACAATAGAATGCTGGAAAATAATGATGTGCATTGTGATAGATAAGAATACATTTGAAAAAAAATCTATACACATTTGATATGATTTGTGCTATACCCTATGTTGTAAAATGAATTAATATTTAATGATATCGCCACAAGGTTATAAATAAATTAGCAACACTTAATAATGTCTGATATTAGTAAATTAATAATCCATATCATAAAGCCTATAATATTAAATTACAGCACAATACATCAGTGCTTAGTATATCTTGACCTTGCCACTGTTTGAGAAAACATATTCTCCAGAGTTTGGTAGACTTTTGTGTTTGTCATCTATTTTATACAGCATTTTGAATATATTTCCCTTTCTCTGAAATGTCTATATGTTGTTTCAAATATTCAACAAAACTTATTCAGTTGTATGGGACTCTAGGTATTTCACCTACTATGGTGAAAACAAAAGCCATAGCTACAATTTTGTTTTTTTCAATGTAAAAACCCAAAATGTGAAAAAAGTTATATAGTCAGAGTTACTACATAAATTACTTCCAGGGTTTGCAATACTATACCTACCACATAGAAGCCTTCACATTGATAATATAGATCAGTTTATGATGTAGTTACTTGTCTCATGCTGTGTAATGCTTGATCATCTGGAATAATTAATATATGATTAATGTTTTCTTTGCCATTGGTTACCTTGCATATTAAATATCAACTTGTCAGATGAGTAATATGGTTCCATTATTTTTTCCATCTGGTTATTTCCTTTTTTGCGCTATTACCAGTAAATTGAGATTCTTGTCATTACTACTTTACAGTTACTCATTTAATAACACTGACTCTGTACTGACTGTTTGCTTTCATATTAATTTTAAAGAGCCACCAATTTTCCAGTCGCACAGAAGTCGATATACGTGCAAAGTACAATTCTGGACTGAGATCACATTTCAGAGGTATTTGAAAAAGGTGATGAGCTTCATTCTTGGCTTTCTGCTATCTTAGGAAAATACCCAGCCAAAACAAAAAGACAGAGCACTTGCAGATACTTTATATTTGTGTATGTATTTAATCATTAATTATTCAATATCACTTATAGGTATCCAACTCTCTATGACTCTGGATGGCTTACAATTTAAGTAATAAATATTACTATTTATCTTAGTACTGAGCCTGGAATGGAATCACAGTTATTCAAATATAGGCTTCCTGTTTCGGAGATGGATTTGTTTTACTCTTTACTCTTCAGATTAATAGCCTACTTTGTTTTTTAAGGTTGCTAATATAAAACATATATAATGTGCCCATAGATTGAAATAAGTAATATAATCTCCACTCTCTGCCTGTCTCTTTGGCTGATTTGATTCAATAGTTAACTTGCATCATTTTGCTAGTTGTGCCATGTACAAAATATGACAACCATCATGTCCTCCTTCTCCTTCTCCTTCTCCTCCTCCTCCTCCTCCTCCTCCTCCTCCTCCTCCTCCTCCTCCTCCTCTATATTCACTCCTACCTAGACTAGTCCCTAAAGTTTTTTGTGAATTTTTTTGGAAGTAGCTTGCTTCCAGGGGCTGAGAAGAAGTGACAGGCCCATGGTCATCAGCTAACTTTGTGTCTGTGGTGAGACTAGGACTCACATTTCCTCCTTCTGCTTTAACCACTACATCAAACTGACTTTCTACCAGTATCTTAATGGCAGATTTTTTATGTTTTGCTTCAACATTCTGTGCTACTGAAAAACATTATGAGCACCAATTTCATGCAGTGAGAGTTCAAGGTTTGCTAACAGAAGATTACACAGACTGAAAAAGGCCCTCTGTTTTTTCCCCTCCTTGCTCATCCTGCATCCATATACATGAATTCACACATGAAACACTTGGGAGAATACAGTAGAAAGCCTCTATATGCATCCTACATTTCATCCAGATTCCATGAACAATTAGAGCACAAATAGTACAGGTACAACTTTTTTTATATTTATATGGATTCTATACTATCCTATTGAGCCGTGATATTTGTGTAAATTGGGATAAACTTTATAAATCATGGTATGTGGCATAGTGACCGTGGCATACCTTCAAATGGATTCCTTCTTTCCAGCAATGTTTAAAATTGGGGATTTTAAATGGTTTTGCATAGCCCTCCTAAATTAGACCTTTTTTCAACATTAGTCTGTACTGAAACAAGCGTTACAGAAACTATGCTGACTAATCTACCAAACAAGATTATCATTAATACAACCGTTTTCTGTCTTTTTCTGTAGAAAAATATGGATTTGTGAAGAAAACATGACAAAATCCAGCCAATAACTTCTTTGTCTGCTCTTTCTTTGATATAATAGTATCATACTAATAATAATCTTCAGCTGGAATACATAAACCAGAAAATACCTCTCACCTTGTATAAAGTACAATACAAACCATGTTTCTATTTTATTTCAGATACTCTTGTCCCTAATAAATACTAATTTAAGTGTCATAAATCAAAAAAGTTGGTTTTTTTTCTTTTTTGTATGATTTACCTTTACAATTTGTAGTATATTATGTATTAAGTGAAAGCTTATCTTGCAGACAAATCAGAATCTTTTATCTACAGTGAATCTAAACAATTCCTAATCATGGTGGATTCATTGTCTGCTTCCTGAGATACCTTATACAGGGGTGGGATGCTACCAGTTCTGACAGGTTCTGTAGAACGCCTTGTTAACTTTCTAAGCAGTTCAGAGAACTGGTTGTTAGAAGAAATCTCCTTTTGTTTTTTTTCTCACCCTTATTACATTCTTGGCAGTATGCCTAGATTTACTGTCTCGGAAGGAGGTGTTTTTTTCTTCTTCTTTCCTGGTACTTTCTTAAAGGGGAAGGGTTGTTGTAAGCTTTTTACACTGCTGTTGGGAGGAAATACTCCCGTGGAAATGCTTCCAGCTGGCATGCAATGATCAGCACTTTGAAGAAATAATTGAATAATGAAGCAAAGCTGTGGAAAGGAGTTTTTTTTAATGACAAGGAATCAAAATGAGTGACATTCAGCAAGGCTTCTTTGCTAGCTAGAAAGATTGACATTCAAATGTGAGTTTACATACCCTTTCTGAGTTTTGGTCTAAAACTGGTTTTTGGTGAAGTTTAATACTGTCCTTGATGACATTTAATCCTGTGTTTATTGATGGGATAATTTTTCCTATTCAGCTTTGTTTGGGAGGAAAAAGATTAATCTCTGTTCCTGAAAGAAACTGGGTTGAGAAATCTGACTAGCTCCTGTGTCTATTTGTTCTGATAATTGGTTTGACAAGTAACAGCTACTGTTGTGATTTAATTATTTGTATTGTGTTTGAATTGCATCCTGCCTCGTGGTTTCTTTTTCTATCTGGGGAGAGGGTCTTCCTTCACTGCTTTAGTGATATCTGGCACTGTCCTTTTGTGGTGTACTTCCAAGAGGCAGGATGAAAGCTTGGCACTGGTTTTTTTACTGCCTTTCTGGGGGGCATGTGACCTTTCCTTAAATCTGGATGATTTCCTTAGGATATCTTGTAAGGTGAGTGAGACCAGCTGGTATCTTTAAGTGGTACAAATGGATCTAAGGATTGCTTCCCCTAGGTGTGTTTTTTCTGGAGAGCTTAAATGACCTCTTTGCTAAAAGGTTTCACTTTATGAGCAAGAGTTGGCTGCTGATAGTTATCATTGCATTTAAACTATTTTAATTCCTCAATGTGCTCTGGCACCCTGTCTGATTTGTAACTCCGGCTTGCAGGTATTTTTAATCTAATGTATTTAGGTATTTAGGGCAGCTTTTTGCAGGCAAAGAAGCTTTTTGTATTTTTGTCCAGGTATTTCTTGACTTACAACAGTTCATTTAGTGACTATTCAAAGTTACAATGGCACTGAAAAAAGTGACTTGTGACCGTTTTTCACACTTATGACCATTGCAGCATCTCCACTGTCATGAGAGGCCAGGCAAGGAGAAGCGCCCCTCGACGTGAGTGATGTCGACTTGGCCATGCCCACTCAGTCACATGACTACCAAGCCACACCCACAAACTAAGCCATGCCCACAGAACTGGTTGCTAAAAATTTGAATCCCACCTCTTAGACTTATATAGTTTGCATTGCACACATGAACTTAGTTCCTCGACTCCAGTTGTGTCCAAGGATGATTTACAAGGGAAGTTTTGGGTGATCCTTGCTGTTAGGATCATGACTATATTCCAGTACTCTAGATGAGAAACAGCAATCATAAATGCTCCATATATGTTACCGTTCCCTGTATACTATCCTCTAGTATTAAATGATTGCACTTTAGCATTTAGCAGAAACAGCTGTTCAGGCCAGAATAAGAACTGATGTGTCGACCACTTCTTAAAGCAATTGTGGGGTTTTAGAAAAAAACCACAAAAATGAAATGAAAAAAAAAACCCATAGAAGAAACATAAGATCCAAATTCTTACAGTTCAGTTCTTTCATTTGCAGTTCCTTATGTGTGTTAAATCTGAAATGGGAAGCTGATGTGTGTAGGTAGACTAATCAGTCAACTAATTCGTTCATTAATGCAAAAGAAAAAAGTAGCCCTGAGAATTATGAGTCTGATTGATTTCACACCCAAAGAAGGACTGGTGGGGCGGAGAAGGGGGATGAGAAAACTTCAGGGGGTAGATAGGAAGTGGTGGCCTCACATGACCTGGGACCAATGGATAGGTCATGACAGCTCATGGCAGGACAAGTAGACCTCATTTTTCTCCATTTGTTTGAGGTAGATCTGTTAAAATCATCGTGAATTTAATAAAAATAACTGGTATGTAGGTAGATAAGTAGATAGATGAAATTTGATGCAGTGTCCTCAATGAGCCACAAGATGGTGTTTGTGTTGATCCATAAGGAAAGAGTAAGGTACAATCTCTACTTCCAAATTAGATATCAGGTCACTCATAAGAAGCTACAGTAATAAAAAAAAACCAAAATAAATATTCCTTGCAACAGCCAGATATTATATAGAATGCCCTTCGTGTGCAGAGATCAGGAAACAATAAGCAGCTCTCGCTAATAAAAAAAATCAAAATTCCAATGTGCTGGCTAAACTTAATTGCCTCTTTTTTTCCTAGTAGAATTCTCACCAAGCAACAGTCTTCTGCTTCTTGTCTCTGGACCTCCCCTGGCTTCTTAGGATAATTCCAAGCATTTTTCATACCTATCAGGAAGATAAAATGAGATACTCATTTTTCTAGCTTAAGCACCGAAACTTGTTTCTCTGTTTTCCTGCAGTTCTGCTTTTGGCTTTTAAAAGAACAAAGCCGTTTCCTATCTAGGAAAAGAGGAGAGAGGCATTTGGCTGTTTCATGACAGAGGGACCATACTCCCCTATATGACAAAGGACATCTTTCTCTGTTCAATATTGATAGGAACTAAGATGCTGTCTGATCGCTGGCAGTCTGGATGTCAGTGAATGTGAGGTGTGATCTTACATATGCACTATGGTAACAGTTTTTTTTTAAAGAAGGACAATTTCTGCAAAAATCTGGGCGTTCATATTTTCATTAAAGCACCTACTATCATGTATCAGAAGACAGAAATAGAATCAAATATATGTATATGTTCATGTTTATGTATATGGGTATAATACTTTCAGGATTTATCTGCAAATGGCTTATATCTGGTTTATTAGCAAAAGACTGAGATGCAGCTGATAACATAATATAAATGATTACATTGTTTTGGGGAGATTCTGCTCAGTCCCAGTTTTATGAATCTCTCTTCCCTGCCTCCAGTTTAAAACACAAATCTAGTTCTTCACAAACCCAATTATGTGTTACTGATGACACAAACACCCCATTAGAAATATGGCTTATAATGAATGATAATTAATTATCTCATATTTCAACAATTTATTTCAAAAAAAAATAATGAACTATTAACAACATTTGGTAGATAATTTTATTACTTATGAGAGGGACCCAGGAAGAAAAGAATTAGTTGATAAGATATTGTGCAACTCCTATTCCACCAATAAGCCTGGCTAAAGTTGCTAATGAAACAAATTCAAAGTCATATACAAAGACCTGGGGGGTGAGAGAAGCAAAAATAACTTTATGTCCTTGGGAGCAATTGTGGGATCAGTGGTCTTCATGGAACCACAGCACATTACCCATTGACATTCCAGAATAGTGGACCCAGTCTAAAAAAACTCTATTACATCCCATCTTTAATTATACAATCGAGGCACTGTACATAAGATTCCCTAATGTTTGTCAACTGACTGTGATAAGAAAAAATATCACACCAGACTGACCTGGTAGGTGTGTCATCTAAGAAATATGAGATGGGAATATGGAATATTTCAGTCATCTTTTGACTCAGCTGCCTTACTTGTAAACCTAAATAATACTGTTAATTGCTGTATTGGCAACGTTGTATAGCTTATGTTAGCCATATGCTATTATTTTTACGTAGTCTTTGGTGCATTTTATTTAAATTATATACTGCTTTCTATAATCCTGCAGGGCTATCAGATCTTCTCAAGTTTATTTTAAAGTCATATAAATAGTTTAAATGGATTTCTGAGTTAGAAAGATTATTTTTGTGCTGAACTTTAGCCTATTTCTCTTTCATATGTGCTGCTTCCACCTGTGCTTCATTTTAATGAAATTAGAGCAATTAGTGTATAAAGGTGTTTAGGGCATTAGCTTCTAATAAGTCAGTTTAGTCTGTCTGAGTTGCTCACCTCCCATAAAGGTTAGAGAGTTTTAAAATGCCTGTCTTGCACAAGTGAAGTCTAGACATATCTGAGTAAGCTTTAACGTTTTAGGGATTGCCTGAGATTTGTCTATCAGTAGAAGAGGGATGATGTAGAAACATGATTGTAGAGGTGATCTATGCTTGTGTCTAAATGTGAGACTGAAAAATACTTGGTTGCTTAAGTTATGATACAAAAATAGTATGCTGCATTTCAAAGGAGTTATTTATAATGAGGTTTTGGAGACTAATACATCTGCTTAAAGGAATTGTTAGAGGAATGGTTTATTCTGAATGGTCCATTAAATCCCCCAAAACATGAAGTTTGAGAGTAGACTCTAATATGACTCTTGGGACTGAGTTTATACAAAACGTCCTTGATGTAAAAGGACATTTATTTATTTATTGATTGATTGATTGATTTGATGTGTCAATCACTTACAAGATAATAGGTATAAGTATAAACATAGTTATGAATACATGAAATGGATACATATAAGAAAAATAAAAGAAACAATAGGACAGGGACGGTAAGCATGATGGTGCACTTATGCACGCCCCCTACAGACCTCTTAGGAAAGGGGTGAGGTCAATAGTAGACAGTCTAAGGTTAAAGTTTTTGGGGTTTGGGGAAGAAACCACAGAGTCAGGTAGAGTATTCACTCTGTTGCTGAAGTCGTATTTCCTGCAATCAAGTTTGGTGCGGTTAACCTTGAGTTTGTATCTATTGTGTGCTCTTGTATTGTTATGGTTGAAGCTGAAGTATTCATTGACAGGTAGGACATTGCAATTTAGTGATTGAAGTTACAACGACACTGAAAAAAATGACAATTTTTCACACTTTTGACTGTTGTGACATTCCCAGGGCCATGTGATCAAAATTCAGATGCTTGGCAACTACTTCATATTTATGACGGTTGCAGTGTCCCGGAGTCATGTGATCATCTTTTACAACTTTCTGACAAATAAAGTCAATGGAAGAGTCAGCTTCACTTAACAACTGTATTCCTATATTAACTGCATGATTCACTTAGCAACTGTGGCAAGGTCATAAAATGGGGCAAAACTCATTTAATAACTGTCTCACTTAACAACAGAAGTTTTGGGCACAATTGCGATCATAAGTCATGGACTACCTGTAATCTTTTATCTCATTTTCCTGTAAGCAGTACTTGAAGGGCTGTCATAAGGAGCAGGTTGTGAATTTATACTCCATGTTGCACAAGGGTAAAATAAGAATCAAAGAGAATAGCTTTGAAGAGAGAGAGAGATCCAAATTCAAAATAAGGAGGAATTTCTTCACTGTGAAAATGACCAAGCAGTGGAATACCCAGCCATTGATTCTCTAAGTTGACTCGGAGTAGGATTCTGTACATTTTTTTTAATAAAAATTTTATTTGGGTTTTCACAAAACCTAATACAAGTAAAATTTCTTTTTCTGAGAATGCCATGGTCCCGGGTTAGCACTTCTCCATACAGACACAAATTCAATTTCATATTCATCTTTGTGTTCTATTCCATATCTTATTGCTATTTTAACATTTTCTCAATAATTTTTCCCTTCCCTTAGTTTTCTCAATCTTACTTTTAATTATCTCATTCCTTTCTAAATTCAATTATATATATCTTTTTCTAAGTTTAAATATCTTTCTAGTCATTATATTTATACTTTTGTCTGTCCTGTTTCAATTTCATATTTTCTTTTCTTATTAAACAAAATTTTTCCCTGTAGTTACTAATTGGAGTATGACACCTTTGTATCTTTTAATTTTTATCCATTCAACTCTTATTTAAACTTCAATTTATGCCTTTACAATTATAGCATTCAATATAACACATAACTTCCAGTTGAATTCTGTTATAATCTTTGACATCTTTAACATTTCTTTTCAATAGGGTACCATACTTCTAGGAACACTTGTAATATTTCCATAATTTTTTCATGTTTCTTTCATACTCCTCTTCACTTAAATTTTTATAACACATTTATAATAATTAAAATGTTCCCCTCCTTTCCTAATTTCATTCTCTAATTCTCTTTATTTCATTTATTTATTAAACATTCCATTACATTACAATGAGTATTTTATCTATCATTTTAATTACACTTGTTTCATATTTTCAAAGTTCATTTCTATTTCTTATATAACAATACTATCTTATGTACCCTTGCAGAATCCCCCTTTCAATTAAGTTTTCACCCATTATCTCTGTGTCTTCTAAATAGGCTTATAACCTTAATCCTTGTACGTTTTCCCTGTTTCTCTATGTCCTGTTTCTGTCCTTTATAATTTCTTTTCCTTTCCTTCTTCCCCCTCTTCTCCCTTCCCTTTTTGACCCCTTCTCTCTCTAATTCTGATTCTCTCTTCTCTAATCCTCTCTTCTGTTTCTTCCTAATGTTGTAATTACTTTTGAAACTATTCTTTTTGGGGGTTGTTTTTTCAAATCTTAAATTTTTCATTCTCTTTCTCCCCTCCCCCCTTTCCTTTATTTTCCCCACATAGAAATACTTGTTCATTGAAGATGGCTTCTTCTTTGTCTCGCCCTTCTTGTTCTACAGGCATTTCTTGTTGTTTCTCATAGTTCAGAATCTCCATTTCTAAAAATTGAAATACAAAGCCAAAAGAACCTCTTCCTTCTTGTGCATCTTCTTTCTGTTTTTTAAGTTCCATTCTCAATTCTTCCAAGAGTGATACCATTTTAAAAACTTTTAAACAATCACCCGATTAATTTTAGTCCTTTAGATCCGATAGCCAAAAATCCAAAAATCACCAAGTAATCCAAATAGTCCAAAGCTGTTTCTTCTTGCTTATTTTTTCCACTTTCTCTTCCTGTGGTTCTCTTATCTTGTTTCAAAGTTTCAGTTAAAATGTATCTTTTAGGAATCTTGTTAAAGTTTCACATTTTTCCAGATCCCACCCTTTTGTTTTTTTCCTTCTTTTAAAAGTTTTTGAGAATCCAAAAATCTTTATTATCCCTTTGACATTTTATTTTCAGCTTAAATACTTGTTAATGTCAAAGTGGATTTTTGCCGGTTTCTTGCTTAAATCTCTTAGTTGTGAATATAGGGAAGAAAAGAAAAAAACAGCCAAATCCTTTCCCTTCCCTCTCTCATTCACCGCTTCAAAGTCTTCTTTGGGAACAATGTTGTTCTTTATAATTCAAATTCCAGGGTACCATATGTTGTTGCTTTTTCAGTTTGACCCGGTCAGCCAAAACTTTCTCTTCTTATCTTACTCCTGCACATTCTTTTCTGGTCGAGTTCTTCTTTGAGGTGACTATTTCTGACCACCGCTGCAACCGTCTTCGGGAAAGGGAGTAATGGCCAGCTGGGGAGGAGAGATGCGATTCTCCTCGACCCTGCTGGCAGTCTCCCCCCTCTTCACCACTTCTATGGGGTGGCTTAGCCCCGAAACCATCTGGCTTGGGGCGCTCCAGTGGCGAGCACAGATCGAAACTGCGCATGATTGCAGATTTTGGTCTGTCGCCGAAGAAGCTCAAACCGGAAGCCAATTCTGTACAGTATTTTCTAATTTTAATTTTGTATGCCATCTAGAGTGATGTATCTAGACTTTACTAAGTAAGTTTATATAGTGACCCATCTCAGATACATCACGCTGGATGGCATACAAAATTAAAATCAGAAAATACAGTACAGCAAATAATAAACATTATAACAAAAACTATTGGACTATTAAAACTATAAAAACATAATTTGCAGGAGAGTTTAGTCAGTTTCTCTAACAATACAACCACATTACAGGTTCTACAGCCATGTTACTAGGATCTCAGGCCAGATTGTAAGGCCTTGTTTTTAGGCTTTTCCAACAAAGTAGGATCAATATTGACCTCAGAAGGAAAGATTTTCAAAGGGTAGATGCCCTGGCAGAGAAGCTCTTTTCCTGTCTCCACTTAGATGACAGTGCTTAGTAGGCAAGACCTGCAACATGACCTTCCTGCTGGATCTAATGGGATGGGTAGATGTATTTCCTCAACTTGCCTCATGTGATGTAGGGCTCTATTGGTCATTACCAGCAAAATTTGGCATGGCTTTCATTGAAAATATATTCAGATTTTTTAAAACTTGCTCTCCGATTCACAATGTTGAGTAAGAATTCACTGGAACTGAGCTTCTGAATCGTAATTTTTTTAAGGAATTAACCTTCTAAAATTCATTTAGTTTTATCTGAAACATATACAAATGGCAGTTAATGTTTCCCAGATGAGATGGCTTAAATTGGAGTGTGCTTTCTTTTTTCTTAACGGTTTGTCACTGGGGTTTATAATACTTCATGGATTATTCCTCGTGTTCAAAGAAACTGCAAACATTTTAATTAGTTATATTAAAATAATCTTTTGTTTTAATGATTAACTGAACTATTTTTAATGAATACACATTCTTAGGCTTTGTTAATCGTATCTGGTGAATATTATCCATGCAAACACAATTAAATATTTCTGCAAGGATGATGAGCTAACCTATTAACTTTTGGGTCACAATCTTCTACTAATTAGTAAGTCAGACATGAAATGAAAGAAAACAAGATAACATGTAATACTTGCTCACCTTTTCCCAATGGTAAGAATTTCCAAAGGTCTCTTACCCCATTTGGTTCCTGTTTGGAAGAAGGTCACACACAGGGGTGGGTTTCTACCGGTTCTGTCCACCTCTGTAGAATCGGTAGCTCTGAAGAGCAGCAGACATAGAACCGGTTCTATGTCTGCTGATGTTTTTGCCCACCCTCCCACCTGGGCTGTTACCTGATCTTTATTTCCTGATTTTTCAACTTCAGCTGCTGAACGAGCCACAGCTGCAGTTAAAAAAACAAGAAAAGAGGGCTGTTTCAAAGTTTGCTTCTCGGCAGCAGCAGCGTGCTAATGATGTGCTGATGATGATTGACAGGCATGCGGCTCACACCGAGCAGGGAAGCTCGTAAATCCCGAACCGGTTGTTAACCCTGTGGTATCCCACCCCTGGTCACACAATATTAATTTATGTACAACTAAGAAGGCTAATTATGCTTAATCAATGCAAGACCCACCAAACCCATATCTCCTACCCCTGTACTCTTGGTTTACAGTTAAATTCAAATCTGTGTCTATTAGTTCCTTCCCTCCCTCCCTCTCTCTATTTAATTTTATTGAAGATTTTTACATACCGTATATACTCGAGTATAAGTCGACCCGAATATAAGCCGAGGCACCTAATTTTACACAAAAAAACTGGGAAAACTTATTGACTCGAGTATAAGCCGAGGGTGGGAAATGCAGCAGCTACTGGTAAATTTCAAAAATAAAAATAATTAATTTGGGAAACGATCTCACTATCATGAAAGGTTTAATTGATTCACTAACCCAAAAGAAGAAGAAGATGATGACAGCGGGAGGCAGGAGTCACTCCCCCTGAGTCAGGAGTCGCTACCGCCGGCGCGGCCCCAGTCCCGCGTCGCCTCGGGAAGGGAAAGGCAAAAAGGAAGAGCCGCGGCAGCGCTTTGCAACAGCAGCAGCGGCACCGGAGGCTCAGGCTCAGCGGCTCCTGGTTTTGCCCCACCCTTCCCAAGGCAATGCGGGACCGGAGCCGCACTGGCGGCAGCAACTCCCGACAGCCCCAGCCGGACACCTGAGCGGAGATGTAGGGAGAAGGCAAAAGCAACGGAAGATCCTTCAGGGGAAACTGAGGGGGAGACTCACCCTTGGTCCAGATGAGCCCCCTTCCCCGCCCCTAAGGAAGCAGAGGCAGCCAGCAAGGGCAGGCAAGCCCCACTTCACAGACTCTGTCCGTCCTCGCTCCCACCCAAAGCCACGAAGTCCCCCAATCGCGCAGCCCAGAATCGCCCTCCCCTCAGGGGGCAGCAACGACAGCCGGTTTTTCCCGAGACAAGAAGCTCCGCCGTGCAATGAAAGCGCCCTGGCTCTAGGCTCGCAGGCTCAGAAAACAACGCGAGCCGAGGTCGCCTGCCCGCTCGGCTTCTCCAACATCCGGCACTGCCCTGTTCTATGTGCCGGGCCCGGCAAGTCCGAGCAGCCAGCGCGTGGAGCAGGACGGCGCCGGAGATCATTGGCTGCCTCTTTCGCAGCACGGGAGGCCTCCCGGCTGGCCAGCTGCTCTCCTCCTTCTCTGCCTGTTTGTTCTGTGTGACCGAGGAGGAGGAGACCGGCCGGCTGGTTGGGGAGGCTTTCTGCGCCGAGGAGGCGGCTGCTGGTGTCCGGCTTTGCTCCGCTTCTCCGATGGTCCGGCGCAGCCCTGTTCTTTACTTGGGCAGCCGGGTGCCCGCAATGGCGCCCACGGCGGCAACAGGCAGTTCCGCCCGGGCTCCACTCAGGTGTCCGGCTGGGGCTTTTGGGAGTTCCTGCCGCCGGTGCGGCCCCAGTCCCGTGTCGCTCGGGAAGGGAAAGGCAAAGCGCTTTTTGCCTTTCCCTTCCCGGCTGGGGCTGTTGGGAGTTGCTGCCGCCGGTGCGGCCCCAGTTCCAGCGTCGCTCGGGAAGGGAAAGGCAAAGCGCTTTTGCCTTTCCCTTCCCGGCTGGGGCTGTTGGGAGTTGCTACATAATGTAATGATGATGCAATGGTAGTGATGAGTCAGCAGGGTTATTTGACTGCTACCATTTTGAGAGACTGTATTATAGGAGTGACCTTGTGAGGGCATATCTTTCTCTCCATGTGTGCTTCTGTGGTGTAGCTGATTACTGTTTGTTTGAGGCCTGTATCAAAGTACTTGTATGTATATATGCTTTTGTAGGAATAAAACCACTATATGTAAATACAAACCTGTGTGCTGTATTTGCTCCTGGGTTATCTCACCTAGTCACACTGTGTGCACTCTGACAAATATACAAATAAAGTAAAATAAAATACAAGGTGTATTTCTAACATAAAACAGGTATTCATTGTAAAAGTTTGATGTAATAATCCCTTTTTCCATTATTCACCGGCTCTCTGTAAATGATCTCCTTTCTATAATTTTCATCCTGTTTTTCCAATAGTGGCCATTTTTATTTCCTAATTTGTAATCCAGAAAGGAAAAGGAAAAAGTAAAAGTTTTTTTCCTCCACCCGTCAAATCCATAATTCTTTAGTCCCTTTCAGCCTCTGTAGAACTATAGTCAACCTCTGTAGAACTATAGCCATTTATAACCTGTTTTTCCTTGTTTCTGTACTTATCTCTTTATTTAACAAAATCAACCATCCAACTTAGCTAATTTAAACAATTTTCTTCCCCATATATTTATGTATTATTTAGTTATATATGGCAATTCCAAAGTACTTTAAAGAAACTAATATTCCAAATTTAGCTGTTCCCTTAGTTCATTTTTAACTTTTATATTTTAAACTATTGGCAATCTTTTTGCTTTTAAATTCCTTTAAACCCTTATAATTTTTTATTACTTATGTTAATTTTTCCCACAGGTTGAAGGTACACTCACTTGATGGTTTAGAGTCTGTCTTAATTTGCACTCAGATAGTGTATTTATTTGATTATTTACAGGCAGGAATCTAAATACAGAATTTCTCATATATTCAATAGTCAATCTATATAGCTGGCTTTCTACTTCTTGTTTTAACAACTATCACGTCATAATTCACATAATAGTTACACAAATAAGTTCAACAAATAACCTAACTTATCTACTTATCACACTAATCAAGGCAAAACTTATCCCAGACTCTCTTAAGTGGGCTTCTAAAAGGTAATCGAATTTATGGAAATGAAGATTGGGTAAATGCCTGCATTTTTATATATTTGAGAGTGCTTTGAGGACTCCAACTACTTTTTGTAGAGCTGCTCTTCTGCTGTACTTCAGGCTCTTGTGGATTTAAGAGATTCATTATGCAATGAAATTGGAGGGTTCTTCCATTTTTTAGAGCCAAATAAACTACTGAGAGGATTCTGTTTTATGTTTTGTTCCATGATTTAATTTATTTTGTGCTACTGCCTTCAGAGAAGAAATAAATGGTGTGGTGCATTATTTCATACAAATATAGAGTTTGTCTATTAATTGCCACATGCAAATAAATAAAAGCCAAATAAATAAAATGTACATTTCAAAAATGTACAAATTAGAAAATGTAAACTTTGATTTCCTTGAACCTTCTATTTTGGTGCGAATACTGTGGTGGTGACAATGGTACATAAATAGTACTACCTTTTCCTCTATTAATATTTTAGGTGTCTCTCCCATCAATCAAAAATTTATAAGATCCTTGATATTTAAGCTGTTATTGAATTAGGTTACTAGTCTGTATCGTTTATTGTGGAAAAACAGCATAACTCAGTAATTTAAATATCAGATCTGGGCTTTTGATTGCATTTGTATCATTTCCTGAAGTTTCCTATATTTTGCTAATTCTTGGGCTCTTTCACTGTTCTCTCCTGAAATGCACATTGATTCTAAATTTGCGAAATTGCATTCTTTGGGTGAAACAGTTTGCCAGCTGAAAGCTATCACAGATACAAGTTTATATGGATATTGTACAGATTAGAAGAAATAGATTTGCAGGTCAGATACAATAGCAGTCATAACATTCTGGGGAGATGTTTTTTTTATTACGTTTTTGTTTACGTTATTTTTTATGGTGTACAAAGTTGCAGCTTACATGGATGTATGTCCAAACTTTATCAGCCTTACTAATAGTTTTTAAACCTAATTATATTTGCAAAGACACAAGTGCGCCAGTACAACTGATTCAGTGGTTTTGTTAAAGCTTGTCTTTGAAAACAAAGCAACTATATAATTTTACTGCTTTGATTTAACTTGCTTTTTATTAATAGGCAATTAACAAATAAAAAATGCATTTTGCTCTTTTTTATTTGTAATTAAGTAGTACCTATGATCAGGTGGGGAATGTACGCAAAGCTCCAGTAAAAACTTTTACATATTTGTTTTCTGGTTTACTGTATGTTATAACTATTAGCTCTGATCTCTAGACACGTTTCCTCTCTGTGAGTAATTGAACATTTTCCTTAGGAATGAACGAAATGCCTGCTGTGAACTTCTGTTCTAAGCATTTTGAGTTTTTATGCAGAGCTTGACAGCATTCAAGATTTCCTGTCCATATAGGTTATTAGGGGCTGCTTATCCTTTAGTTCTACTGCCTGGTGAAATATTAGATAACAGAGTAAGAGCTTATCAGAACGTATGTCTGAACTGACAAATATGGCAGCCTTTCAGCAAAAAAGGCTAATGCACACAAGGTCCCCTTTTCTGGCTTAGAATAAGAATGAGCTTCATGCACATCTTGTCCCATTGACAATGGTCACATGCATACAGTGTGATTTCCATACCGTCCAGACATCTTCAGCACCTAATATGTACCTGTCTAGCCAGCTTTCCTGGAACAGAGAGCTGGAGTTTGTTATTAAGACTAATTTCTAATATATTGCAAACACATCTTTTACTGACATGTTTTATCCCAGAGCATACAATGTAAGCTGCATAAATTTGTTTACCTTTGGTGACAAATAACTGCCACCCACCATCATTTTGTACTTTAAATAAGACAGCCATCTAAAATGCTTTTAGGATTAAATTTTAATTGCTTCAGACAGAAGAAAAGGGAATGCTGACTAGGCAGGGTTATAAGTTACTGACTAAACTGTACGGATATGTTTGTATCTTTTTTCTTTCTTTTCCCCTCATTTCTTTTGCTGTCCATTACAATTAGAGGAGCTTAATTTTGATAGAAGGCTACATTTAGCTCAGCACAACTTGCATTGTTATTGGTTGCTTTTTTATTTTAAAGAGCAGATCAGAATGGATGGCTAAACTCACCAAACTATGGGATGGATAAAGGGGGAATCTTATTAGTCTCCTTCAATCAATTGTAAAAAATATTTGGAGTACTATAGAGATTAAGAACTTGATTATAATATATTTTATATTATAATGTAAATTTTATATTATAATAATTATAATATATATAATAATTGTTTCTTTTATTGTTTCTATTGTTTCTTTTATTTTTCTTTATTTTTCTTATATGTATCCATGTATTCATAACTATGTTTTTACTTATACCTATTATATTGTAAGCAATTGACAAAAATAAATAAATAAAATAAAATAAATATTTTAATCTGATGAAGCTATCTGAAATCTTAACAGTTTGTGATACTTGATTACGAACTGTCAAATGCCTCCCTGAATGTTATGCTATAATTTCTTTGTCCAATGGGAATGTTATTTTTCAATTAGGCATACCATATCTGGATTGCAAAAAAACCCTCTCCATTTACTAAATGGGAGCAAAATGATAGGGTTTTTGTTTAGTAATTGTCTGGACTTTTGTAGCCCAGATATGGTATATCTAACGTAAATTATCACGAAACATATGGTTTTAGAATATCAAACAAACCACTTCTGGTGGGATATGAATTTGTTCACAACCTCATTTATATAAGGAGTACATATTTATGTATATTTATGAAGGAAAGTTTTCCTGTTTAATAGGGGTATTGTATTATTTCTTGTGGTTTTCCTCTTTAGCAGAGCAATATTTTAAAGCTATCTGTTTAGAACAAATCTTCAGTTTTGCCTTGGATATACAAAATATGGTGTAAATGGCTTATTTCCAGGTAGAAAAGCATACATAATGCTTATCATTGACTTAATACAGTACTAATATTGTACTACCAAGTGACGCATTGAAAACAGAAGTTATTGGGACCCATTTCTGAGGACTGATGGATTACAACAGACAGGGGACAAAGGACTAAGGAGACATGAAGGATCAACTGTATATAGAAATCAAGAATTAAGTAGCAGTCAAGGACAAGAGGAGGACCTTGAGTTTCTGTACAAAAGGCAGGATATAAATCAGATAAAACATTATGTAACATGGGGGTTCATTTAAAATAAATCAGATTATCGAGAGAAATGTGTTTATCAACTCCAGGCCACAACATGGCATCGTTGGTTATATTAAAGCACTAAAAGCCATATTAACTGCCAATTCAAACGTGCAGATTCAGATGATGAGAGTTTGGCTAATTTATTTCTCCATACAGAAATTGAAGTCAGTATCCAAATAGATAGGCCTAAGTGTTTGTCCGTTTGGATTTCTTTTTATTATCCTTTCAACTTTCAGTAGGGGAATCTTGATGTCATGATATAAACTGTTTTTGAAATAAAGTAAATCAACCCAATGGTCTGTTAAATATAGTAGTAAAATTGCGTAACTGTGCCACAACAGTTAAGAAACTGCTAACAATAAGTCTATGGAGATTCTCAGTCATTCAGGTCATGGTTATCTCAACTACACTTTTGGGTTCTTCTTCAGAACTGAAGAAGCTTCTTGGATGAGAAGTAAAACTTCTTCAAAGAAAAAAGAAAAACCAGAAAGTCCAGTTGCCTCTTGAAAAACCGCCAGAAAACTTTGCTCTTCATCAAATCCAAACAATTAATTTAATTCCTCTGAAACCAGATGCAGATTTAGGAGGGTAGAGGCATTATCATTTCCAAGTTTGGGGAAGCTATATCAGTTTTAAGACAGGTTAATTTTTGCTAGGGAATTTACTGGGGTGTTGGAAATAACTGAAAGCTAACAAAAAAAAAAACTTGGATTGTTGAAAACAAAGAAGATTTATTAAAAAGAAATATTAGATGGTTTGCAAATCGCCGGTGGTCTTTAGAACCTCAAGAAACAGGTTCAAATCAAAAGCCACACCTTTAGAACCTCAAAACATACTTTATATACAGTTTCATCTCGTCACCCAAGTTCCCTCCTTGAGACTCATTCCTTCCCAAGTTCAAACTCATTGGGTTTGCCCTCAGGTGTTGCAGCTAATCCCAGGATGTCTCCAGGGAGAATTGCTTTCTTTCGTTACGTTCTCATCTGTACCCCTCCGTACCTCTTACTTTGGCTGCCCACGTGGCATCTTTCCCTAGCATTAAGGAATGTAGCATCCCCTCATCAGGGCCTCTTTCTAAGCTCATCATATACTACCATTTTCCGAAAGAGATTATAACAACACCCCCCCAAAACATAATAATAATATAAAAGACATAAACATAAGATAAAAATATAAAAGACTTCAAAAGTAAAAAAGCAAAGCATGTATATACAGGGAGATATAGTTCATTTGATAATAGATTAATAGAATTGGAAGGGACGCCGCAAAGTCATCCAGTCCAACCCCCATTTGTGAAACCTTTAAGCATCTTATATACCATTTTATTTTTGAATTTACTTATTCCTAACAGGGGTGACATTAATTAAACTTTCTCTTTTTCATGTCATTAAATTGTTTAAATCATTCAAGTTTTCTTTTTCCAATGTATTAGGGAAATGTTGAGGTGGGAGCCAGAGAAGGCAGATATGTAAAACACGGACAATTTGTCAGCTGCAAGGCCATCAAACACCACACTGAGAGACTTGCTAACTGATAGGAAAATCAGGTGATAGAAACAAGTGTAAAGTGTAGCGGACATGAGTCTTTTGCCTCACCACACTTTGGTAAGGGGAATCAGCTATTTTGTATGACTTCATTCATCTTCGCAATAAAAATTGTACGGTAGCTATACTGCTTTAGCTATAGCTTGGGGGTGGGCAACTATGGTGATTATGACCTGTGGATTTCAATTCCCAGAATTCCTGAGACAGACATGCTGGCACAGGAATTCTGGGATTTGAAATCCACAGGTCATACAGTTGCTATAGTTGCCCATTCCTGCTATAGATATAGATAGATGTTCTGCTGTATATCAGGGAAGCTTCTGCTTAGCTCATCCAAAGAGCTGAGCTAAATGCAAAGTGTCAAAAAAATGTGATTTGCTGCTGAATCTGGTAGGGAAGCCTCGACAATCAACGTTTAAAATTCATATTTATATAAATAATACATAGTTGAATATCACTGTGTCTATTTGATTACAATTAAAAGAACAGGAATCATTCCCACAATAAAAATGATCTTCAAGAAAGTAACCTGCTATATTATACATGTTTCATTGAGAGTGATTTAGAGTGAGCATTATTTTGTTTTTCTCATCACAGCGTGTTTTATGGGGAGAACTTCTACAAGTAATGTCCGCTTCCCAAGACAAATATCTTCAGATTAATTTGCTGGCAGAAAAATTAGGTATAGTATGTTTGGAAGTGCAGTCAGAAGACCTGTGAGAAAAAGTGATTTTAATCTCTTTATAAACAATAAATGCTGGTATACATCTTTTAATGTGTCTATGATTTGGTTTGGGTTTTTTGGGAGGGGGTCATTTTGTATTTTTCTCACAGTAGTAGATGTTTAAAAGGCAACATTTTAGATTAGGGAAATTATAATTTTCAGTTTCCAACTAATGTACTAGTACAGTTTGGACATTAATGTCTAACAATAGAAATGTGCCTTTGACATTTTAACTGATTCCTAGAAAACTTCCCTGAGTTTATCTTTAAAATTTTAGGTGGTTTGATTTAATAAATGGAAAATTGGATTGTTGCAAAGCATCAGCCTCTAACATAACCTTATTTGCAGAAGGGTGTCATAAATCCCACAGATTTACATTTTTTTTTTATCAGTAAGTTGGGGCTACCATCCAGTATTATCCTCTTGCTCAGAAGATATGATGCCTTTTCTTCAAACTCATCCCTTTTCTTGCATCTGGAGAACCTGAAATCCCATCTCTTAAACCATCAGCACTAATAATGTTGTGATGGCATTAATAGGAGTTTCTGGATTGGCTTTTTTTATTCTTTTATGTATATAAGCAAAAGACATTGTGTAGGAGTGAGTATCCATAGATGGATGCATGAGGGTATTTGTGTGATGGGTTGGTGGAAAAAGGAATTGGGATCAGAAGGGTGTGTTTGTCATTGGCTCACATACTTACAACTGAAAGAAAAGTTTAGGCAGAAAATGCTATGGGTTTGAATTGGTAAATTTAATCTGGAAAAGGAATATGTGAAACATGGCATGATTCAATGGACAAAGAATTTTAGGTATAATATCATGCTTGAGCAATGGAAACACATGTGGAAAACACTGAACTTTACACCAAACTATAATTTTAAAGAAAACTTTTACAAACAGATGTATCATTGATACCTAATGCCTGACAAATTATCAAAGATGTATAAGGGTATATCAAATGAATGGTGGAAATGTAATTGTAAAGAAGGAGCTTTTTAATCATATTTGGTGAGCTTATAGTTAGGCCAAAGAAATATTGGGTCAGATCCATATTTTAATGCAGAAGATTCTTATAATGAATGTAAAATTGAGAGCAGAAACTTTGTTTGAGGACTACTAATAGTATGGGTCCCTCACCCTTGCTGCCAAGAGTCTTGAATGTATCAGTGAAAAGATAATAAAGTTCCATGAGTAAAGTTCTGCTCACAATGTTCTGACTGGTGTGGGGGGAAAAAGACCAATTATGTTTAGAAGTTATTCAGCCCTTTGGAATAGATTTCCTGGGAGCAAGTGGATTGAAGGGTGGAATTGGTGAATTCTGCCAACAAGAAATATTTTGCTAGATCAGAAGCCTTCCATGGTTTGAAAAGTCATTCCATTCACAGAAGGTCCCCCTTGGATCTAAGCAAGGATTCATACATTTGGGACAAGATGGCTAAACGGTAGACAGATGTTGTCGTGAACATGCCCTTTCTTTTCTAGGGAAGCTCTCCATTATCTTCCAAAACAAAAAAGGGAGCAAATCTCATAACCTTTAAGAAAAAGAAATAAATCCCATAGTTGGAAAACACCAGATGCTGCAGAATTAATGAAAACAAGAATGTCTGGTTCTGGATCAGAGACCATATGGGCTTCATGTAAAAAACAGATACAGAGATATCAATATTGCTAAAAACTCAACAGGGAAGTTCATCTTCCTTCCCTCCCTCCCTTTCCCTTTCTAGGACTTACACTAATAATCAGGATATACTAGAAATGTTTGCTGTTTTCTACTAAACTGGATAACCCACTGGTACATTTGTTGAGTCTTTTTAGCAAAAGTGGACAAAGGATCAAAATTGTGAGAGTCTTAGTGTTCCATAGTGTTCCATAGACAGTTTTTGTTAAAGAGGAATATAGTGCTATTGTTGAATGTAGGGTTTTTAAAAACACTGCTCTGTTTAGCCTATGCCAACTGCTGAAACTAAGAACTTAAAACTTTTTTTTCTTGAAGATTTATTAAGCTTGGCACAAAATCCTTCTTCTTACTAAGGATTAGGAGCTTGCCAGGTTTACATTCTTTTAGTTTTAGTCATGTGATTAGAATAGATTGTTCTAAACAGGAGATGGAATTTTTATTCTCCCAGTAAGTGAAACCAGTGGAAAATGTTCTCATAAAGCCTTCAGAAATATTTTTACATAAAAGCCAGGTTTAGGAAAGTATACTCTTAAATGTTATGAGTGGTAAGAATAAGTTATTAATGAGATCTGATTCCGACCTTGTCAAGTTGTTATTTCAGAAGGCTGTTGGACTAATATTGCTCGTTGAGCAGACCCCAAAAGATCCAGAGCAACATTGGAAGACAGAATTTGTCATACCAAAGTGCCAGCTATCCAGTTTTAATAAACACATGTTTTTAATTCCCATCATATTTGATGGGGATTTGAACAAGATTACATTCTTGCTTTTGAAACACAGAATGGCAGTGGTGTTGTAGCTGCTCTGGGGCCTTCTCTTCTTTTTAAAACACAGATGTAGCTTGCTATCAACTGTAAGTGACAACAAGTAGGTTGTTAGTAGGTTTCAGTCCGGTTGCCTTTTGAAAAAAGCACCTTTGGGACAACCATGATCTGGATGACTGAGAATCTCTAGTAGGTTATTTCTTTACCTTGGCTATTTACAACTTCCACAAGTCACATTCTTCCTGCAGACTTTCTAAAATGCAGGCTGTTAACATGGCATATTCTTCTTTCAAACCTCCTTGCAGATAGTCCTTGAGTTACAACCATTTAAAGTTACAATGTCACTGAAAAAAGGGACTGATGGCCAGTCCTCACACTTATAACCATTGCAGCAACCCCATGGTCATGATTACATACTGCAATCTTCCCAGCCCAAGTCAATTGGATTCACTTAACAATCATGTGATTCACTTAACAACCATGGCAGAAAAGGTCATCAAATCAGATGTGATTCACTAAACAACCTGTTGAACAACAGAAATTCTGGTCCCAGTTGTGGTCATAAGTTGAGGATTTACCTGTATTACAGGATCCAGTTTATGCTTATTTCTGTGTCCTGGTTTTTTACTCATTGCAGATTTTTTTTTCTTCCCGGGGCAACTTGTTTCTATCCTATGCTCAAGGCCATTTTATATTGTTTATATATTCCAATAATTAGGTTATTTCTATTTCATCCATCAAAAAATAATTCAGTTTTTCCCAGTCTGTACATAAAGATGAGTAAAAAGAATTTAAGAAAATATTCTGCTGAATGAATAGCGTGTTTATTGCTTCTTGTGCTCATATTTTTACTGAGATTTCAAGATTGCATATATGACAGTATTTCATAACAACAACCCTATGAAGTAGGTTGGGATGAGGGATAGTGTAAGCCACACAAAGTTAGCCTCCATTGAAAATTTGGCGGGGTTCTAATTGAAATCTAAAATCAAGTCTGAAATCAGTACTGGGCTGTATAAAGGAAATAATTACTGTGAATAAATATTTTTTCAATTACTTTAAACTGGGAAGACTGTTTAATATTTTAGTAATATTTATGCATGCCATATTTAATTAATTACATTCATAATTTTAATACTTTGAAGCTTTTGTTAACAGCAGTGGAACTGGCACAAAAATGTTTGTCTCTCTCAGCCAGACACACTATGAAACCCAAAGCAAGATTATGAAGTATTGCACAGACAGACATATGGCATTCTTGCTTCTCCTTTGTGGTTGGAATCAACACTCAGGGTGGCTCAGAGCTGTCTGCAATAACTGTGCATACTTTCTGCATCTGAGTGAGTCAGGAAGCGTCTGTTGTTGTGTGGTTTTAGCTGGCTCACAATACCATGAAATGTCTAGTTTCTAACTGTGGCAAAGTTCAGCAAAGTTTTAAAAACAGCAGGTGTTTTCTGCTTTCCTACCAAGACAAGGTAGCTTCAATAGAAGGTGGTTCTAAATGTGTGAGTCAACTTGGTTTTAAAAAAATAGTAATAAAAACCCTAAAAGCCACTTTAACCCTACCTTTAGAACCAATGTTGACATAGTTATATACTGAGTCTAGACAGAAGGATCCTTCTAAAATACTTGTTTGTTGCAGTAAATGGACTTGGCAAATTGCTGTTATCCAAACAACTTCTGATCTAATAAATTTCACTGGTAGGAAAACTGATAGCATTGCATTACTATCTGATGCAGAAATTTTTGTATTTAAATATGCAGTATATACTATGTAGATATAAAAGACATATGTGCTGCCAGGTCTTGGCCTTTTCTGAATCCTGTTTAATTAGGCTTTTTAAAAACAGATAACGATGGGACAGAGAACATTAAAATGAATCATTTTATCATGAGCAATGATAGGTGTTAGCATCAAGTCAGTACTATTTGAGGAAAATTATAAAATCTGATGTCCAACCTTACAGTGTTGTCATTATGATATTTATATTTAGGACAAATCATCTTAGAAGCCCATACTATCTACAGTTCCTTAGTACTCTACCTCCTGTTTCTCTTTCCCCATCTCTGCCAGATGACTAACTAACAATTCAGTTTAGGCAAGTGAATATTTTATCTATTATGAGCTACACTGTAGCCCCAAAGGGACTAATTGTAGAAGAAAAGTGAATACTCCTTTCCTTAAAATGCTGTTAATGATTTGTTTAGTGACATATATTTCAACAACACGGCTTTTAGGTTTTATGTCAAAAAAGAATAAAGTGCTTGCATTGCAGAGATACTGGAATGGTGGCACCCCTGCTAATTCTGTCTTTGTTATTCACTTTTAGCTGTGATATCTCTAAGATTTTTTAATGCAAATTTCTAATGCATCTTTCTTGTTACTGCCTGAATGGAAAGAAAAGAATAAGGATGAAGTCTTCTTTTGGTAATGGAAGAAAATCTTAAGCACTGTCACTACTTCTTAGCTTGATGCTTGATATTCAGTCGTGATCAACTGTGCTGTACATCAAATAAATAAATACAAAAATGCTTGCATAAAATACATTGCCAACATCTTGAAATGCTTTTTTACTAAATCAAGTTTTTACTTAAATAATAAAGTCTGTGTACTGAATACTCAAACATTGCTGCTGGGTTTGTATGCATTAATATTTTTGTGTAAATTAAACAATAGCACAGTGAAAACTGTGTCGGATTGAATGATATTATTAGAGACCTTCAAAGTTGCTGCACAGGCAACCACATGATCCATATACAGATATCAGCAGGAAAATTCTGAAAGATAGAATCATCATTTTGATAAATCTCAGCAGCCCTTAAGAATTCCATTGAAGTTTGGCAGAACTAATTACAACCATAGTGTTGTATAAAGATTGTTACCCTGGGAGAGTGTGAGTTATAATTCTCCTTTAAGCATAAAAACCTGGATACGTGACTTAGACCAGTCACTTTCTCTCAGGCCAGGGTCACCTCTCAGGGCTGCCGCTTTGGAACAAAATAGAGGCAGGACCATTATTAAATTGTACAAAATGAAGGTGGGATATAAATTTATTTTCATCTGTGACACATATAGTAAAATTTGTGGGTTAGCATTTTTCCCCCTTCTTGTTCTTTGCATTATGGAATAGTTCAGAGTATCTATCCTCTCACTTATATTTTAATGTGCTATAGTTCAGACATGGGCTTAATGCTACAGAAGAACTGGCTATAGATCAAAGAGCTATTATAAGGCACACCTGGCTGTTCAGTTCCTCTGTCTTAAGGCATGCTCCTCCACAAGTTGACGCACATCCATACTCCAGATGAACCCACATCACAGAAATATTTAAAAAGGAGTGCTGTGTACTAAAGGCACCTGCTCAATTAACAGTTTTATTTCCAGTCCTTTTTGTTGACTGGCTTGGCATGTATGGTTTTTCCTATTACTTCATGAGGAAGTCTGGCATGGCCAAAGATATTAGCTCATCTCATCAAGTAGCCATTATGCAAAGATATCTGATTCCTGTAAAAAGAGGAAATCATTTGACCTATTCTGGTTAAGGTTTTTAAAGAAATCAAACGGATGATTGAATGAGTAATTGAATTGAATGAAAGTAACTCTAAACTAATGTTTAACATTACAGTTGCCTACAAAGAATTTTCATTCATGTCCAATCTGGCATTTAGGGATTGTCTCACATGAAAAAAACTTGAATCAATTATCCCAAGCCAGGCTACACATTCCCTTTTTCTCTCTATTATGTCGTATTAATCTGCAGTGAGAAATGCCTTACTCATATTTTAATCTGTTTATTACATTTCTGTCACACCCTTCCTCCAAGGAAATCAAAAACATAAGGAGACTTGATCCCTGGTATGAGTGAGAAACAATTGCTGTACAGATCAACATGTCTCAGGCTTTATGTTCTATATTAAGGGCAGTAAAATTAACTTTGCAGAAAGCATTTATTTAAAATAAAGAAGTATAAATGCATTGTTTTGTATTCCAGAAATGGAGTGTGAAACTATAACAAACTTTAAAGCCTAATACATTTTCTATTATATATCCATGGGATTGTCTTACATCTCATTACATCAGTCCTTCCTATCCAATCAGGCAGGGAGGACAGGTTGCGGACCCCTTCAGCTGAAGACTTCTAACTGGAAGGGTCCAGGAAAAGAGCTTTCTGTCCCCTTGTCTCCACCCTGTGGGACATTCACCCCCTGGAGGTGAGGGGGCCCTCCACTCTCCTGGTCTTCTGGAAAGGTATAAATATTCTATGGTCTTCCTTATAGAAACATGAAGCCGTGAGGCTGGTTAGCACCCTTTCCCTGCTTTTAAAATCAATTTTCACTCTGATTGTTAATTCATCCTTGCCTTTTAAGTTTTATATATTGTTTTACAGTTTGATATTTTATCTGCCCAGAATCTCTCTGTCAGGGAGATGAACAGTTTTAAAATTTGATCAGTAAATTAAATAAATAAATAAATAAAAGACAAGTTTTGTTTAAAGAAATAAAGTGATATTCTACAGGAAACAATTCCCAAACATGATTCCCTAAGGATGCCAACTTTAATCTTATTTGTCACTTAACAATAACTTTCTGATCTTGATGGGAAAAGTCTGCTTGTTTGGTGGGTGAAATATATGCCTCTCACAAAATATTTTAAATAAATCTTGCTTATCAGAAATTGTACTTTCTTTGAATTGTACAGTATTACAGATTCCTTGTCTTGTATTGCTTACATAAATCTAAACTAGGTTTCAGTTCTTTAACTTTAATGATTCAAGGGTACTTTGGAATCTTTTTCTTTTTTCTTTTTGCATTTATGCTCTTTTCTCATCTGTGAGGCGAGGAAAAAAAATCAAAAGGAAGAAAAAAAGGGTCTTTATTTATTCTCTGTTAGAATGAAATCCTGATTTTAGTCATAAATTGAAGATTAAAAAGTTAATAATTCCTCAAATCAACCTTGAAAAAGTAGGCCAGCTTGACTCTATGGATTGCATCCATGCAGTTATCTTGGTTGTATTATGGAAATGCTGTTTGCCACCATCTTCTTCTACCTTGTTGTTTTAACTTCCCATCCATCCTGTAGCCCTAGAATTTCGCATCCAAGTATTGGATGCGAAATCCTTGTACGTTTCTGAAATCAACCAAGTCCACTATCCCAAGGAAGGCATCATAGGTAAAAGACAGATTGCTAAATAAATCACAAAAGGCAAAAAAGCACTCTGATCTTTGACATTAGGTTAATGGTAGCCATGGTACCTCCTCATTTCATTTCTTGTGAATTAAGCCTCAGGATCCATTTTGTTTTAAAAATAGACCTCTTTCATTCCTCCCTTAGCATGTTCCACAATCTAGATTAGAATTTAACATCTGATACTGCTTTTCTAGAAAATACTCAAATGTTTGATATTGTGCAATTTTTGATCTATTTTTTCACTGATACTAAGTTTCTCCATGAAGAATGTCGGTTTGTATGTATGCAATGATGTAGCATTTAAGGCCACACATTTGTTGTTGACTCCGATATTCCTTTTTTCTGTTAAATTGATAGTGTTTAACTTACGAAGGTATAGAGGAATGTTTCAAAAAATAATTCACAAATTGAGATAACAGCTTCAAAATGGAATTTTTTCTCCGTTATAAGTAGGTGGTTTTTATTATCTTAGGGAACACAGAGAACACTGACAAATGAACACTAGATTTATAGAGTAAGGCTTTTCCACAAGAAAATATATTTTGTGTTGCAGTCTTGTTTCAAAAATACTGAAATCTGTTTTTTGTATTTGGAGAGTTGGATGTTTTGGCATGTTATCTAGGGAAATAGTTGTGTGGCAGTTATCTGATAGATGTGAGGCAACTTTTCCTCATAAACCTAAAAATGGTTTACTTAGAAAGGAGAATTCAAGCTAGTGCAGTAGGAAAATTATGCTTTGTAACAAGTATTTTTGTACTATTTCTTTAGTACAGGTAGTCCTCAACATATGACCACAATTTATGTTGCTAAGTGAGACATTTGTTAAGTGAGCTTTGTCCCATTTTATGATCTTTCTTGCCAGTTGTTAAATGAATCATTGCAGTTGTTAGGTTAGTAACATGATTAAGTGAATCTGGCTTCTCCATTGACTTTGCTTGTCAGGAAGTCAAGTTGATCACATGACCCCAGGATACTGCAACCATCATAAATATGAACCATTTGCCAAGCACCTGGATTTTGATCATGTGACATAGGGATGCTGAAATGGTGATGTGAAAAGTGGTCATAAGTCACTTTTTTCAGTGCCATTGAAACTTTGAAGTCACTAAACAAACTATTTTAACTCGAGGACTACTTATTTATTTAGATTCTAAAAAGAAAAATATTTATGTTGGGGAGGCAAGAGTTCTCTTAAGAAATAGTGAGTAGAAAATGTGTAATTGCATTGTAGCTTTACGCCCATGACAGGAATCTAAAATATTCTCAGTATGTTTTCATAATTCTAACAGCATATTTAGATGTAGACTGTTTGTACTTCTTTATTTTAAACAAATGTTTTATGTAAACATTTAATATATACTGCCTTTGGTACAAAGAACTTAGAATCTGTAATCTTGAGATTTCACACTAACACTTCTCAGATGGATTGCTTCTCCAGCTGTCTTTGACTGTTTGTCCACTCTCTTGGTTTGGTTATTGCAAGGACATAGGCTGCCATATATACCCTTCCAAGGAAATCAGGCTAGCAACATGTGTTCTACAGATTTTCTTGTATCAAAGTAATTCTAATCCACACATATATCAACATGAAGTTTGAAAATAGATGAGTATATATATATATAATTCTTATTCACATAGCTAGAACTTTCAGTATACATTTACAAATTAAATTTTACTAATTCTGACAGAGAGTAAGTAGAATGTCTTTTTCATTTCTGTAATTATAAATGAAGTAAATTGTTCTAAAAGTGAGGGTCATTCGTGGATAAAATAAGATTTTAAAACTTGATCTTCCATGGTGATGTGGATACATCTCAATCTTAATCATAAAATAGCTTTTGAAAGGGTGGAGTCCGTTCTTTCTGCAAAGCATAATGGTCTCAAGCCAGATGAGGCATTTCATGGAAGTATATAGCTGTGGGTGGATCCATGTGGATGGTGTGGATCAAGCACAGCTGTGTCTATAAAATGAGATTTTAAGTCAAGCCTTTGAAAGATTTTTTTAAAAAAATATGTTAGTTTTTAAAGTAGTTATTAATAATACCACTTTTTAAAAGAAGCTTTAATGCTGAGTTAATATAGATGCCTAAACACAACTTTCATTTTAAATCCTTCCTCTAAACTTATTTCTTTTGGCTTCTGTTTCTAATCTTCAAGCTGGTGCCATCTGCTTACTTGCTCACACCTAATCACATTAAAACTAAAATATTATTTGAAATGATAAAAAGAGGAACAGTCACATTTCTTTCTGTTTCTTTTTTAAATGTTTCCTCATCTTCTTTTGTTTATCTAGCCCTGGAATCAACTGTAATGTGTTCGCAAGACTCAGGACCCCTGAGGACATTCCTTGGCACCTGACTAGGCCTCTTACTACACCCCATTAAACATTATAAATTTTGAAAAGTAAAAAATATTTTTATAACTTCATCTGACTTCCATTTCCCCTGGTCATAAGAAGAGAAGAGAAAGGACAAGATACGATACTGGTAGACCGAGTTCAGTTTCCCTACATCTGCCAAAAAAAATTTTTCATGTGGTATCTACAGAATTTAAAGATCAATAGATGGAAATTAATGCCCAGAATGATCAAGTGGAAAGTAAGATAAATGTGTACATAGTATTTGTGTGTGTGTGTCTATGAGAGGGAGGGAGGGAGGGAGAGAGAATGAATGAATGAATGAATGAATGAATGAATGAATGAGAGAAAGTTTTTCTTTCAGAGCTCACCTTGTCTCCAATGCATGGATGACTATGGGACATATACCAGTGTGGCTAGAGTCACACATCACACGATCTTCATATCCTGGACCTCCTTCCTGCCATAGGAAGTTTCTGTGACACCACTTAAGATATTTAGAGATCACCTCATCTGACAACTTCCTCCTAACTCAATGTCAGCCCTTTGAGGAAAGCCAAATCAGGAAAGAGACAGTGCAAGTATTATAGGAATAACTACCCTAACAGAATCTTGAAAGCCTGCCCATTTCCCTCTGCTCTTTCTTCCAACAAACAGCACCAAGGCAGGATCGTGTCAAGTACCTTTCTTGTGTCTATTCCATTTGTACTTCATTTCACTTTATGCTTCCTTACTTGATCCTGCATTGCCTTTTCAAGATTGCATTCACATTCCTCTAGTCTATAGGGGTATAGCCAGAGGTGATATTCAGCAGGTTCTGACCAGTTCTGGAGAACCAGTAGCGGAAATTTTGAGTAGTTCAGAGAACCGGCAAATACCACCTCTGACTGGAGATTTCATAGTATCCTTCCCCTGCCACGCCCACCAAGCCACACCCACAGAACCGGTAGTAAAAAAAAATGAATCCCACCACTGGGTATAGCCCCTTATAATGTATGATAGTTTTCTGATGATTAAAAGGTAATATAATGAGGGGGAAAATGAAATGATTTCAATAATGCTACTGCCTGTTTGAGAAATCTGTGATACGAAAATTATTTCTACTCAACTCTCCGCCTCTCCCCAACTTGATAAGAGATCAGTCTCACAAACCTAAATAAAAAGACTGTGGTGCTGTGGTAGTCTGTTGCAAATCTCTCAGACCCTCCTGTAGGATAATTTTTCCACATTTCCTCTCTTGTAAAAGACAGTATGTTGTTTTAATTCCACCGGTGCTTATTCAAAACTATTCTTTTGACATTTAGGAGAAAAGCTATTAATTAGTCTATGGTGCCAAACCCAATACTATACTTTCCTGAGGTCTGAAAAAACAGGGAATTTTATACAGCCGTGCTCCTTTTTTTCCTCAAGAACTCGCCACAAATTGTGTTAGATTATACTAAGAAAAATGACAGCTGTGTGTCTTGATTAGGTGTTTGAATCCAAATTATTTATCTGCTATTAAACGGAGTTTAAATTAGGCGGTTCACAGATCCATTTTGAATGGCTTAAGGTTGTCATTATATGTGAGTCCATGATCCAGAGAGAACTATATATAATTACGTACAGAAGTCGGGACTATTTGTTCCAAACTGGAGAGTGGAATAGGTAGGTCGCAGATTCATAAATTATATTCACAATTCCACCGAAACACACTTGCGTCTATTACCTCCTCCCCCACTTTTTTTTTTTTTTTTTTTTTTGAAAAGCCGGAAAGGCAAAAAGATTGCCTCAAAGCTTGGCAGGCAGCCTAACTATCCTTTGAAAAACTCCCAGAGCGCTTCGTAAAGAAACCGGGCGACGGGACGGAAGGCTGCCGCGATCTGCGCCTTAAGCAACGAAGGGCAGCTGTTGGGAGCGACGGGCTTCGACCGCGCGCCGCCCAGCCGCCGGCGGAGGACACGTGCAAGCATTTCCCAATAGCCAGAGAGCGGGGAGGGAGCCCCCGCCAAGGCTCTTCCTAGAGCGGCTCCTGCGATCCCGGCTCTAGCCCGGGGGCTCGGAGTGACGCACGTCGCGTTGGAGCAGAAAGGCGGAAGGTAGAAGAGGAGCTCGCCAAGTCTCCTCTGGGCTTTGGCCGAAAGCAGGCGAGGCGGTTGCGGGCGGGAAGTTGGTAAGAGCGGCGTCGCCCTTCGCTTTGCGCTCCCCTCCTTGCCCAACTTTCTCTCCACCTGTGGTCGACCGGGGGGCTCTTAACTCGGGGAGCGCGCGGTTTATTCCCCGGCGAGCTCGTCGAGGCGGCGGCGCCTCGGTCCGTGTTGCCTTGTCTTGCCGGCGGGGACTTTGGCCCCGCGGTCGGTGGCTTTAAGGGCGGTCGAGAGGCGTCTCGAGGGCTCCGCCTCCGTCCGGGAAGCATGAAAGGCCCCCCGAGAAGCATTTCTTCCTCTCCGCCTTCCTTCCTTGCCACCCCCTGGTTCTCCTCCCGGCCAGCGACTCTCGGAAACCCTGCGCTTCGGAGCAGCTCGGCCGAGGAAGGCTGGCTGCCGCCGTCTGCCGGGCGAGGAGGGCGAGAGACGCGGCTGCCTAGGCGAGCCAAGGGGAATCCGGCCGGGCATTGCTTGAAGTCCGAAGCGATGCTCCTCTGTCCGCAGCGAGGCTCCCACTCGAGCGGAGAAGGGCCCGAGGATGCCCGCCGAGGAGCTTAACGCTACCACTTTGAAAGAGGCTCGGTTGAAAGACCTGCTTTTTCACAGAGGTATTCCAGCAACCCCGCTCTTTCCTCGCGTAGTCCCGGCTTTGTCTTCCGAAAGGCTGCTTTTGATTGTCCGGGTGCCTCAGTGCTACCTTTTGTCTGGCAATTATTGCTCTCTGGTTTTGCACATATGTATGGGCAAGGATACAGGGTACTCCCATCTGAGTCCCTCATTCAGAAATGGGCAATGTGACCTCTTCTTATCCTCTGGATTTAACTGGGCACTAAAGCACTATGACCAACTGCAAGGAGCCCAGGGGAGAAGCTTCCCAGACTGTCTGGAGGGAAGGATAGTTTCATCCCGCCTAATAAATCGTTTTAGTCGGTCCTGTTTACAATAAGGGCAGCTAAAATAATAATAATAACAACAACAACAATAAATAATAATAATAATAATAATAATAATAATAATAATAATAATAATAATAATAATAATAATAATAATAATAATGCTTCCTATTTAATGCATGCCTATAGGTGACAATGCCTATGCTTATCAAGGATTTATATTTATTATTGGCCGAGGAGCAGTGCAAAAATGTATTACAATGACATCAAAACAGGAATCTAGAAGAATTATCTTGATTTGTGTCTTTGGCCTTTTGTTTATTTACTTTATTTTCAGCTTCGGTTTTTTTTTTCCTGTTTTCCCGAAAGGCCATTAGCAAATATGTAAATCTTTTCTAACATTGTTTCCTTAATGAGGAATTTATTCACAATCAGCTGATGTTTTCTTACTGAATGGATCATTGTGGGTTTGATAAGAAGAAAGGGGAGAAAGGACCAAAGCCATCTCTTTATAATTTGTAAAATAGAATTTGCAAAACCTATTATTTTGTAACCCAAATTTCCTGGCTATAGATTCTCTTCCGCCCTTCTCCACTTGCAGTTAAATAAGTTTTTGCGTATCATGGTAATATTCAGACAAAGAGAGGAAATGCTTTCTTGTAAAAAGAGGAAATGCTCTTCTGTAAAATATTCAGAGCTCTTGATTTCATTTAGAAAACTACACTTTTGGCAGATGCAGAAGTAATCTATCACTGTATTTCTAGGAAAGTTAAATTAATAATATTAAAGTTACTCATGCCTTTTTCAGAATAATGCAGTTGGCTCAACTGTTGGGTTATGGGCCTTTAAATTAGTTAATACTGGGAAATCCTTTAGTTCAGAGATAGTTGCTTTTAAAACTGAAACTTATCTTCTAGCGGCTTACAGGATTCAGAATCAAAGAGAACATTTTGCACCAAAAAGTATAAGGGCCTGAAGAAAAATAAAATGTACAGTTGCATATACCCTGTTTCTCCAACAATACGGCCTCCCCCAATAGGAAGTCCCAGCATGTTTTATAGGCATGAAATGAAATTAAGCCCCTCCCCCCAAATTAAGGACTATATTAAAACATGCAAAATGGGGGGGAATGGTGGTGGGGCTTGCCATTAGGAAGTACTTTTGTTGCACACCCAGATATGGTGCTGCCTGCATTGACCCCGATACGAAGTGCCCCACCAACGCCAAGGTCAACATCCAAGCCCGAAGATGCAAGGGGGGGGAATTAAGTCACCCCCCAAAAGACGGCCATTTTTTCAGGGCTCAAAAAAAAATAAGACCCAGCCTTATTATATGAGAAATACGGTAGTTCTTGAGGAAAGCAATAGAGATCTGTAATTGGCTGGATTAAAATTGTATCTAGCTAATACAGATTATTGTGAGAAAGTAGGTTGTAAAGCAGAAAAGGATGAATGGTTAGTATATTTTCTTCAAACTGTACATAAAGTTGCTTTAAGAGTATGAACTTACAATATGTAGGGAAATATGATCTGCACTGTGTTGTCTATTCAAGAAATGTGACTTAGAATATGTGCCCTTATTGAAAATGTTGATAAGTTTAACATTTTCAATATTACAGTCCTAGCCCATTTATATTTTTCATTATTAATAGAGAGGACGTTGACCAATTACTCTTTTTAAATGTATTAATTCTTATTCTTTCCCAAATTATTAGAAGCAATTTTGAATGCAAGAAAAATACTTTACTGTGTTTTACATTTCCGATCTCAATTTACAAGAAAAGAAATGTGGATACACTCTTCTCTGTAAATTTTAATAATTATTTTTAGAATTAATTGGAATGTTTTGCATTTAAACTAGACATTCCTCTTGTAAAACTGAAGATATTTATGAAGTATAGAATTTACTGCAAGAAATTATAATATTTAACATCTTAGCAAAATTGTGCATTTTGCCTTTGATTTAGTATTTTCATTACAGAGTATTTTGGCAATGGTCAAAGGCATGTTTTAGTTGAAAAATGGCTGAATTCTAGTCTATATGTGGGCAAACAAAGGCTTGAATTTTGAAGAATTCTTACACGTACAAAGAAGTACATTATCAGTCATTGATGTGCTTTTTTCTGTTAATTTTAACAGCTAAAGGTGTGATTCTTCAAGATTAATGATGCGACTGGTTTGTCCCAAAGTGCCATAATTTTAATTGATGCTGTAATTGAATCCAAGGCGTGTAAAGCAATTATGTCTTCCAAAAGGAAAACATTTATGCCCAGGGGCATTTTTTTTAAATTTTAAAGTCTTTTTTAGGAACATTGTGACTTTGAAAAACCACAGTGACTTTCTAGGTTAATCTCTCATCACTATGATTTCACTGAAATACAAAACAAAAAACAAAAAAACAAAAAACCAGTGATCCATGCAAAGGCAATCCCTGATTATTTTGGTTGTTATTGCCTTTAATAAGAGCATTGCACATTAAGGATTTGTTTTTCTTAAACCGAATCTTTCTGGTTGTTAATCTCCACTATAAATGATAGCAGGAATAGCTGGTTGCATGTATGAGTATAATAGCAATAATAGTACTAGAATGTTAGGATGGTTTTCTTCTGTGATCTATTCTTTTTTTAAAATTACTAATATGTACTATTTAGCATATTTTTACATAGCCAGAGGAGAATCCTTAGAACTATTTGTGGAAACACTTGTGTGAAGACTGGGTTTCTTTGCCTTATAGAATATTTTAAAAGGGTACAACTAAACAAAATGGCATCAGAGTATATCAGTTTTGGCCACTTTTGCTATCTCCTTATAACATGAAGTGTACGACCTGTTGCAATAATAAATAGTGTTTTAATATCTGTCTTTTTCTTTCTGCCTTGAAGGATACGTTTTCATACAGTCCTATTATTGGCTTATTTTGAGTATACTTTCTATATACTTTCTAAATGCAATAACAATTGTATATCTAGATGTACAATTATCCCATTACAGTTAAGCTTTTTTTATCTTTTATTATATGCTTGATCTAGGTCTGTTTTTCATTAATTACCCTGAGAGCTAAACTTGATGAAATCATTTCTAAAAGAAGGCATGATTACATTGAATTGTGAGATGTGCACTATCACAGATCAAAATTCAAAGCATGGTAGAAACTGATTTTTGGAGAGGAGCAATTCCCAATGCTGAAGACATAAACAATTCATTTCAACTATTTAAGTGCTATTTAGTACTTAACTATCCATAAACAATTATTTTTCTTCTGCATCTTGGGAATATTTTCATTACTGCACAGAATATATTTTTTTCTTTGACACATTGTGCAATTTAAATTTATTGGGGTTTTGTACCTCCTATTTTATTAAGTCTTGTTTCTTGTTTTAAATGGTATCTTTTTTCTTTTCCTTACAGCGGAATTAGAGTTTATTCAGATTATCATCATCATAGTGGTGATAACTGTTATGATAGTAGTGATCATCTGCTTGCTGAATCATTATAAGGGGTCAACAAGGTCCTTCATCAGTCGTCAGAGCCAAAGCAGAAGGCAAGAGGACTCTTTACAACCAGTGAGTTTAAATTTTTACATACCACTTTACTTAGGAACAAGAAGCAATTCTTTTGAAGCAGTTTGCTTAATCTTCTTCACTTGTCACACTCCACATGTACACTCCTGCTTGGATTTAAAGCCTCAGTACAGTAAGAGGACACCTGGTGGCGAGAGCTAATTTTCTTGTTTGTTGGCAGTTCAGGGCTAAGCGAAGGAAGTAATAGCAATAGTCTCTGATGGACCTTCATATTGTTTAATCAAGTTGGTTTTCACTTTATGCTAATTGATATAGCAAGATATGTTATTTGGGAGGTAGGTTGCGTCCTGTAACTGATGACTGGATTGAAACATGGACAGCATTTATATATTAGTAATACTTTGAAGATAAAGATGAAATCAAGCAATCTGATGACTTCATGGACATATTGATGCTGTTTTCTTTAAGAGCTATATGGAAATGGTTTTGCCAATGCCTTACATGTTCTTTTTAACTTTACAATTTAGCTTTTAGCCCTGGTCTGTACTAACCAGATTAGACTGTTTAATTTTCCAAGTTTATCAAAGATCAGCTAATACTTTTGCTGTTTTTGAAATTAATCAATTTGAACAACTTTTTAAAAGATTTTCTTTGAAACCCCATGCGCAGACCCTAAAGACTTGGGACAGTCATTCTGTGAAGTTCCTAAACTAATTGGAGAGAAAACCAAGTTTTATGCATAATTCAGGCTTTATTTTTTAATCTCAATCCCAAATGAGAATTTGTCTTCTGTGAATTAGAGGCTATGTGCCCAATGAACAAAGAAAGATGTCAACTGTTGCTAAAAACAGAAACAGAAATGACACCATGTATGAAATAGAAGAAACTTTGCCTTTTTGTTTTACTGACTTCTGCTTTGTTTTTTTAAACAAAGCAGAAGTAGATAAAAGAAAAAGGCAAAAATACATTGTTTTGACTGTTCTTTCAATTAATTAAGAAACTCTTGCAAAGGTTAAAAAAAGGCTAGTTTATTGCCCTCTGGAAAACACCTTGATGCAGGAAAAATAGGTTTGAGCAGACATAATTGTTTCCTTAAAAAACAAAACTTTAAAAATTAAGGACAATCTGCTTTTATTTTAATGATTGTGCCTGGTTTCATGTCCTCTGTGTGTTTATTTTAGGCCACTGCAGCAATCTAGTTTCATAGGAGAAAATAATAATTGGGACACAGATGGCTCCTACTGCCTGTCAGCTAGTGCTTAAAGAACCTGCATCTTTTCTTGGGCTTGCACAGAAGGAAATGACATGTTTGGTTTAGGGTGGTCACCATGTGTGCACCCATGCACTCTTCCAAAATTCTGTTTCCTTTCAAATCCAAACTTCTGCATAGGCCTTGTAATCTTATTGATTAAATTGTATACTGCCCAGAGCCATCTTCAAGGGAAAATGGACACTTAAAAGAATTAATAAAAATAAATAAATAAATAAAATAATGGCAATGCAGATTGCATTATTAAATTTAGAAAATTTGGAGATTACCGTATTTGCCGGCGTATAAGACGACCCGCGTATAAGACGACCCCCCACCACCACCAGAAACGCCCTCCAGAAATCCCGGGGCTGCAGCGGCAGGGCGGAGTGCCAGGGCCGTGGGAAGAGCAGGAAGGCTGCAGCCTCGGGCGGAGCGAGGCGAACGGGATGAAGCGGAAGCGACGCAGGGGATCCGGGAAGCCAGAGGCGCCTTCGCTGCGTCAACAAGCATCCGAAGCGGCAGTGGATATACCGGCGTATAAGGCGACCCCACTTGGAGGCATGTTTTTCGGGGCAAAAAAGTCGTCTTATACGCCGGCAAATACGGTAATAATGTTTAAGGCTACTGCAAACTTCTTAGCTGTGGAAAAACTTACAGGGAAACCTTTTTTTTTTTTTAACAGATTCAAATTTGAAATAAAATTGTTCCCTTATATTCAGCTAGGGAATGGCATTAATTTTTTAAAGGAAAATCTGTCTTACATCATTGCAGGTTTATGAATAGATAAAATGAATATCTTTTCCTCCTACCCATTAAATTCATAATTTGTTACAAGAGCACTAGCTATACTGTGAAAAGCTTATAGCAGACTACCTTGAATAATCATCATGTGAAGAAGCTGCCCTATGTGACTGCAAACTATTAGTTTGTTTCGATTCATTGTCAGATTTATACAGTAGTAGTTTCAGAGTTCTAGTGGTATTAGTTCAGAGTTTCTCAACTTAAGCCATTTTAAGAAGTTTGAACTTCAACTGCCAGAATCTCCCAGTGAACATGCTGCTTAGAGAAGTTCTGGGTTTTGAGGTGAAGTCACAGTTCTTAAATTTATCAAGGTTGAGAAATACTGCATTAGATGATGGGGTAAAGAGAAGGGTAATTCTGCAATAGGATGGTGAAGCAGCTATTTTCAGTAAGAAGGTAAAATATAGGAGCAGACATTTCCTCATAACAGCTGCTGAAAATTGGTCAGATTTCAACTGACAGAGGAAATGGGGAGGGCAGGATGTGAAACTGCTCTTTCATCAGTCCTTTCATTTTCTTTAAAATCACTTTTAGACATTTGTGCATTGAATCAGTCTATGAGTAAGGGCATGAGTGTTCTGACCTCATCCTTCCTTCTGACACTACTAGTTTGAACTGTTGCTGGATGTATGCTTATATGGATGTCTGCCTGGCAGAAGCCTCCATATACAAGTCTGGAAGTTTGGGAATGGCACATTGTTGATCCTGCCTATCAGAGTCAACCACCAACTCCATAAAAATAGATTGTTAGGTAATATAATAGATTAAAAGGAAAGCAGTAATAAATGAATAGCAATAATGTATTAACTTTGTTACAGCTTTAGCCATTATATAGCATTATATGAGACCCAATTTGATGTTGTAGTTAAGGTATCAGGCTAGAAACCAGGGGAAAAACATATATAGTCTCAGAAAGAAAACAGACAACATAAAATTCTAATCTTGGGAAAATATTTTTCCAATGTTTTCAGAACTTTTTCAGGTTTTCAGCAAATTTCACTTTCATTTCTAATTTCTTTGTGTTTGTGTAATTCTATATTTTTTCCTGAATTTGTGAAATACATTTTTTCTCAAACTATGTGCTTAGAATACCATGTCCATTTTAATGCATTATGAACATACACTTTAAAGAAATATTTTTAAAGAAATAAAATGGGTCTCTTCTCTGCCCCAAGGGAGTTAGACAGTATGTAGGACAAAAGGCTTTGGTGTGCAGCAGTAATATTTAGTATTTAAGACCTCTTGCTGCCACCTAGAGATAACATTAAAAATAATACTCTAACCCCAATTTATTGGTGAATGCAACAAAACTTTGTATACTACAGTGAATATATTTTTGTGAGACACACATACACATAACACACTTTTTAAGACTGCTGAAAGAATCTAGCGTTTACAAATATTAAGGCTGATATTTGCTTCATTGCTGCAGGAAGTCTTTATGATAGGATGAGCCACTGATTAGCCCTGCCCATTTTTGTTTGTAATTTAAAAGCTTTAACCTATAAATACTCATATCTGAAATTTGCATTCATTTCTGTTGTAGTCCAATGTACAGATCATATGTCCGTTTAACAAATGAATTGTTGAATGAATATTTATAATCCTATGTAGTGTAGACTCGTAGAGGGTGCCAGAAGTACAACCTGCTTTATTTCTTGAGAAATTGTTATTAATGAAAATTTTAGTTCTGAAGCGGAATTATTCCTGTAAGGATAAACTTGACAAATAGAGAAGAAAATATCCATCCAAAGAAAATAGTGAAGGAGAAAACTCTTTATTTGATCACATATTATTTGCTTGGCTATAGAATGACATTGCACCCAGCAGCTGCATTCTGGCATGTTCTATATACCAACACTTAATTATATGGAGCAATTAATTGGTGGAAGTCTGTTCCCACCTATTTTTTTCTGTACTTTATAAAATTGTGTTTATTTGAATTGTTTCAGTTGCCACTGTGTTTTTCTATTAAATAAATGCTTGTCAGCAAATGTGTTTGTTTACGTGAACATTTTAAATCAATTTCCAAATCTTATATTAGTGATTTTGATGGCCAAGTCATCATTTTTGTTCATGAATGACTTTCTTTATATAGTGGTTTAGGCAGAAGTAGTAATATTTTACCAATCATAAATCAATACAGGCAGCATTAATGTTTTTTATTTGTAGAGTGTGGCAACATTAAATTTAGTTAAATTTAAAAATCCATTGGCTCCAAATCCCCAGATTCTTTTACATTATCCATATTCAGCCTTTACTGAAACTCACATGATACACTTAATGATCTTTGCCACCTGCTGCTTTGACTGACATGACAGCAGCTTCCTGCTGTTTTCAGGAGGGCTTGTATTGTGTATGCACACTGGGTTTTTCACATGAGACAGGATTCTGCACAGTCTTAACTAATAAGGAAAGCAAGACACATTTACTTCTACAGGCAATAACATTGATGTTAGGAGGAAAGTAGACATCACTGGAACAATATTTTCCAGCATTTATCTAGAACAAACATATAATGTGCACTTTAAATTTGTAACAGGGCTATGTAATGCTTTGCCTTCAAAGGGAAAATAGTGTGTTGGATTGTGCATGATTGTACGCATAGCACCAATAAGAGCATGACTTTTCCCAAGATTAGACTACTCTCAGTGGAGAGTGGACTGATGATGTTACCTAGTTTGGATAATGAAATGTCTGCAAGAAAACAACCATGTTCAGAGAGCACCAAGGACCCCTCATTTCAACCCTGAGCTACAAATATTCTCCATATCAACTTGAATTCACGTTCACATTATTTATATTTATTTATTACATTTATTTGCCTCCCCTATCATATCCAAAGACTAGACATTCATAGCATTTCTAGTATAAGCACAATAACTGAACAACCATTGAAGAACTTAACCATATAATAATTCAACCACAATTTTATTCCCACTGATTATAATTAAAAGTTGGATCCAGATCTTAGATGAAGAAAGTACATTGAGAAAGTGATGTGTATCTGGAAGCAAACTGTACACATTTTTCATGAGGGTAATTTTGTTAATTGTATCACTGTTGGAATGTTTCACAATTTGTAGCAAGTTTTATGGATTCAGGAAATGGGGTCTTAACTCAAAAAATTCTTCAGCCAAATAAATATTAAGTGAAGATGCTGAGTTAGGGTATTCAGTGAAATAAAGCAATTCTTCAGTGCTTTCTTGGTGGTGGATGCAAAGATTAAAATTCCTTTTTTTTAAGTAAAATCATGTAATATTTTAAACATGTAAGTAGCTTAAAACTTTTGACTATTTCCTGACTGCATGATAGTTATACAGAAACATGAGACATAAATTAAATGAGACATACATAATAGTGTATAATACTATGAGTTCGTTTTCGTAGATTTTCATGGGTACAGGTATGCAGGTCTTGGCGTGTTCGGGTCTTTTCCCATGTAAGATTGAGAGTATCTTGGCAACGTTTCGACGAGGTCCCACTCACCATCTTCAGGCTGGTGCTTTCGGCTTTGTGCTTGTGTGAGCAAAGTGTGATCAGAGCTGCCGTCTCCCTATATATACTGGTGGGGAGGTTGGCTGTGTTGTCATTTCTTGATTGGTTGATGGAGTTGATGTTTGCAGATTGGCTGGCTTTTTCGTAAGAACATGTGTGGCTGAGGTATTGGCTGTGTGTCCATCAGCCTCTTGTGTTGTAACGACCTGTTCTCCAATACTGAACACTTCAACAAGAGAATAATCAGGGAAGCCATCGAAATAGAGAAACACCCCCATAACATGAATAAACGAGGCGATGTCTCCCACCTACCAGACATTTGGAAACTAGCCCTTATCAACAAACGAGTCCCAGCCACGAAAACCAACACCGGACCCAAAACAACACATGACACCACCACCAATCTCCCTCACCAGACTCAAACCCAAACCCACCCCATAGACGAAAGGCAACCATCATCCAGAAACCAGACCACAGTTGCATCAGCTGCCACACACCCCGACCCCAAACCAAGCAAACTGACACACGCCATGAACACATAGCCAGGCCTCAAACTCGGAGCCAAACCAAAACCCAGAACGTTGCATCACAGCCACCTGCTCAGGATATCGCATCATGGAACTCAGGAGGTTACACCACAAAAGCTCAGGATGTTGCAACACAGCCAATGACCCAGGAGATAACAGCACAAGACTCAGGATGTCACAACAATAGAACTCAGAAGGTAATCACACAGCCCATTACCCAGGTCATTACGACTCAGGAGATTACAGCACAAGACCCAGGATGTCAAAACAATAGAACTCAGAAGGTCATCACACAGCCCATGACCCAGGTCGTTACAACACAGGAGGCTGATGGACACACAGCCAATACCTCAGCCACACATGTTCTTACGAAGAAGCCAGCCAATCTGCAAACATCAACTCCATCAACCAATCAAGAAATGACAACACAGTCAACCTCCCCACCAGTATATATAAGGAGATGACAGCTCTGATCACACTTTGCTCACACAAGCACGAAGCCGAAAGCACCAGCCTGAAGATGGCGAGTGGGCCCTCATCGAAACGTTGCCAAGATACTCTCAATCTTACATGGGAAAAGACCCGAACACGTCAAGACCTGCATACTGTGAGTTCTTGTATAGATTGAGTTTTCACAGTAACTGGATCAGAAATGTTGCATGATGATCAGGATTTTGCATATGAAATTCTTGTTATTGCTGACCCCACCCATCCCACCTTGTTACTGCTTTCTTTAGGCCTTTTTTTAGTTGTATAACTTTTGGAAAAGCAAAATTCCAGAAACATGTTCCAACTCCATTTACATTTAATAGTGTAACAAACGTCACCTGCCAATATGTTTTTAAGGTCATCCCCATGACGTTACATCCATCTGTTCTGATGAGTGGGACAGATTAACAGTTCAAGTTTTAAACTAATATATTTTGCTTTATTCTGCATCAATCAAGGGCAACAACAAAATGCAAAAAAAAATCTGTTAGGCTTAGTTCAGTGACAGACAGATGATAGTACTGACTCGAGAGAATGGTTATAGATGCAGGATAGGAAGTGGCAGTGGGGACTGCTAACTGTAGATTCATATACTTTGAGTAGGGAGTACTTCAGCTCAGCAGTGGAGAAAGATCTATGGCCTTGCTAGAAGAAAAAGCTGAGTTTTGTGAGCATATATGTGTACATGAGGGAGAAGTTGCAAAGGTAGTGTAATTTAAGTAGATGATGCTAAACTAAATGATATCAAAATTGTATGCAAAGTAGGTCAGTGGAACTGAACCCAGCATGGGGAAAACAATGAATATTACCTTGTCTCTCTAATCATGCTGCACAGTTCATTGAACAGGCAGTCCTCAGGTTATTCAATGAAGCTTTGGAAAATCTTATTGGCATGATCTTTATGACTTAATATATGTCCAAGCCTCCGTTACACTATAGGTTCCACATTACATGGAAAAAGTCATATATAGCATAGAGGAATTGTACTTGCTGCAAACAATTGTCCTGAATCCTGTCATACTTATTCATTAATGATTGTTTAATGAAGATATTGCATAGCAGAATTTCCTGTCCAATCACATTGGAAGGGAGGGATCCCTATTCTTAAGTAGTCTTATAATCCAGGGTAATAAAAAAAAGCTTTTTTCCCCCTTCTGTGAAGCAGCATTCCCACAGAGATTAGATCAGCATCAATCCTATGGCATTTAGGACAGCCATTAAGACCCAGCTATTCTAGGAGGTATTTAGGGACTGGTTAGAAAAATGAAATCTGAGTCCCATCCTGCTCCGTTCCCCCCTTCCCCCCGGGAGAGGCACATAAATTAAATGATGCTTTATCTTATTTCTTGGTTAAGTTATGTTAGACTTTCTATTGTGTTACTATGTTTGGTGATTAGAATGTAGTCAGTTGCAACTGAATTATGTTATAAGCTTGAATAAGAAATAAAAATGAAGTGTATAGATTTAGCATCATAGGCCTTAGATCAAAACACATTCACCACAGAATCAGCCCCAAGCTATTATGGCACAAAGTAAGAAAATTCCAGAAACATGTTCATACTCTTATGAAAATGTAAGGGCCAACACCACTTACATGTAATAGTGTAACAAACATGACATGTCAATATGTTTTTAATGCCACCCCCATGACAATATGTCCAAAATGTGTATACTTCAGTAGAAAATGTACACTAATGTTGAAGTTTAGGTAATCCTCAAGTTACGACAGTAATTGACCCTGGCAATTACAGTCGTAATTCATGATGGTCATAAACCAGGTCACCATGTCACCAGACATGTTCTTATGATCTTTTCTGCAGCAGTCGTTAAATAAACAAGATGGTAATTAAGCAAATCGATTGATCACTATGGGGCGATTTTTGCTGGAAACCAGAAATAAGCACTGGTTTCCAGGAAAACTGTCATAAATTGTGGTCACATGACTACAGGGTGCTACAGATGGGGGTGTAAATGCAGGCAAGATGCTGAGCATCCAAAATGTGGTCATATGGCCATGGGAAGGGGTGCCATCAGAACTTCAAAGCCAAGTTGTAAGTAGCTTTTTGGAGATCTGTCGTGACTTCAGACAGTCATAAAGTGAATGATTAAGTTGAGGACTACCTGTAAAACACATAACTGGCATGTAGCTCTTAAATGCTGAAGCTTTTCTTTTTTTCTTTGTGTCCTAGGAGGGGTGTCTGTGGCCTTCTGACAGCTCATCTTCTCGACAAGGACCTTCAGAGGTAAGCCTCAGAAGGGAGCACCAGGGCGTCTTTTTGAAATTTCAGTTATTTGATTTTCGGAGGAGAGAAGCAATGTGGTATGAAAGTCACGTGTGGCATTGCGGCAATAGAGTTGCTCCTATTGACTGTAAGCATATAGATTTCAGAATTAAAAAGCATTATGGAGGGAAGAGAAAGTTGATGGCTGTGGTTGCACATTTACCTGAGCTTCAGTTTCCCTGTGATACTGTATTGACAAATACTATGGAAAGTATATGGAAATATATGCATAGGAATATGCTTTCCCAAGAAATTGTTCTGATTGTAGATAATTTTGTAAAGTAGGTAAGATCTCCTAAGGAATCTTTTTTCCCCTCTAAAATTGTTTCAACACTAAATTTGATTTTTTTTAAAAAAATGTGTGTGTGTAGCATGCATTTCTGATTTCTTTTTTAGGTTTGACTGTACTGATTGCTTTACATTGCAGATTATGTATGCCCCACGTTCCAGGGACAGATTCACCGCTCCATCTTTCCTGCAGAGAGAACATTTCAGTCGCTTCCAGCCAACTTATCCTTACGTGCAGCACGAGATTGATCTGCCTCCTACAATCTCCCTTTCTGATGGTGAAGAGCCACCACCATACCAAGGGCCGTGCACTCTGCAACTTCGGGATCCAGAACAACAGATGGAACTTAACAGAGAATCCGTGAGGGCACCACCAAACAGAACTATATTTGACAGCGACTTAATAGATGTTTCAGTATACAATGCAGGCCCTTGCCCACCAAGCAGCAATTCGGGAATAAGTGCAACCAATTATAGCAGTAATGGAAGGATGGAAGGACCACCCCCAACTTACAGTGAGGTCATGGGGCATTACCCGGGTTCCTCTTTTTTCCATCACCAGCAAAGCAACACGCCTTCTTCATCACAGAGGGGGAGCAGACTTCAGTTTCAACAGAACAATTCGGAGAGCACAATAGTCCCTATTGAAAGCAAAGACAGGAAACCAGGAAACTTGGTCTAGTTTTCTTTTTCCATGTGCACTTGAAGAGAGTCGGGAGAATCAAACAGGAGCATAAGGGAAGCTTCTATGCCCCTGTGCACAATGTTGTTAAAAGTTTCACGTGACACAATTTAGTAAAACCAAACCTACAAAGCTGTTCTTTATTTCCGATTCCTTTAAGGGGAATTGCATGAAAATTTGTTTTGAAATAATTGCAACCTTCCATTCAGTTTGGCCATGAGTAGTGTTTTTTTAAAAAAATATATATTATTTTTTTAATAACGTATTTGAATTATTTAATTTTAAGAAGTAACTTAGGCACAGAAACATGCCTCAATTGGCCTGTTTTATAGTAAGTTAAAGGCTAAAAGAGGAGAGTAAGAAAGATTACTCACTAAATGGGGGCAACATTGGCCAGTTTGCTTTTCTTCCCTTCTCCCAGAATATATAATTTCTTTTTTTCCTGTTTCCACATTTATGTTGTGTGCCAAGTTTTTTTTTAGGAAAAAAAAAACACCTGAATATGAGGAGTTAATTTGTGTTGTGATACTAGTGTGTTAAATTTGCACTATCTTTCATGTTTTAAATATCTACAAGGGAACTGTTTTACCTATAAGGTATCTTTTCACCTTTGCCAGGCCTATTGATGATCCCCATTTTGGGGTATACAGATTTAAATAGGTTTCTTATCATTCTACATAACTGAGAATAACAGGTTTTAACATGTTACTGTTTGCAATAATTTTGCATTCAAATAGGGTATCAGCAAATCGTCTTTAGAAATTTATAGGTGGAAGAAAGCAAATGTGAAAATACAGAAGCACCTTCTTTAGGTGGTTTTTAACTATAAGCCATTTGTTTCACTAGAACAGATTAAATGCCACATTTATTTTTTTTGTAACTACAGCTATATCTTAACTGCTTGTCACCCTTCTTTTTAAACACAATTCAGTGTCAGCAGTACTTAAAGCTTTTGCAAATTTTTATCTTCAGTGTAGTCCATAATATATTCATTCATATAGCCCTACTTACATCATACAATAAATGATTTAAAAAGTACAACATGGATTCTGCTGTTAAATTATAATTATGTTTAATATTAGTTTTTGTGTTTCACTTTGTTCTGTTCTCAGTCTGCATTTCTTAGCTGATAATGCCGGAATAATTGATTGCGGAATGCTACCAGGAACTGCTTCAGAGTATTAACCAGTTTTACAATTGGTTAATATTGTTCTTCTGCATCAAACTGATTTTAAATCTATTGTGCAAGCAATCACATAATGTTTTAGATTTTCTTTTCTTAACTGAAATTTCTTATCCTCTTGAATGCCACATTAGGACTGCTCCAGTTTTTAGACTTGGACTCTAAAGTATTCCAGCAATTTTGATCTGTTTTGGAATCCTCGGTTATTGACTTTTATGCTTGATCATGTGTTTTTAGTAAATTGAAAGAGTTTTGAAGGAAATGGTTTTCTATTCAAAAACCCAGCTAAAGCACAACAGGCACTTCAAATATGGTGAGCAAATGAACTTTAAAAGAAAACAAAAGAAAATCTATAGAATTCTGATATTCTGAGCAAAATGACAATTGCACACAAGTTTCCTTCAAATTTCCCTTTTCTATGGTTTTTATAGGCAACCTTTTCCTAATTGAAATAGTCTAACAAGTACATCAACAGCACTATAATAATGTACTGTACTGATACTTTTGTTCTGTTTGCAGTTTTTTCCTCATTCCGGAGGACTTCTATAATCTGAAGTAAGTTAGACTGAAATCTGGAATCTGAACTTAGTTTCTGATCTATGCAGAGTTTTTATGCCAAAATAGCATGTGTGGTGGATGACTAGCTTGAAAAAAATCCTTAAATAACAATTCTGTTCTGAAAGTAGAATCCTGTTTTTGTAATTGGGTAGGATCTATTTATGTCCCGATTATGTAGCCATAATTTAGAAGCTATTTTTCTGATCCTTGTGATCTCTGCTAATTCACATATCTGTCATGTGATAACCATAAAACTTGGTGATATTTATGTGAAACAGCCATTACAAGTTGGCATCTTCAAGTTCTCATATTTGGTGAACACATTTTCTTTCAATTGATGTAATTTTTTTGATATTATTTGGTGTTGCCAATTTAAAAATGTAAGACTGAAATTCAGTGACTGTTTTTGAAACCCTGATTTCCAAATGAAATTTCTCTGAATTAAAACTCAGAATGACATAGTCATATATGACCTATTTAAAATTATAACTTGAGTTCAACCAAGAGAGCAAAAGAGCAAAACTCACATTAATACAGTTTATAGTTATAAAAAAATTTCATTGTGTGAATGGATAATTAAGTCAACCCTACTTTTTGACTTTGGAAGTTGTCAGTCTTAACTGGAAATTCTTGAATATGTAGATGGGAAGTGAGTATAATGATTAAACTGCTTGAAATTGAATTTTATGTACTATTTATTCAAAATGATATTTCATAAAAAGTAATTTTATTTGATGTTAAACCCAATTTTAATTTAAGCACTGACATAATTTTTAGATTACTAGAAAACTCCCTAAAAGTACTAAACTCTATTTCTTTTATTATATTTGTTTTTCAAATGTTTTATTATTTTGGTCCTGTTATTGCTGAAAGCTCTGGATAGTTCTTATATTAGGAGACAAAATTGGCTACAATGTGTAGGAACAGATGCTTACTTTAGAATTGATCCTTGTGCAACGTAATTTCTGGAGCTTGTGTTAAATAATGCCATTTTGGAACAGTGCCATAACAGTCTCAGTAGGTTGATTTGATGTTTGTTTTGTTCCCTTTTTACTTCTGACTCTTTTTTGAACCTGGCACCTCTGTATTACCTTCTCTTACTACTGTCATATTTATATTTTCCAGAAATGTTGTTTGAAAGCTTTATCTCAAATTCATATGAAAACAGGCTGTTTAGGAGTTAGAATGGGAATTAATGGGAAGCTTAGAAATATGTTAATTGTTGTAATATGTTAAGAGTGTTGTTTCAGAAACTGTATCTCTAAATGATATTTCATACAGCAAATATTTTTGATTATTTCATGGACTTAATGAGATAGATTCATAAGAGTAGAGTATTTGGAGGTTTTAGAGGTCGAAATTTTTGTCTCTGTTAATGGTGAAATGCTGTCAGCTTAAACCTGAAATTTTTGGGGATCCAGATGAAATGTTATGGAAGGATCAGTTGTAGTGAAAAGTCTTATGAAAACACTTCATAAAGTCAAATGACAACCTCTCTCCATCAATATTTATCTTACTTTTTAAAAGCTGACTAAAAGTTATTGCAGTAGGAAATGTCATACTTTTCTGCAACCTGGCAGTGAAACTAGAGTAATACTGTCCATTTTATGACCCTTTCCAAGTTGGTTGTCTGTCTGTCTGTCTAATAATGGGTTGGCCTTGTCTAGGAGCTAGCAATGCATAACAAAATTATTGTAATAAAGTTAATTTCTTTCATATTTTGCATTTTTTTTCAAAAAGGAGCAACATTTATAGACAAACCAGCAGTTTATTCAGAATTGTATATATTAGTAATTTTGATATCTGTATATGCAAGGCATAATTAATCTCAACTTTTGAAAAATACAGTCCATAAAAACAATTTTTGATACTTAATTACAGTTGTGTGCAGCTCTCAACTATCTAAATATCAAAGGTTGTA